>NC_143542.1:5002775-5336525 GCF_031878675.1 Megascapheus bottae | reverse complement strand
AGCAGGCACTGGGGCCTGGGCGTGGCGCTACCTCTATCTCCCCCTTGCTTGGTGGCCAATGTTGGGGTCATCCTACCTTCCAAATTGTGGCTGGTCTGTTGGTTTACCAATAAAACAGACTTTGATTTTCTTTTTCAAGTGACCCCTTGTATGCTGTCCTTCCTCAGAGCTCGCTCTGCAGTGTCTATCCTCCTCACAGATCATCCTGGCCTTGAACTCAGGGACCGGGCACTGTCCTGGAGCTTCTACCACTTGAGCCACAGCACCACTTCTGGCTTTTTCCGTGTATGTGGTACTAAAGAATTGAAGCCAGGGCTTTGTACATGCTAGGCAAGTACTCTACCACTAGGTCATGCTCCTGGCCCTGTTGCTGAGCTTTTTGTTCAAGTCTAGCACTTGAGCCACAGTTTCATGTCCAGCTTTGTTTTGGGGAGCTCAGTGGGGAAAAGTCTCACGGCCTTGCCTGCCAGGCCTGGCTTGGAACTGTGATCCTTGGCTCTCTGCTTCCTGAGGAGCTGAGATTACGAGCATGGATCACTAGATTTAAATGCTAAATAGGAGTGGGCAGCATGTTTCTGAAGTAGCACACAGGCTCTCCTGCTCCTTCCCTTTCCTTCCCCTCCCCTCTGCACTTTACCCCTGCCCCAACCCAGGTTCGGCTTTGATAAGGCAGGGGCAACCCACAGCGTGCCTGGGTGGCTTTTGCCCTCGAGGTGACAGTGCCACAGCATTGGCAGGCACCCGTTTCCCTGTGGATCCTCTGTGCAGCCCTGATGGGACCCAGGCTCTGGCCCAGGTCTCAGTGTAGGATGCCCCGCCCTCACTCCATCTGGGCTCCTGTTTGAAAAGGGTAAAGGCCATTGATATCGTGGCCCAAGTGGTCAGGAGTTCAATCTCCAGCACACCACGCACACAAAGGTAAACTCTCCTCATGCATCAGGTCACCAGGGATCCCTGAGCTGCGAGGGAAAGCCTGGGCTTGAGGAATGGCTGGCGCCACCGGAGGCCTGGACCAAGGGAAGACTTGGGGTGGGCACCCATCATGTCCAGCAGAGAGGCCTACCGGTCCTGGGCCCTGAGGCATCTCCAAGCACTGACGTGATCCCAGGCCGACGCCTCACCTCAACAGGCTCAGGGCCCAGGAGCCCAAATGCCACCCCAGAGGCTGAGGCCGGGGCTGGGATAACAGGTCCTCATCTTCTCCTGTTCATCCCACCTAAAACCCTAGAGGTTACCTGGCCGCACCTGCTCTTCAGCCCCCATTACTCCTGGCCAGGTTGCCGCCTGGACCGTCATTCTCCCAGAGACTATACGTGGTGTTGATGACCAAACCAGGGGGGAGGCTGCATCTGTCTCAAGCAGCTGTGTCCAGCAAGCGTAGGGGAGCTGATATGGAGGTGGTGGGAAAGCATAATGCTGGCAATTAGAGTCAGGGCTGCAACAAAGCTACTATGGAGCCCTGGGCAGCCTCAGCCAAGCTGGGTGATGGCCAGGGAAGGGGTGGGGATTGGAATGAATTGTCTGCAGAGTTGCAGTGTATGGACAGCTTAGCCCTGCCAGGGGTGCCCACCTCATCGAAGGCCTAGGCCTGCAATTCTCCCTGTGGCCTGGAGAGGGAGCCAAAGGCTGGAGCTGCCTGAGACTCCCAGACTCAGCTTGGTCACCATGGAACCAGATTAGCATTCCAGAACCAGATCTGCTCCTGGACTCCCGTCTCTTCCGTCGGGAGCAGACAGCCACTTCCAGACAAGAGATAATGCAGATGGAAGCAAATCTAGAGACTGCTGTGGAAGCCAGCTCCCACAGCTGGCTTCACCCTGGGGTAGGCTGGCCCAGGCTTCCATATCAGTGCAAGAGTTGGAAGAGGAAGTAAAGAGACTCCCCATACATCCTGCCAGCCTTGCCCTCAGAAGTCAAGATGGTGCCTCGCAATGAGTTAAGTAGGTAACCTTGGATTCTTCCTGTCTAGTGTCCTGGACAAGGACAGGCCTGACACTACAAAAGGAGGGTTAATTAATGGAACCTCAGGAAGGGCTGGATGGCAAGGAGGAAGACCTAGGCCGGCCCAGCAGTCTGCCAGCATTGGCAGAGGCTTGGCCTGACCTTGGCCTCTGGGGACAAGCCCTGCCAGATGCTGGCCTGGGCCTCCTGCTTCTTGCTTCTCTGGGCTAGAAATGGATCCTCTCAGCCTGCCTGAGTCCTGTGTGATGGATGGAGGCTGCTTGGGACAAATGCCTGACAGCAACCAGAGCCAGCCAACAGGAACACATTCTCTTCTAATTATCTTCTAGAGTCCAAAAGGATCACTTGGGGCAGGCAGACCCAGATGCTGAAACTGGACAAGTTGATTGGGGACCCATTGGTAGCAGACTTTGCTAAATCCACTAATTACCAAATGCTGCTTCCCTAAGGAACCCTGAGTCACCCCACAGTAAAGGGGTGAATCCTGGCAACAACTTGATGCCATCCAAAGCCAAAACCACTCCAGAGCAGCCCCTCCTACAGAACGCTGTTGTTCTGCAGTCGTAGAAGAGCTAGGCACCAGTGGCTCACGCCTGTAATCCCAGCTACTCAGCAGGCTGAGATCTGGAGAACTGGGGTCCAAAAGCCAGCCAGGACAGACAACGCTTGAGACTCATCTCCACATAATCAGCAAAAAAGCTGGACCACAGGTATGGCTGAAGTGGCATGCTAGCTAAGCAAGCTCAAGCACTGCCCCCAAACAAAGGTCAAAAACCATGCTTCTGGGCTGACCCCTCGTGCCCACTGCAACCATCCATTACAGATACTGGGAGAGCTCTTGGTGACACATCCCAGGACTGGAGACCTGGCTCACTCACTCCTAGCCCTCCTCCCAGGGGAGAAGGTGGGCTGACCCTCTGTCCAGCCACCTCTGTCTAAGTACCTGGGAAGCGGGGTCAGGGTGGGGTCCAGAGACCAACTCCAGGTCACGTGAGAAAGGCTTTCCCGTGCGCAGCCATGGCAGAGTGTCCAGGGTGCAGCCAGGTCTCCTTACCAGTCAGTGTCCCCGTGCAGGGTCATCTGCCCTGCGGGGCTCTGCTGAACCTTTCCTTGGGGGTAACTCAGTCATCAAGGTGCCATTGTCTGGTCCTCCCTGCCCTCCCTGGAGCCTCAGGTGACTACAGAGGTGGCGGCCCAGGAAAGGGAGGCTGGGAGGCCTCGGTGAGCTGGGATGAGATTAGGAGCAATAGCAGTTTCTCAGCACAACATTATAGCACTCCTTCCCCAGCACTCTGTCTCAGGGGGGCAGGGGGTCCCTCGAAGCATTTATGCGTGGTGTGCAGATTAGGACATGCGAGCAAGCGCGTGGAGCACTTGATGGGGTGGGGTGTGTCCCTTGGAGAACTGTCACCTGTTCTGCTGCAGACGGATCTAGAAATGAAAGTGGGTCATGTCCTCCAGGGCCTCCCCAGCTGCCTGCCCTGTCCCCACCCATTCCCTAGGCCTCCAGAGAGGCCACCACATGGCCTTGTGCTCGGTGAGTGGGCCTGGGTACTCAGTTGCCTGTGTGAGATTAGGGGGTGCGGGTTGTCTGGCCTCCGATTGGACCCGTGACCTCTCATGGGACCTGCCAAGGAAGAAAAACAGTGTCTGGAGGGCAGAGTCACACACCCCTCCCCCCACCTCCACTCTCTTCCCGCAAACCCCCTCTCTACACCTTGTTTTCATCTTGTCTTGTTTTTAATTTTCTGGCAGTACTGAGGTTTTGAACTCGGGGCCTCCTGCTTATTCTACCATTTGAGCCATGCTTTCAACTTGGCTTTTTGCTGGTTGTTTTAAGATGGAGTTTAGCAAACTTGACTGCTTTGTCTGGCCTTGAACAGGCCATGATCCTCTAGATCTCAGCCTTCAGAGAAGCAAGGGTTAAAAGCACCGAGTGCCACTGACACTCAGCTTGAACTTTTTTTTTTTTCAGTACTGGGATTAGAACTCAGGGCCTCACATTTGCCAGGCAGACATTCTACCACTTCAGCCTCTGGGCCAACCCCAGGTCTTGAGCTCATCCTCTTGCCTCAAGCTCCGAAGCCACAGGGTTAGAGCTGGGCCATCACATCTCCTTATCATGAGGTTTTTTTAAGACACTCAGGGAAAATATACGAGCAGAAAGTATCAAAATCACCCAGAACATACGTGGAGCAGCAGGTTTCAGATCGAGCCCCTACGTGCACCCAGATGTGTTGGGTGTGATGGTGCAGGACTGGAATCCCAGCCACTCAGGAGGCAGAATTAGGAGGATCACAGTCGGAAATCAGTGAGCCCTAGGTGAAAAACAAGCAGAAAGCCAAAGAACAAGGACCGGCGGGGTTGGCAGGGATGGGGGTGATATTCACCAACGTGTTCTGTACTCATAAACTAATGGTCAGTGCAACCCTTTTGTACAACTCAAAGACAATAAAGATACAGTTTAGCTGGGCACAGTGGCTCACGCCTGTCATCCTAGCTACTCAGGAGGCTGAGGTCTGAGGATCGAGGTCAGAGCCAGCCCCGGCACTGAAGTCTGTGGGACTCTTTCTTTTTCCTATTTTTTTTTTGCCAATCCTGGGGACTAAACTCAGGGCCTGGGCTTTCCTCAAGGCTAGTGCATGCTAGGCAAACACTCTACCACTAGGCCACACTCCCAACCCATGGGACTCTTTTTTTTTTGCCAGTCCTGGGCTTGAGTTCAGGGCCTGAGCACTGTCCTTGGATTTTCTCAAGGCTAGAGCTCTACCACTTGAGCCTCAGCACCACTTCTGGCTTTTTGCTATGTATGTGGTACCGAGGAATCGAACCCAGGTCTTCGTGCATGCTAGGCAAGCACTTTAACCACTAGGCCAAACTCCCGGCCCCCATGGGACTCTTTTATCTCCGATTAACCACCAGAAAACTGGGAGTGGTGCTGTGGCTCAAGGAGCAGGGCGTAGCCTTGAGTTGAAGGATTCTGGGACAGTGCTTAGGCCCAGAGTTCAAGCCCTGAAGTGTGGCTCAAATGGTTCAGGGCTACCTGCCTCATAAACACAAAGTTTCAGTTCCAATCTCATATCAGCTGCTCTTGTGGCCCTTTCTAGTAGCCACTCCTGGCAGAGTCACCCCCTCACCTCCAGACCTTGAAGGCATGCTAGTTGCTATAACAAATGAGCCCTGACATTGCAGGAACTTGCGGTGACATTTCTTCACTCGTGTGGTGGATGAGGCTGGCTGGCTGGCAATGAGGATTCTCCCTTCAATGAGAATTCAGGAGCCCAGGGTCTTCCATCCCATTGGTGAGCATTAGTCACATAACCCCATCCTCATCCCCACCAGGGATGCTGGGTGATGAGGCCCCGGAACAGCCATTATTATTTTTTAATGAAAAACATTTAATGCACAAAAACAGTAAAATCATTTTGGGGTAGGGGGAGGGAAATGAGGACCAAGACATGAGAAAGGGTGTCAATGTGTGTGAAGTAATGCAACTTCTATCTGGTGAATATAATGTAACCTTCTATTAATTACAATACATATATATATATATATGGAAAAAAGAATTTAAAAAAATCAAAAGGCATCAAAAGCATTACGTAGTACAAACAGCAAAAGGATACAGAGCTATTAACTTGGCGTGGAACAGCCATTCTTGTCCCATTGACATCTCAGCCCTCTGGAAGCTGGACATAGGAACCTTAATATCTGTGTCTGAGGGAAGGCCCAGAGATAGCACATGCCTGCAGGCTTGCTTATTCTTATTCTGCCAGTGCTGGGGCTTGAACTCAGGGCCTGAGCATTTTCCTTGGGCTTTCTCAGGGGTAACACTCTACCACTTGAGCCACAGCATCATTTCTGGCTTTTTCTATGTATGTGGTACTGGGGAATCAAACCAGGATCTCCATATGTGCTAGGCACACACTATCACTAGGCCAAACTCCAGGCCCCTCATTGCTTGTTTACGTGAGTGTCGTCTCCCCCCCCCCCGCTTTTTTTTTTTATAATTCCATTGAAGAATATTTTCCTTTGCTCATTTCCCTCCACATCTCGCAATCTAGTCACCCATCTGTGTACCCACACCTGTGCACTTCCCGTGAGACTCAGTCACAGCTGGGCCAGCCAGAGGCCTGTGCCCACCATTCAAACAGTGCAGACAGAGGGGGTGAGGCAGCAGCTGGTGACCTGGTCCAGTGAAGCCCACCTCTCTGGTATGACCCATCTTTGATGGCAGACTCTGGAAGGATTTATTTTTTTTCCCCCGGTCCTGGGGCTTGAACTCAGAACCTGAGCCTGTCTCTGAGCTTCTTTTGCTCAAGGCGAGGGCTCTATCACTTGAACCACAGTGCCATTTCTGGCTTTTTCTGTTTATGTGATACTGAGAAATTGAACCCAGGGCTTCATGCAAGCGAGGCAAGCATTCTACCACTAGGCCATGTTCCTGGTCTCCGCAGTGGGTCTTAAGTCAGACGGTTCCTGTTCAAGGTGTGACCCTGAGTGTTTAGAACTGTGCAGCCGTGTCCTGAGCCCCCTGGCCTCGTATTCTCATAGTGTCAGCAGTAAGATAGAAGAGTGGTCCCTCCTCTCATGTTCTTTGTGAGGATCTGCAGTGATGAAGATGATTTAGGAGCTCTAGAATTCACCTCTCAAAGACGCTGGTCGTGGCATGGGCTGTTGGGGCTCACGCCTGTCATCCTAAGCTACCCAAGAGGCTGAGATCTGAGCATCACGGTTCAAAGCCTGCCAGAGCCAGAAAGTCGTAAGTCACTTATCACCACCCAAACCCAGAAGTGGAGCTGTGCCACAACAAAAAGATGATGCCTGTCTGTGCCCACAGTGGACCTACATCTGCCAGAGACGCCATTCCTGCAATGGCCTGAGGCCGGAGCTAAGTCTGGGCCTTAGGACAGAGTGTCCAGGCGACAATAATGGAGTCCCAGAAAACCTGTCAGGCATCCACAGGCAGTGCCTCAGGATGCAGCCTCCTCCTCCTACCCCACACCCAGGCTCAAAGAATGACACCACTCCCAAACACCCTAACCCCCGCCGGGGCCTGGATGGTGGGGGGAGGTCACAAGTGAAGGAGGGGAGAGAGGAGGAGGCTGGGAGGGAGGAGGAGGGGAGGGGAATGCAGGGGAGATGAGCAGAGGGAGCCTCATTTTTTATTAAAGATCTGCTTCAAGGTCACCCCTGCAAGGCTGCCACAAGGGACTCCTCCATTTCCCAGGTCCTGCAGAGGGGGCTGTGAAGAGGGGAGAGGAAGAGGCCAGATGGGGCTAAGCAGAGACAAGGGCACAAAGAAAAAGAAGCGGGGGCTGGGGGTGGGCTCATTTAGCTCATTTAGCAGGCAGAATTCCTGGGTCACATGGCCAGCACCGCAAAAGAGCCAGCCTCAGGTCCCCGGGGCCCAAGAACAACATGCAGCATTGGGACGCTGGGCCCGAGGGAGGAGGGGAGGCTGCTAGCAGGGTGCGTCTTCAAATATAAGGGACCGCATTACTAACCCATCAGTAATCAAACGCCACCAACGCGCTGCAGGCACAGAGGCTTTTTCTTCTCTTTTCCTCCTCCTCCTCCTCCCTCTCCTCTTCCCCTCCCCCCTCCTCCTCCTCCTTATTCTTCTCTTCCTTTTTCTTCTTCTTTTTTTTTTTCCCCTGGTACTGAGGCTTGAACTCAGGGCCTTAAGGTTGTTCGGCTTGTTTGTTCACTTGGTTTTTTTTTTTTGAAGAAAAGGGCTAGCTTTGAAGATCAGTTCTCCAGGTCTCAGCCTCCTGAAGGGCTAAGATTGCAGGCTTGAACCACCTGCTATGAAACAGATTTTTCTTTTCTGTATTGGTATTTGAATCAGGGTCTCACTCACATTGAATCTGTCTTTTGAGCCAAACTCCAACTTCTTTTGTTTTTAGTTTGGTTTTTCTTCCTCTTTCTTTCTTTCTCTTTCTTTCTTTCTTTCTTTCTTTCTTTCTTTCTTTCTTTCGTTCTTTCTTTCTTTCTCTTTCTTTCTTTCTTTTTTCTTCTAAATGTTGAACATGAAAGCTCAGGGACCACACCCAGGCCCTGAGTTCAAGCTCCAGTACTGGCACCAAAACCAATGTCAACGCAGAGGATGGAGTGATTTGGAGGGTGGTGGCTGGCTGGCATTGATGTGGGCATGCTGTGAGGTAGAAAAACGTGACTGCAGAAGTGTGTGGCCAAGCACAGCCCCTTGTGGTGAGCAGGAGAGTCAGCAGGAAGGGCCAGGGCTTTGTCCAGTCCCAAGTGCATGTCACTGGTGACCCACCCCTTCGGCTAGGCCCCAGCCCCTGACCATGCCAGCACCTCCTAAAACCGTACCAGCTGGGGACTGAGCTGTAACCCAGGAGCCTGCAGGAACCACTTTCTATTCAAGTCCAAGGGCAGGAGCTAGAGGCCCAGGTTTTCCAGGCAGGACAAGCCTGGAGACACAGCGCAGGCTTCCAGCTAGGGAAGTTTGCTTGCCTCTGCTCTCTGGATCCCAGAAAGCAAAGTGGAGGAGGCAGGGGGCTGCAGAGGCTGAAGAAGGGAGGGCCAGAGAAAGGAGGCTGGGCTGGGGTAGCGTTTCTGGGCAGGACCTCCAAGGAGAGTTGAAGGCAAGGCAAGTCAGGAACTGAGTCCATGCGGCCAGGTTTCATAAAGCCAATCTCATGTAAGGATTGGTCTCCAGTGCTGGATGAAAGGGCGCCCTTTGTGTGCCCCTCCCCGCTTTCCTCCGGCCCTCTGCATGCTACTGGGCTGCTGGCCCTGAGGACGCCCTCTCCCAGCCCTTGATCTGCCCCACTTCTACCCAGTTCGGCTTTGAGAGGCTCAGCCAGGCAGAAGGGGCAGTGCCCCTCCTCCTGGAAGGCGGGGGTGGGGAGAGAAACAAACTGACTGGTGCTTAGCCAGCCCAAAGCCCCAGCAGAACAAATATTCATGTAGCCCGAAGGCAAGAGACCAGCAGAGGCCTTGCCCTGGGGGTCTCTGGGGCTGCAGGGCTGGCGGCAGCTGGAGCCTACCCCGAGCCTTTGTTCTGCCACTGTATGGAGATCCCAGCTGCTATGTGTGTCCAAACATGTGCCCAGGCCCCAAAGATACTGCTAGGAAAGGGTACCTGGGGAAGGCAGAGGGGAGGGAGGAGGCACACTGATTCCAGGGAGTCACAGATGCAGACGCCAGTGCGTGCAAGCGCACACACACACACACACAGATGCACACACACACAGATGCACACACACACACAGATAAACACACACACACAGATAAACACACACAGATGCACATACACACAGATGCACACACACAGATGCACACACACACAGATGCACACACACAGATGCACACACACACAGATGCACACACACAGATGCACACACACACAGATGCACACACACAGATGCACACACACACAGATGCACACACACACAGATGCACATACACACAGATGCACACACACAGATGCACATACACACACAGATGCACACACACACACAGATGCACACACACAGATGCACACACACACACAGATGCACACACACAGATGCACATACACACACAGATGCACACACACAGATGCACATACACACACAGATGCACACACACACACAGATGCACAAACACACACAGATGCACACACACACACACACACACACACACAGATGCACACAGGCCTGCACGGCCTTCAGATCTGGGAATGGACTTGACCTCCAGCAGGACTTTTTTTTTTTCTGTTTCTGTTGTTGCTGGGGCTGGAACTCAGGGCCTGGATGCCGTCCACGGGAGCCACAGCTCCACCGTGTCCGGCTTTCGGGTGGGTGTCTCGGATGAAGGCGTCTCGCTGAGTTTCCTGCCCGGGCTGGCTTCGAACCGCAGTCCTCCGCAGGCCCGCGGGGCGCGGGGCGCGCGGCCTCCGGCCGGCGGGGGCGCTGTGGGCGGCCTGGGCGCCGCGCGCCGGCCGCTCTGGCCCGCGGAGGCCCGGCCGTCTCGGTGGCGTGCGCTGTCCAGCGTTTCAGCAGCGGCGGCGGCGGCGGGGAGACGGGCGCGGGGCGCGGGGCCGCCGAGCCGCCCTGCCCGCCCGCTCGTCCCGGACACGCGGGGCGGCGCCCGACGGAGCGCGGCGACCGGAGGGGAGGTGAGAGCCCCGGGCGGCGGCGGCCCCGGGAGGGGGGTGGACGGGACCGGGCCTCTCCCCGGAGGGTGGGCGGGCGGCCCGGCCCAGCCCGCGGGGCGCCGGGGCCCGGAGACGCGGCGGCGGGGCTCGGGGGGAGGAGGAGCGGGGGGAGGAGCGGCCTCGGCGGGGCTCCGAGCGCGCCCAGCCCCGGCCCCCGAGGGCCCCCGGCCGGTCCGGCCTCCGTGAGCTCAGCCCCGGGCCCGGCCAGCCCGGGAAGGCGCCCAGGCCCCGCTGCTCCCCGGGGCGCCCCGGCCGTGCCGGGCGGCGGGGGCCGCGTCCGCAGGGGCGGAGCGGGAGGGCTGAGTGGAGAACTCTGAAGGCGGAGGAGACCGCGAGGGAATCGGGAGGGGAGCGGCCCGATGGGCTGAGAACAGAAGGCAGGCCGGGCCCTAGGACAGGGCCGGGAGAGCATGGCCAGCCCCAGCGCCCCGTCGACCCTCCAGGGTGAGTCTAGCCCGGATCGCACCGCGAGATCCGGTCTTCAAAAACCACACAGAACACCTGGGAAACAGCAGGGGCCGGAGCTGGCAAAGGCTGACGTGTGGGGACACTGGGAAGCCCGCCCTTTCCAGGGGAGTCTGACATGGATGCCCGGCAGCCCCCATGCCGGGCAAACTGCTGGCATGGGCCGCAGGTCCACACAAGAGCATTCCCAAGCAAGATGGCCTTGTCCCTTGTGTTTGGAGCTGAAACACAAGGACTGAGCGGCTTTCCCAAGGTCGTCAAGCCGCTCCAGACGTCTTCTCTGGGGGGCAGAAGTCTCTCTGCTAACCTGCCCTACGGCTTGGTACCGAGGCCCAGCAACGTGTCGTGTGCTTGGTGCATGGTGCCAACTTTACAGGTGGGGAGCCTGAAGCAGGCAGGGGAGGGTGAGCAGCCGTGGTCCCCTGCAAGGTCACTGGGAGACTTGAAAGCAGACAATGCTTCGAACTGGCAGCTGGATGCCAGCCCACCCCAGCTACGATTCCCCCCCCCTCCAGAAGGGGAGTGAAGGCTAGCCCCTCTGCTCACCACCACACCTGCACCTCACCTCCTGTGCCTGGCCACTTCCTGCTGGCCTGCTCAAGCTGGTGACTGCCACCCCCTGAAACGGCTCACTGTCACAGGCAGCTGCCTCCCTCCATGCCACCTCCTTCCCCCTGCCACATTTTACTGCCCTCAGCAATAGAGTCAGAGCAGCTCTAGTCCCAGAAGGCAGGGGGCAGGGAGGGAGCCCAGCTCCCCTTCCTGAGCCCTGCCCAGTTGCCCATAGCTTGACTCTCCCGGCGATGCTCTCATCTTGTCCTCATGTGACCTGATGCCAAGGTGTCCATGTCCCCTCTTCACAGAGGAACAGGATAGAGAGGGTGAGGTGACTTTCCCAAGGTCAGAGAACCAAGTCTGGGGGGTAGCCCCAGCCTCTTGCCTCAGGCCCCCCCCAAATGGTTTTCATGACAGCCCCGTCCTCAGTTCTGTAGGTGATCCAGGGTGGCAGCCACTCGTGCCAGCAGGGGACAGAGGAGGAAGAGGCATGTGAGAAGGGAGCTGAATGGGCCTAGGGCAGAAATCCAGCTCAAGTCCTGACTTCTTGTTTGACCTTGAACTTGTCCCTTCCTACCTTTAAGGACCAGCTCAGTGTCCTTGACTTTGAGATGAGAGGGTTTGCCTCAATGTCCCCAAAGTCCCCGTCAGCACCTAGATCGCAAGATTGTTTTGCTCTTTTCATTTGTGCCTCAGGAAACCTGTGGTTCCATCAGCAGATGTCCAAGGCAGGGTTTCAAGCTTGATTGGTTTGCTGCAGTTGAGATTTCAAATTCACCTGTCCTGTCCCTCCCCACGGTAGACTTGCATTTCCAACAGAAGGGAAAAGATGGGAGAGGCCCTGGGCTTGCCCGAGAAAGTCCTCCAGTGAGCCAAGACCAAATCTCCCATGGTCCTGTCTTTGGGGTGTCTGTGGAGACCCTGGAGGTACCTTCCGGGCCTGGGGCCTCCATGCACAGGTGCAGGAAGCAGCGGTGTGCTGTGGGCCAGCCAGAGGGGCAGATGGAGGAGGACAGGGGATTTTGCAGGCCTGTCCTGGGGACCCAGGGCCTGAGCAGGACTAGCAGGGAAGCTGGGAAGGGCTGAAGAAGAAAATGGAGAGCTTCCTGCTGTGTTCCAATCTTGTGGCTTGCAAAGGGCTGGAATCCCAGAGATCAAAAAGGGTTAATGAAGGCAGAGGAGGCTCTGTGAGGAGCAGGGACTGGAGCATGTGGCATCCAGAGGAGTGCTAGGCTCAGAGGTTGGAGTGAATTTAGAGGGGGAAGAGGTGGGGGCTAAGCAAGCAGGGAAAGGGGATCAGGAACAGGGTTAGAGGCCTGTGCTAAGGAGCCTGGACTAGGTTCTGGTGACGACTCTTCGGCGCTCACTCTCCTCTGGTCAGAAGCACAGGAGGTGACTGCACTGTCTGTCCCCAGAGGCCCAGCCGTGTTTGCGCCCTTATTCTCCAAAGGGATCTCAGCCCAGGCGGACTCTTGGCCCACAAGAAAGGCCTCAGTAGCCACGCGTGCACTGGCCCCAGAGCAGCCACAATCCCCAGGACGCCCACGTCACTAGAAGCCACCAGCCGGCCCGTCTGGACTGCACTGCTGCCTCCTCAGCAGCCAGCCTGGCCTCAGCCTTCTGCCGCCCTCTCCCTGGCCTCCTGCCCACTGCAGAGGCCACCGTGCCAGCGGAGCCTGGCAGGCTGTGCCCAGCACCCTCAGCATCTGCCGGAGCTGCTGAGGGCCGTGAGGAGGCTGAGCCAGGTTCCCCAGACCCTTGGGTCCAGGCAGCTTCCCTGGCAGGGATCTGCAGCACTGAGTCCACCCCCTGCCCCCAGTTCCCAGACGTCCAGGACAAGAGCAGATGTGTGGAATTCTCAGATTTGATGGATGGCCAGGTGTTGTGGCAGATGGCTGAAATCCCAGCAAGTCATGGGTTTGAGGCCAGCCAGGGTACATAACAAGATCTGGTTTCTGAGAGAAAGAGAGAGGGTCATGCATGTCTTTATCCTAGCTCCTTCAGAGGCCAAGGCAGAATTGCCAGTTCGAGGACAGTCCAAAGTGAAGGGAACCTTATCTAAGAAACAAAAAACAAAACAGGGCCGAGAGCTTGGTGGAGTGCCTGCCAAGCATGCATGAAGCCCTGAGTTCAATTCCACAGTACCACATACACAGAAAAAGCCAGAAATGGTGCTGTGGCTGATAACCTTGAGAAAGCCCAAAGACAGTACCCAGGCCCTGGGTTCAAGCCCCAGGACTGGCAAAAGAGAGAGAGAGGGAGAGAGAGAGAGAGAGAAGCTGTCAAAGGGCCCAGGATATTGCTCAGGTGATAGAGCACCTGAGTTCAATTCCAACCACCACAAGAGGGAGGAAGAAATGAACAAAGGAAGGGAGGAGGGAGAGAAAGAGAGATTTTCATTGCATACGACTTGAGAAATACAGAAACCAAGAGGAAAGCAAAAACCACCAAGAGTCCCGCAAGCTGGGCGTGGTGGCACCTTCGTGTACTCTCAGCTGCTTGGGAGGTGCAGATAAGAAGATCTTGAGCCAAGGTCAGTCAGGGCAAAAGGACCTATTTGAGAAGCAAAGTAAAAGGACCGAGGGCATGGGTCAAGGCCCAGGCAGCTCAAAAACCACACCTTTTGTTTTCTAAATAAATGAATGAGATGATATGAAAATTTGCAGGAAAGTGTCGAAAAGCTGGATGCAGGGGAGAATGATTATCTAATGCCACGGACAGAGGCTGCCAAGAAACGGAGGGCAGCAGATGGGGGCAGCAGGCAAGGTTGGGCCTTGAAGGACACTGAGAGTCCTGGTGGAGCTGGGAAAGCTAGTTGGAAAGAAAGTAAAGTTATAAGGAGAGTTACAAGGTCATGCACGGCCAGTTTGGGGAGCAAAAGGGACACCCGGGCCAGGAGGTGATGGAGCAACTGAAGAAGGCAGAGCTGGACTCCTGGGAGAGTTGACCAGTCAGGACTCCCGCCATGAGTGTCCAGGAAGGAAGGAGGACCTGACGGTGGGGGCTGCAAGAAGGGCAGAGAAGGGCAGGGCAAAGGTGACAACCTGACCTCTAGCATACCTCCAGCAAGGGCACAGCCCTTGGCACCCGGCAGGGGCCTCAGGTTGGCAGAGAGAGGATGTCATGATTGTTGGAGTCGCCAAGCTAACCAATCAGGGCTCTAGAAGGGGCTTCTGCGGGGTAGGGAATCCCAGCTAAGCTGGCATTCTCAGTGGTTCCCCTCCAGGACGTCCCCCTCCCTGCCCCCGCTCCTCTCTGACCTGGACACCTGTCTCTTGGTCCCTGTGATCGGCCATTACTCTCCCCAGACCCTTTCTCATCGCTTCCTCTTGGATTTCCTCTATCCTCTGCTCCCTGACAGCACAATGCATGTATGGTCCTTCATAGATTCATGTGGTCATTTACCAGATTCTGAACTGAAGAAAAACGCCCCAGTGTCATGTCCGTGGGCCGCGCTCGACGCTGGGTAGAGAAGGACTGAGACGGCTTGGGCTGGGTGAGGTTTGGGTTGTATGGGAATGTTCAGGAGCGTGGGCAGGGCTGCCTGGCTGGTGACTTTGGGGCTGGCTCACAGATGGGCTTCGTCAGTGAGGACAGTTCAGTGGGCGGGGGGGGGCGGGGAGGGCATGGCTGGCAAGGAGACAGCAGGAGTGGAGAGAGGAAGAGAGGGCACCTCGTGCCGGGGCATGGCACAGTGCCAGAGGGCAGGGCTGGGCCAAGAACCCCGGGACCCCTCGGGAGAGGAAGGCCTCGTGGGGTCCTGCATGCCAGGCGAGCCTGGCCCTCCCGTCAGCAGCTCAGAAGACAGGGAATGCTCCTGGCACAGCGCGTGATTTGAACAGATGGAGGGAATGGGAGGGGGCAGTTTCCTGGGTCCTACTTCAAAGGATGGGGTTAGATCTGAGCTTGGGGTTTTGTACTTTTTTTTTTTTTTTGCCAGTCCTGGGGCTTGAACTCAGGGCTTGAGCACTGTCCTTGGTCTTTCTCAAGGCTAGAGCTCTACCATTTGAGCCACAGCAACACTTCGGGCTTTTTCTATGTATGAGATACCGAGGAATCGAACCCAGGTCTTCACGCATGCTAGGCAAGCACTCTACCACTAAGCCATGATCCCGGCCCCGTGGGTCTGTACTTTTTCAAGCTGGCAGGTGACTGTCCTTGGGTGTGTGTGTGTGTGTGTGTGTGTGTGTGTGTGTGTGTGTGTGTGTGTGTGAGCTTGAACTCAGGTTTGTTTTTTTTTCCCTCAAGGCTGGTGCTCTATGCTTTCAGCCATATCTCAACTTATAGCTTTTTTTGTCTGTTTTTTTCAGTTGTGGAACTTGCATTCTGGGCCTGGGTGCTGTCCCTGAGCTCTTCAGCTCAAGGTTACCACCCTACCCCTAGAGCCACAGTGACACTTCCAGTTTTCTGATGGTTAATTGGAGATGAGTCTCACAGACTTCAGTGCCCGGGCTGGTTTTGAACTGAGATCCACAGATCTCAGTCTCCTGAGTAGCTAGGATTGCAGGTGTGAGCCACCACACCTGGCCCAACTTCCAGCTTTATGCTGCTTAATTGAACATGAGGCTCTCACCTACTTTCGTCTTCAGGCTGACTGGACTGAAGTCCTCAGCTCAGAGGGATCCTCACCAGCTGGGATTACAGGCCTGACACTGGCTCCTGGCTGGTTCTTTGATTCGGGTCTGGTTTGACATCTTCCCAGAGTCAGACTCGCCGTGTGCGTTGACACATCTCGCTCCCTTGTGGTCCCGTGGAGTGGAAAGCCACAGCGGAGGGAAACTAGGGCTCCAGTGCCTTCCTTCCTTCTAGTTCTGAAGCAGTGCTGCCGTGGGGCTCTGAGCGTTAGGAGTCTGCCTCATTCTCTGTGGAGGTCACCGGAGCACACGCAGTCACTCCGCTATTCCCTTCCTGGTGGCTCTTTGCCTTGCACGAGTCCATGGCCCTGACGGAGGGGGCAAGCTAAGAGGCCCTAGACTGGGGAGGGCGGCAGCAGCAGAGGCAGAGCACATCCCCATGAGGGATGTGCAGGTTGCCGACGGAAGGCGTTGGTCTGCTGTGGGCCTCCCCCCCTTGGCCAGGAGCCCAGAGGAGCTGGTAGCTGGGTGGGGTTCGCTGCCCAGATGGCAGCGCTGGTGGAGGCTTGGAGAGCCTCTTCTCCAGGAGAAGCTCCACTCCCAGGGCCACCTCCAGGGCTCCCCCCACCAGATCCCCTCCCACAATCCCTCAGGAACTGTGGGTTATTGTCAATGATGTTGTTAATTAACTGCTTAATTAACTATTTAAGCTAATCAGATTAATTGACATTAATTGGTTGCCATTTGTCAAGGACCCTGGAAAGCTGTGCCTCTTGGAGTTGGTGTGCCTGGGGCCGGCCAGGGGGTCGGGAGGAGCTGGGGTGAGCTGCTGCGGTGAGGCTGGCAGTGAGCAGTTAGCTGGAAGGACAGGACCAAGGTTCACCAGAGCTGCTGTCCAGAGCTGCTGCCCCCATGCAGCACACAGGAAAGAAAGGCTTATCCGCCGGGTGTGGAAGTAGAGGTTTGTAATCCAGTACTGAGAGGAAGTCTGAATTCCAGAACAGCCTGGGCTACATAGCAAAACCCTGTGGAAGGTAGGAGAAGAGAGAGGGAGGGAGGGAAGGAAGAAGGAAGGAAGGAAGGAAGGAAGGAAGGAAGGAAGGAAGGAAAGAAATGTATGTCCTACATCCCCAAAAGGCCATGAAGACCTTTTGGGTGAAGAGAGACCTTAAAATACTCCGTGAGCTGTGATGTAAATAGGTCACCACATAACAACGGCCGGGCTGCAGTTCACATATTCAGTCCAAAAAAAGAAGAGAAAGATGAGCAATGGAGGGCTGATAAAATATGCAAAATATTAAACTGGGATAAAAATGATTCCATTTGCATTATTTAGTCAATTACAGCCCCTCCAACCCACGGTGCATGTTAATGCCTGTTTTAAAACACAACTTACAGTTTTAAATTATAGCACTTGAAACAACAACAGAAAGAGAAAAAAAACTACTATGAAATGCATTCTGCGTTTTAGTGGAAGGAAGAAAAAAAGGCAACCCACTCAAAATAAGAGTGTGAATGTCTTCAGAGCCATTTTCTCAACATCAAATGGTTCCCACACGGGGGTCCGGTGTTGACCCTACAGTCTTGCCTGAACTTCCCCAGGGACCCCGGGGGATCCCTGCCTAGGCCTCCTCTCCCAGCCTGGTGAGTCCTTTGTGTCTCTCTTCCTAAGAGAGCGATGTACGTGCATGGGGCAGAGGAGTGAGTTCTGAATGTACTGGAGATGGAACAGGAGGAGGAAAAGGAGGTTCTCTGGGGAGGGAGGGTCAACCCCCCAACATGGAAGGAAGTGCTTCCTTAGCAAGAAAGGACTTGGTGACAGAAGTGTGTCACAAAAAGACACAGAGAATGAATATAGGGTCTCTCTCCCCCTCTATTTCCCTCTCCCCCTGTACTGCCCGATCTTGCAGCCCCTGGGGGGAGGAAGGACCGGGAGAGACGAGATAGAGGCTGTTGCCTGGCAACGAGAGGCACATCTGGATGGATGGGGAAAACAGGCGAAGCTCCAGCCCCCAGCCCAGCTCTTTCTGTCTCTCTTTGATCTCAGCCAGCCTGGCAGGAACCTGGGGGGGGGGGGGGTATGGCAGCCTGCCTGATTAGAGCTGAGTCAATAGAGGGAATTTTCCAGAATGAGATTGTGTGGACCTTGGAGGACTGTGTCCCTGGCTTTTCCCAACACCCTTTGCTGGTGACTGGAAGGGGCTGTCTGTCTGTCTGGCTGTCTGGCACCCACCCTCCCTGCTTCTAGCACATGGATAGACACGTGTGGTTCTCAGCTCAAATATTTTCCATCTTGCAGTGTTGACTCAGAGTGCATGAATCCAGAATGCAGGCCCTGACACTGGGTCCAGATGAGGGAAACTGAGGCTGAAAAGTGACAGGACCTGGTCATCCAGCCTCTAGTCCGTCTTTCCTTTTTCAGAAGCTGGGAAGTCAGGTCCTAAGGAGAGGGAAAGGAGGCTGTAGAAGCCGGGAGAGTTGGTGGCTCCTCCGACTGCGCAGTCAACACCACAGGCCAGCATGGGCGGGGCCTCGGTGGGCTCTGGACATTGGCTAGGGCCTCTGGCAGGCCCTTAAACCCTCCTCTGGCACTGCCAGCCTCCAGAAAGGCGACTGAGGGCTGTAGGAGAAGTGGGGTGTGAGCCACGGTGCCTGGACATGGTCAGGAGCCATTTGTCCCTTGAGAGCGCAGGGAAGGGGGCACTGGAGTTGCTGGTGTGGTATGGAGCTGGCTTCTCTAGCGCTCTTCTGCCTTGGCTGGTCTGTTTTCGGTAGCCAGTATTGCCAGTTATAGTCTATTCCACCCACTGGGCAGTGCGGGTCTGCTGCTGCCATGTGCTGCAGCTGGTCTGCGATGGGTTGGCTGGGCCTGGTCCAGGCCCAGTGGAAGCTCTGGAGGACTTGTACAGTTTACAACAGTCTGGCCATGTGTGGGGTTGGGAACCACAGAGCTTTCCCACCAGAGACCCTGGAGACAGCCTGGGAAACGCAAGCAGCGAGCTTTCCATCAGGGTAGTCCCAAATGGTTGCCCTGTGCCAAGACAAGAGGAGCAGAAAGACAGGCGCTGCCCAGTCATGGCCCCAGCTCATCCAGGATTGAACAGGACAGAACAAGGCAAGCCAAGGAGCGGCATGGTAGCCCACAAGTGAGGCAAAACCCATAAACACCCTTCTAGGAAATCTGGGAAGGCTTCTCAGTGGCGGTGACACTGCAGGCCTTGCAAGGATAGGAGGAACATGGGCCTGCAGATTCCTGGGTGGAGTGAGATGAGAATTAGTTTGTGGCTGGACAGATTGCCCAGACACACATGCCAACAAAACAGCCTTTCTTCCATACTGGCCAGGCAAGCCAGTCCTGAGTGCCCATCTTGGCCTTGGGAAACTTGCCAGCTCAGCCCAGAAGAAGGGACAGGCCACACCCTGCCTAAGCACAAGCTGAGCCAGCCCTATACTGCACAAGGGCAGAGAAGATGGGGTGCCAGTGGATGGGATGTGGGGGCAGCTGATATGCTCTCCCCCTCCCTCAGCCTGGGGGCTCCAGCCAAGGCCTTTCCTGGCTCCTGCAGGGGCGCCGGAAGCTCCAGCTGCTGAATTATTTAAAGGAAGGCTTTCAGAGCTGCCCCCGCTCCAGCCACCGCCTGCTGCGTCTTCTGCAGGGTTGGGTAACAGTACCAGCGCCTCCCAGGAGACGGAGGGGCCACTGGAGCCTCCCTGCCCCAGCCTCCAGCTTCCCTCTGCTGAGTCTTGAGCAGAGCCAGGTCTCCAGGAGATTGTGCTGGCTGGCGTCGGTGAAAGGTGATCTGTTGGCCCGCTAGCTTCCATGAGTCTGTGCCAGTGTGGAATGGAACCACACCGACTGACCTGATTTACTCGGATCTGTATCTCTCTCTCTCTCTCTCTCTCTCTCTCTCTCTCTCTCTCTCTCTCTCTCTCTCTCTCTCTCTCTCTCTCTCTTTTAATGGGGCTTGGACTCAGGGACTGGGCACTGTCCTTTCGCTTTTTCCACTCAAGGATCAGCTCAGGTCTACCACTTGAGCCACAGCCCCCCATCCAGCTTTGTGCTGTTTCAGTTGCAGGTGAGTCTCATGGCTCTCCTGCTGTGAACTTTGCCCCTGAGTAGCTAGGATGACAGGCGTCACTGTTTCAGTTGTGTGTGTCTTCAGTGCCGAGGGGGCACCCCATGGCACAGATGAGGAAACTGAAGGGTCAGGTCAGAGGCCGTGGCAGGCGGTGTGGACCCTGGGAGCTCGGGATGACTCTTCTGCTGCTCGATGTGCACAGAGCTGTCTTAGCTGCTGTAGACTCTGCTCTATGTGAGGGTCAGGCCTTGCTCTGCAGAGCAGGAGCCACCCAAGGCCAGGGCACCGGGTTAATTGTGACCTCCCAGGCTCAATTCCCTCGCCGCTCCCTCCCTCTTGTCTGCTGGGGATGGACTGGCCCTAGACACCTAGCACTGTCCCCCCCCAGCCTGGGCCTGGACTCAGCTGCCTTGTGCCCATCTTGCCCCTCACATCCACTCCCTCTGCCAAGACATCTCCCCCTCCTTTGTCTGACTCAAAATCTCTCCTGTAAGCCAGGTGGTGCCCATGGCTCACGCCTGTCATCCTAGCTACTCAGGGGACTGAGATCTGAGGATCCTGGTTCAAAGCCAGGCCAGGAAGGAAAGTCTGTGAAGTCACCAAAAAGCCAGAAGTGGAGGCATGGTTCAAGTGGCAGTGTGCCACTGGAGCAAAAAAGCCAAGCAAGGGTGCAAGACTCTGAGTTCAAGCCCCTAGTACTGGACCAAAAACAAAATCTTTCCTCTAGGAAGCTCCCCCCCACCAGCTTGCTCTTCCTCACTCATCCCAGCTCAGTCTAAAGTCTCTGCCACATGTCCCCAGTGTGGAATTCTAGGCAGTAGTGCTCTCCCCTCATCTCTTCCTCACTGGGGTCTAGCTCGTGGCCTCTCCATATGCTGCATGTCTCACGCTCATCTGGGGACACAGGACCGCCAGGGTGTCCTGGCTGCGGTCACATGGCTTCATCTGGGCCCACTCCCTGTCTCTGGCTGGAGCTGGCAGAGGGCGTGGGCAGAGGCGTCCCTTGGGGAACAGCCTGGCCCAGCATAGGGGACACCACCCCACCGTCCTAGGCCACAATGGAGATGACTCTTCTTTCCACTCTGTTAAACTATCGTGACAAACCACTGTCACTGCAGGCTTGGGTGTTTTGTTTGCATCAGATTCCCTTTCACACTTAAGTACCCAGTTGTATGTGTGTTTGTCAGTTCTGTCACGTTCCTGACAGGTACAAAGAATCTTTTCTCTCCGGGAAATTCAGGAGGCTGAGTGCCTGTGTTCTCCACCCCCAGCCAACTTCTGCAAGGGTCTCATCCAATGTCCACACTCCCAGCTCCCAACATGAAGCATTCCATCCTGGCATGGCGTAGTGGTGCATACCTCTAGCCCCATGTACTTGAAAAGAATAGGATTACAGTCTGAGTTGTCCCAGGCAAAAAGCAGGGCATATACCCACATACGTGCACCTGCACACACACACACCCACGCACGCACGTGCAGGTGCACACACACACAAATATGCAGAGCTAGAAGTATGGCTAAAATGGTAGAATGCCTGCCTAACAAGTACAAGACCCGAAGTTCAAACCCAGCCCTGAGGGGCTGTAGGGAGGCGTGTGGAGGTCTCATAGGAAGGCTGCTGCCTGCCTAGGGCTTAGCTGAGCCACTCTGTGTCTGGACTTCATGCCTTACCTGGGGGAAGATTCATCTTTTTTTTTTTTGTGGGTCATGGGGTTTGAACTGGGCCTGGACACTGTCCCTGAGCTCTTCAGCTCAAGGCTACCTCCCTACCCTTGAGCCAAGCCCCCACTTCCTGTTTTCTGGTGGTTAGATAGAGATAAGAGTCTCAGGTCCTTTTGTGCCCAGGCTGGCTTTGAACCTTGATCCTCAGATCTCAGCCTCCTGAGTAGCTAGGATGACCCTCGAGAGACCTCTCCTGCCAGCCCAGGCACCGGCAGATACTCCCATTTGCCTCGCAGCATCGGGCAGGAGCATGGATAGAGCGGTGTAGGACCCAAGCCCATCTACAGCTTGTGGCTGACCTTAGGAAAGACAGAATGGTCCCACCCAGCTACAGAGGAGGCAGCCTCCATTTGCAGATGGAAAAAGGACTTCACAGGCAGGAATGGGGGGCTGCAACTCAAGCTAGTGTTCTCTCCATCTAGTGCAAAGGCTTCGGGCGGAGGCAGAGAAGAGCCCCTGACTCTGGGAGGCAGAGGTGCAGTCCATGGTGCTGAAACCCAGACCCTGGCTAAGGAAGAGAGGCGGCGGCTCGGGCTTGGAGGTGCAGGGAGCTGTCCGTGGTCCTGGACCCGGAGGCCTGGCCCGAGAGGGAAAGGCGATTTCCGGAGCCCGCAGGGAGAACAGGGGAGTCCTACCTCCCCCAGCCACATAGCTGGGATCACAGACAGACCACCACCACCACCCCAGTTCGTTAACATGGGTCTACCTACTTTGGACCGGGCTGGCCTCCAACTTCCACCTTTTGGATCAAGGATGCTCCACCTAAGTGGAGTTTCCTGAGTCTCTGGCACGTATGCACCATCATGCCCAGTCAAAGATCTCGGCTGAGGGGCCGGGAGCATGGCCTAGTGGTAGAGTGCTCGCCCAGCATTCATGGAGACCCGGGTTCGGATCCTCGGTACCACATACATAGAAAAAGCTGGAAATGGTGCTATGGCTCAAGTGGTAGAGCTCTAGCCTTGAGAAAGTCCAAGGACAGTGCTCAGGCCCTGGGTTCAAGCCCTAGGACTGGCAAAAATAAATCTCTACCCTTAGTGAAGTTCTCAGCAAAGGTCTCCACCAGGTGTGATCCTTTCACAGTCCTTCAGAGGAGTGAGGGGAGGGGCTCTGAGCCTCCAGGTATCATGTAATCTTCCCTCTGGGTATCCTGCTTCTGTTCCTGTAGCTGAAGGTAGTAATTCAGGCCCCCACATCAGGCATTGACTAAAACCCAGTCTGTGATCCTTGAAAATCCCTAAATCCTTCCTAAATAGATTTCTAAATTCCATCTCCACTATCCCAAATTTAGAATGTTAGTTTGGGATGAAGCTTCAGCATGTGGTATTTCTTCCATTGCTGTCTTTCCATTTCCACCAACTGTTGAATATTTATAGATTTTTATAGTGAGGCCGGCTTGGGTGAGGATTGAGCACTGTCTAGGTTGCCTTTTTTTTTTTTGCCAGTCCTGGGCTTGAACTCAGGGTCTGAGCACTGTCCTTGGTCTTTCTCAAGGCTAGAGCTCTACCACTTGAGCCTCAGCACCACTTCCGGCTTTTTTTTTTTCTATGTATGTGGTGCCAAGGAATCGAACCTGGGTCTTCGTGCATGGTAGGCAAGCACTCTACCACTAGGCCAAACTCCTGGCCCCTAAGTTGCCTTTTACTCAAACGTGTGAATGTAGATCAACCTATCAGCCAAGGACAGTGATGCGGGCCTGTAATGCCAGTCACTTAGAAGGGTCAAGTCCTTACCTTGAAACTGAAGGAAAGATCGGGAGGCCGTACTGCCAGAAGCGTGAGGGAAGGCCTCTGGAAGGCGACGCTTGTGAGCCAGAGAACACCCAGGTCAAGAGCCTCCTGGGAGAGGGGACAACAAGTGGACAGCCTGCACACCAGGGAAGCAGAACATGGGTGCAGCAGCCATGCCTCTCCACAGGAGGGCAGTGCCAGGTCACAACTTAAAGCCAAGGTGACAGGAGTCTCTGAAGGCCTACCCAGAGCCTGACCTGGTCTGATATTCTCCTGGGATGACCTGGCAGATAGTTAATGGATGTCAGAGGCCAGGAGGCCAGGGGAAGGCCTGGGACTGAGATGGTGACAAGGGAGGAAATTAAGTAGATAAACAGGACCCCGGTTCCTTTTTGCTATTTGTGTCAGATGTTATGTTGCTCAATTGGAATTGAACTCTTTATCCTTTTGGCTGTGTCTCCAGAGTGCTGAGATTATGCATGGCCACAATCACACACACACAGCTTAGGAACCAAACTAGACTACAAGTGAGCTGAGTGGCCAGGATGACAAGCCTCCCGTACTCCACACCTTGAGGGGCTCCCCATCAGCCAGGTGTGACCCCACTAGAGGAGAAAACTGCTCACTGGGGATGGGCGATACCAAGTATCAGGAGAATCTCTGGCAGAAGTGGGGTACAGGGCTGGTCTAGGGACAGAGGCAGGAAGCCAGAAGGCTTTGGGGGTGGAGAGATTGGATTTAAGCTGGCAGCTTTGGCATGTACGTTCACCTTTCCTGTGGGAGTCTGGGTGGCACACCAATGGGGGACCAGACTTTCAGAGAGGGGCACTGAGATCCTCAGGGACACAGCAAGGCTTGAAGGAGTCAGGCCTGGAACTGGTGGGATGGACCAGAGCAAGGCACATTACCACTGCCATTCTGTCACCTGCCAAACCTTTTGTGTCTCTCAGCCTCTTCCTGCCTCTCAGTCTGTGGTGCCAAAGCCCCGCCCCCCCCAAGTCCCAACACTCTGAAGCCAGGGAGGGAAGGTCAAGGTGTGTGTGTGTGGGGGGGTGTTGTGGGGTAGGCCCCAGTGCAAAGGAGCCCAATCCCTTCCCTCCCTCCCTTCCTCGCCCTCCCTCCCGGCCCACTCCCTGGGAAGGAGGCCTTCCTGTTGCTTAGCAACTAACAGAACCTTGGAGAAAGGAATGAAAATAGCTCAAGAGGCACCTCCTTCTGTTTGGAGGCCTCTGGTGTGCACGCACGTGCCTGTGCATGTGTGTGTGTGTGTGTGTCTGTCTGTGTGTCTGTCTGGGTCTAGACCAGACCCAGGGTTTTTTCCTCCAAGCCATGCTGACTCCCACCCCACCTCCCAGCCCGCAGTGGGATGTGGCTGGCGGCCTGGAAGCAGTGTTTCCAGAGCTAAGGAGGGTCAGAAGCACCCGTGACCCCTGGACCAGCCAGGACTGGGCTGGGGTGCCCGAGGGCCGACCGTGCGCCCGGCTCTGCGGGATTAGCGCCCGGGCCGGCCCCAAATCCGGGATTAACCGAGCGGCGCTGGGCGCTGGGCGGGCGGGCGGGAGGTGAGCCGCCCCGGTGTCGCCCGCAGGCCATGTCCTCCACCGTCAACAACGGGGCGGCCGGCGTGCCCGCGCCGCCCGACGCCGCCAACGGCTTCCCGCAGCCCGGCGCCTCGTCCGCCGAGTCGGGGCTGGCGAAGCGCGCGCACCGCGAGATCCTGGATCACGAGCGCAAGCGGCGAGTGGAGCTCAAGTGCATGGAGCTGCAGGAGATGATGGAGGAGCAGGGGTGAGTGGGCGTGGCCAGGGCGGGCGGTGGGCGGGGTCTGGCTGCGGGCGGGGCGGGGCCTAGCCCCTGGTTGGACGTGGTCGGGTGTGGGCGTGGTCCGGGCGGGCGGCGGGCGGTGTCTGGCTGCGGGCGGGGCGGGGCCTAGCCCCTGGTTGGACGTGGTCGGGTGTGGGCGTGGCCAGGGCGGGCGGCGGGAGGGCTCTGGCTGCGGGCAGGGCGGGGCCTAGCCCCTGGTTGGACGGGGTCGGGTGTGGGCGTGGCCAGGGCGGGCGGAGGGCGGGGTCTGGCTGCGGGCGGGGCGGGGCCTGGCCCCTGGTTGGACGTGGTCGGGTGTGGGCGTGGCCAGGGCGGGCGGCGGGCGGGCTCTGGCTGCGGGTGGGGCGGGGCCTGGCCCCTGGTTGGACGTGGTCGGGTGTGGGCGTGGTCAGGGCGGGGCCGGGCAGGTGTAGTCAGCTGAGTAAAGGTTCAGGAGCTTTTCCTCCTCATTACAAGACTACTGGAAACTAGAGGCTCAGAAACAGCACAAAGTGGAAAGCTCGAGGTTGCTTGCTCTCCTTTGCACCTGATTGAAGGACTTGGAATACAGCCTGAGCCCAGTTGTCCTGATCCACCCCTATGTCTGTCCATCCAGCCTCCAGGGCTCCCCACAGCCTAGTCACAGGCCATCTCAGCAAGAATCAGGAAGACAATGAGGCTCAGAGACAGCCAAAGGCACTCAAGAGGGGGGGGGGCAAAACTGAGTGTCCACCCAACAACACAACTGAGAGCCAAAATGAACACAGGCTGGGTGTGTCGGCTCATGCCTGCAACCACAGCTAATCAGGAGGCTGACACCTGAGGATCACAATTTGAAGCCAGCCTAGTCAGGAAAGTCTGTAAGACTCTCATCTCCAGTAAACTCAGTAAAAGCCAGACGTGGTGTGCTGTGTTTGACTAGCCTTGAACACAAAGAAGCTCATGGACAACGTCCAGGCCTTGAGTTCAAGTCCAAGGACTGGTCAAAAAAAAAAAAAGGCTAAGAACAGTGCTCAGGCTTCAGAGCCTTTGTTTTGTTTGAGAATCTGGAGACTCCTCCTGCCTCTGCATCCAAGCTGTTTATTGTCTGGTTGTTTGTTGATTTGTTTGAATTGGTAGAAAACAGACAGCCTTGAGGGTTCTTAGGGCCCAGGATTAGCCAAGTTATCGCAAGCTGGGCACACTCCTTTGAGCCAGGACGGGGCAGTGGTTTGGAGTGGTGGAATGGGCTGGGTGGAGGAGGGATAGGCAGGAACAGAGGCCCTCATAACAATCACTGTGTTTTTCAGGTACTCTGAGGAGGAGATCCGGCAGAAGGTGGGGACCTTCCGGCAGATGCTGATGGAAAAGGAGGGAGTGCTCACCAGGGAGGACCGGCCAGGCATCCACTGGTGAGTGTTCCCCTGGTGGGGGCAAGGCAGCAGGCCACCACTCCAGGCACTCAGCCAGGTGGTTGGAGCTGGGGTGGGTGCAGAAGAGGAATTACTGGCCCTGCCGACTGTAAGCCGTCGCCTCACGGAGTCTCCTGCAGCTACGTGGGTTCTGTCCGTGGCTCAGCAATACAGGGTGAGAGAAGACGGTTCAGATCTCAGCTCAGGATCCCAGCATTGTCATGACATGACAGCGGGACTCCAGCCATACCACTTCTGCACCTGTTATGCCCACTTGTAAATATGTCCTAAAAGTTAGACTACACACCACTAGAACTGGGAAGGTGGCTTAGTGGTGCAGTACTTGCCTAGCATGCATGAAGCCCAGGGTTCAATTCCTCAGTACCACATAAACAAAAACAGCTGCAAGTGGCATTGTGGCTCATGTGGTAGAGTCTATCCTTGAGCAAAAGCAGCTCAGGGACAGTGTGCAGGCCCTGAGTTCAAGCCCCAGGAAGCGTGTAAGCAGTCTCACTGGATCCTGACAGGAGGTGCACTGACTCCATGTCTGGAAGGTGGCATACATTCAGGAACTGCCGCTGGCTCCAGTTTTTCTTCCTTTTTTTGTTGTGGGTCATGGGGCTTGAACTCTGGGTCTGGCTGCCATCCCAGAGCTCTTCAGCTCAAGGCTACCACCCTACCCCTTGAGCCACAGCCCCATTTCCTGTTTTCTAGTGATTAACTGGAGATAAGAGTCTCATATTCTTTTGTGCCCAGGCTGGCTTTGAACCTCCATCCTCAGATCTCAACCTCCTGAGTAGCTAGGATGACAGGCGTGAGCCACTGCACCCAGCTGGCTTCAGCTTTTCTATGCTATCCTCACATTATCCCTCAGTTGCCCCAGCACCAATGTCCCATGTTGTCCTGGCTAGAAGAGAAACAGGTTAGCGGAGAGGCCAAAAGAAAGGCTGTTGGTCAAAGCCTTAGTGGGACTGGCCTGGGGAACAGTCATCCTGCTGACATCTCAAACCCCTACCCATATTTACACTACAAAAATAACCCATGTGGGGGCCAGGAGTGTGGCCTAGTGGTAGAGTGCTTGCCTAGCATGCACGAAGACCTGGGTTCAATTCCTCGGTACCACACACATAGAAAAAAGCCAGAAGTGGTGCTGAGGCTCAAGTGGTAGAGCTCTAGCCTTGAGAAAATCCAAGGACAGCGCTCAGGTCTTGAGCTCAAGCCCAGGACTGGCAATAATAATAATAATAATAAATAACCAATGTGCTGGATACCAGTGGCTCATACCTATAATCCTTGCTGCTCACAAGACTGAGATGCAGAGCATCACAGTTCAAAGCCAGCCCAGGCCGAAAAGCCTGAGAGACTCCACCTCCAAAATAACCAGCAAAACAAAACTGGGCTCAGATTTTCATCCTTTTCACACCCAGTCTTATACATTGCACGTGCCCTATACATAAGATGAAATATTAATGATGCCCCAAGTGTGTTCTGAGTGCCCTGTGATTGAGATAAATTCGTGTAGTGTTCAGAATACTGTCCACAAGCCGTGTTACTCAGTCATGTTTGCCCTGCACTGTGAGATGTTTGGTGACAAGGCCTGGGGAATTCCTGCTCCCACTACCACCGAAGCCTGTGACAGGAGACCCAGACAGGGCAGACCCCTAGCCTGGAATACCCCCTCCCATCCAGACTCCACCTCCATCAGTTGGCCACTAAGCTTGGGGGTCACAGACAGGGGAAGGAAGAGGTCCATCAAAGAGATTTAAGAAAGGCCAGGACTGGGCCCAAGAGAAGAGCATCTGCCTGGCACGCAAGAGGCCCTGGGAGGGACAGGGCAGGGCAAAAAAGGGAGGAGGGAGGGAGGGAGGGAATGGAGGGGGAAAGAACATTTTTCAGAAGGCCAGAACAGGTACTGTAGAAGGCACTGCTCACAGAAAACGCTATTTTATTTGGTAAATAGTCTTGGTCTTTTTTTTGTGTCTGGATCAACTGAGGCTCCCCCTCCCACTCCCCCACAGTCTTTACTGTCCGTACATTTTATGTATCAGGCATTTGTGTAGCCGGCGAGCTCTGGGGAGGGTTTGTGGAAGCATGGGGGCTGGACGTGTCAGCAGAGGACAGGGACAGAAGCTGGCCTCAAGCTTCAGAAAGAGGAATGTGAGCTGGGGACAGGTGGCTCACGCCTGGAATCTGAGCTACTCAGGAGGCTGGGATCTGAGGCTTGCAATTTGAAGCCAGTTTGGGCAGAGAAATCTGCCCGTGTCTTTACTCCGCAGCTGTGACCTTCCTGGAAGGCCAGCAGGCGTCTCCCAGGCTCTGAGCCCCCCAGGCAGTGGCATAGGAGAGCTGTCAGAGGCCACCTCAGGGATAACAGCCACCAGACCCGGGTGACTGCACGGCCAGGCCTCACCCCAGGACGCGGGGACCCCTCAGGCTCCGCGGGGTCGAGGCTGGGTGGCCTCCTTGTGGAGTGAGGAGGAACCCGGAGGCCTGGCCCGCCTGGTCACCTTCAAAGCTGGTGTCCTGACACCAGCCTCCCTCCCCAGCCAAGAGGAGGGTGAGATGGGGGCCAGTCCCCCCCAGGGAGCCAGCCCAGCGGAGGCCGGAGAGGGCGGGCAGGGCGGCTGGGGCACCTGAAGGTGGCGAGGGCTGGGCTGTGGGTCCGGCAGGGGAGGGGACAGGAACAGGGGGAGGACGCCAGCTGGGCGGGGTCGAGCGCTGGGCGGAGAGGGGAAGGGGACAGCTGGGGACAGGGGAGAGTGAGGAGGGACCCGCGGGCCCCCTCCTCCCCGGGCCCCCTCCTTCTCCCCGCCCCCCCCCCCGCCCCCGGGTCCGGTCCGTCCCCGGCCGGTGGCGAGCGTCCCTGTCGCCGGCAGCTCGGCGGAGACCCCGCGGCCGGCCGAGGGCGGCGATCCCGGCCCGGGGTTCGCGGCCGTGGAGGAGGCGGAGGCGGAGGCGGAGGCGGACGAGGAGGAGGAGGAGGAGGAGGAGGAGGACGAGGGCCGCGCGGACTGCGGCTGCCCGGCCGCCTGCTACCGCGGGCACCGGGGGTACAGGTGAGCGGCGGCACCGGGGGGCACAGGGACGCGGGCGGCGGGCGGGGCCGCCCCTCACCCTCCGCTCCCCCAGGGCCCGGCGCTGGTCCAGCAGCTCCGCCTCGCCCCCGCCCCGGAGGAAGAAGAGGAAGAAGGGCGGCCGCCGCCGGAGCCGGTGAGCGGGGCGGGCGGGCGGGGGGGGGGGGGGAGAGCGAGAGGGGAGGGGAGGGGGAGGAGAGGGAGGGAGGGGGAGGGGAGGAGGGGGGAGGGGAGGGGGAGGAGCGGGGAGGGGAGGAGGGGGAGCAGGGAGGGGAGGGGGAGGAGGGGAGCACAGCCCCAGCCGAGCCCTCCCCCAGCCCCCTCCCCTCCCAGCCCCAGGGCCCTCTGAGCCCTGACTAACCCTAACCCGCCCTCCGTCCTTCGTCCTTCCCCCTGGCATTCACTCTCAGCAAAAAGAGGAGGCTGGAGTCGGAGTGCAGGTCAGTGGGCAGGGCGGCAGGGCGGCTGGGCCCTGGGCCCGGGGAGGGGGTGTCCGGGGCTCCCCAGGGCTTCTGCTTACCTAGACCGGAATCCCACCCCGGCCTGGGAACTACCCCGGCTCAGGATGCCCAGGGCTGGGAAGGGCGGCCAGGGGCAGCGCGGGCAGCAGGGCCCACCACCCCGGCTGCCCCGCTCGCTCACAGAGCCCCCCCTGTGCCCACAGCTGTGGGAGCACCTCACCCCTGCGCAAGAAGAAGAAGAGCATGAAGAAGCACCACAGAGACAGGTACCCCCCCTCCGCTGCCGCCTCTCCTCCCCGCCCTGGGCGCCCCAGACAGGCTCAGGCCTCTCTCTCACCCTCCAGGTCTGACTCTGGGTCTCGAAGGAAAAGACGGCACAGGTGAGTGGAGGTGGCAGGGGGTGAGGGGGGCAAGAGCCCAAGCAAGGGCAAGCTTACAAACCCTGCCTTGCCCCAGTCCTTGGCTTGGTGGCCCCAGAACTCCCAGACAACCCAACGGCTGCACTGTCTGGGGGTGGCTGAGGGGGTGCCCTTTCCCCAGAAGAGGGCTTTGAATGGTCAGGGAAAGGGGCATGACAGGGCCTCCCTGAGCAGTCTTACTGCGTAGGAGACAGGCCAGGTACACTACAGCTAGAGACGCAGTTTCTGGGGGAAGGTGCCAGACCCCAACAGGCCTGCTGGCCAGGACTGGCGCTGGCCTCCACCCAAGTGGGTCTAGGCCACAGACCTTGACTTATTCAGAACTCACTGAGCTGGGCGCCAAGGGGTCACACCCATCATTCTAATTACAAGGCTGAAATCTGAAGATCCTGCTTCAAAGCCAGCCTAGGCAGACCAACCTGAGAAACTATTTCTAATTTTATTTTTCATTTATTTTCTTTCTAAGTGAAGATGTGGATCAAGTAACTAAGCCAAGGGCTGGGAGTGTGGCCTAGTGGTAAAGTACTTGCCTAGCATGCACAAAGACCCAGACTCCATTCCTCAGCATCAAATACATATAAAAAGTCAGAAGTGGTGCTGTGGCTCAAAGGACAGAGCTCTAACCTTGAGAAAGTCCAAGGACAGTGCTCAGGCCCTGAGTTCAAGCCCCAGGACTGGCAAAACAAAACAAAACAAAACAAAACAAAACTGCCAGGCATGGTGACTCACACCTGTAATCCTAGTTACTCAGGAGGCTGAGATCTGAGGATCGAGGTTCAAAGCCAGCCCAGACACTACAGTCCATGAGATTCATCTCCAATTAACCACTAGAAAATCAGAAGTGGGGCTGTGGCTCAAGGGGTAGGGCGATAGCCTTGAGCTGTAGAGCTCAGAGACAGTGCCCAGTCCCAGAATTCAAATCCCATGACCCATCACCCCTCCAAAAAAAAAAAAGGACTGGGGTAGGGGACAGAGATGCTGAGGGAGGAGCAGATGATGGATGCTTCCAGAATAGAAAGCCCAGCATGAGAGACAGAGTCACTGACCAATCACATTCTCGGGGGCAGATTTAGCGCAGCCCTGAGGAGGGGCCAAGAGTCCCCAGACCCTTCCCTGTAAGAAGCATTTGTTAGGGCAGGGAAACATGCACTAAGACCAAGGTTCTATTCCTTGGTACCACATACATAGAAAAAAGCCAGACTTGGTGCTGAGGCCCAAGTGATTATAGCCTTGAGAAAAAAAAAAAAAAAAACATAAGAACCCAAGGACAGTGCTCTGAGTCCAAGCCCAGGACTGGCCAAAAAAAAACCCATAACTCTTTGTTAGAGGCAGAGACTAAACACCTTACTTAGCCTTTCCAGTCTCAATTTTCATCATCCTCTCCACCCCCTCCAGCGCCTATGAGTGTGGGTCCCGACTGCCCCCCAGCGGTCACCGTCAGCTTGCACAGAGCCTCTGCCCAGCAACTAGGAGTCCTTGAAAGGGCCAGAGCTAGAGCAGCTTCATGAGGAAACCCCAGAAGGCTGCCAGAGTTTTAGAACCCACACCCTCAGCCTCTCAGGCCTGCCTTCCCCAGACATTCTGCTACAGAAGGAAATACCTAACAGTGCATCTTTGCATTTCTTCATTTTTGGCTCAGAAGTAAAAGAGGGTAGGGGAAGGGGAAGCTTTTGAGAATCAGAAGCTTCTCCATCCTTCTGTCAAAGGCAGGTGTCAGGCTTTGGAATCTGCTCTAGAGAGATGTAAGGGATAAGGCAGGTAGCCCCAGACATGAATACAGAAGAATCAGTTAAACGCAGGCAAGTAGAGCCGGGCACGATGGCTCACGCCTGTAAGCCTAGCTACTCAGGAGGCTGAGATCTGAGTATGGCGGTTCAAAGCCAGCCCTGGCACTAAAGAATGCTAGACTCTTTATCTCCAATTAACCACTAGAAAATGGGAAGTCGGGCTGAGGCTCATTGGGTAGGGTGGTAGCCTTGAGCTGAAGAGCTCAGAAATAATGCCCAGGCCCAGAATTCAAGCTCCATGATTCAACAAGAAAAAAATTGGAGGCATGGCTCAAGCAGTGGAGTGCCTTCGAGTACCTGTCTAGCAAGCTGGAGGCCTTGCGTTCAAACTCTATTATGAACAAAATCACAACAACAAGAAAAAGAACCTAACATTTATTTCCTAAATCCCCTGGTGAGCTGGCCTTGGGCTGGTAGTATGAGAGGAGGGGACCCAGGACACACAGGGGCCTGTTGTAATACTGATGTCACAGGTAAGAGCCAGTTGTCTCCCTTTCTGGCCAGAGCTTGGACCTAACGCTGTCCAACCTGCAAATCCCACCCTCTTCTGCAGGGAGGGATGGGAAGACGCCTGTCAATCAGGAGGCTGAGGCCTGAAAGAAGAAATCTCAGGTCCATACCTGGGCACAGCTTGGCTCCGGGTGCCAAGGCAATATCCACCTAGCTCTGATCAGATTTGGTCTCTGTTTCCTGCAGATCTCGAAGTCCCAAGAGCAAAAGAAAAGAAAAGAACAAAGAGAGAAAAAGGTGAGCACTCTCCTCCCCCATCTCCTCACTGCAAACCTGGCCTTTCAGCATCTCAGAATGAGGTCTGTAAACCCAGTTCTCTAGGATAAGCATAGTGAAGCAGATGTGTAATTTCAGCACTTAAAGAGGATGGAGAGGTCCAGGACAGCCCAGACAGCACAGTGAGACCCGATCATAAAAATAAAGAGGCCTGGGAGTGTGGCCTAGTGGTAGAGTGCTTGCCTAGTATGCACAAAGACCTGGGTTTGGTTGCTCTGTACCACATACATAGAGAAAAAGCTGATAGTGGTGCTGTGGTTCACTGGTAGAGCTCTAGCCTTGAGAAAGCCCAAGGACAGTGTTTAGGCCTCAAGTTCAAGCTCCTGGGTGACTGGGAGGAAAAAAAAGCCAGGTGGTCAGTGGCTCACGCCTGTAAGCCTAGCTACTCAGGGGGCTGAGATCTGAGGATTGAGGTTCAAAGCCAGCCCGGGCATGAAAGTCGGTAAGACTCTTTATTTCCAATGAACCACCAGAAAACTGGAAGTGGTGCTGTGGCTCAAAGTAGAGCACAAGCCTTGAGCTGAAGACTTCAGGGAGAGCTCAGGCCCAGAGTTCAAGCCCCACAACCGACAAAAGACAAAAAAAAAAAAAAAGTCCAAGTGCCAGGTGGCTCACACTGTAATCCTAGCTGCTCTGGAGGCAAAGATCTGAGGGTTATGGTTCAAAGCCAGACCAGGCAGGAAAGTCCACGAGACTCCCACTGACCACCAAAAAGCCAGAAATGGAGCTGTGTGTGGCTGGAGTGAGAAAGCTCAGTGACTGAGCCGCGCCTCGGCAGTGGCCCATGTTCTTTCTCTTTTTCGTTAACTGTCCAGAGTAGCAGGCGTTTAGACATGGACAGGAAGCTGCACGCTTCTGTGACCCAAGGGCACAGCCAGACTGGAGCCCAGACCCCTCGCCTCTGTCCAGTCTGGAGCCTTTCTAACTCCCAGCCTCCCCACCTGTCGGGATAGCCGGCGAGAGGAGTGTGGATCCCGGGTCTGGGCGGGCTGGAGCTCGGGCTGACCCCCCACCCCCCGCCACCCCCGCCAGGCCTCCCCCACCGTCCCCGGGCCGCCGGCCCCGCCGGCGCAGCAGCGGCAGCACGCGCAGCCCCTCGGGCTCCTCCCTCGGCACTGACTCCGGATCACCGGGCAGGTAGGCCGGGCCCACCCGGGGCCTCTGCCGCGGGGCGGGGTGGGGTGGGGAGCCGCCCGGCCCGCGGAGGGGGCGTCCCACGCCGGCCCCCTGCGCCCCTCCCAGGCTCAGCCCCAAGCACCGAGGCGACGCGCGGAGGACGGGCAGCCAGCGGTCCAGCGGGAGCCGGTCGCCTTCCCCGTCGGGCGGCAGCGGATGGGCGTCGCCTCAACAGAACGGCGGCGGCGGCGGCGGCAGGCAGCGAGGCGGAGAGCACGGCGGCCGCCCCGGCTCGGCGCACAGCCCGCCCGATGTACGTACGCCGCGCTCGGCTTCGCAGAGGGGGCCCGCGCCGGTGGGCGCCGTGCGTGCGTGCGTGCGTGCGGGGCGGGGCCGCGGGCACGTCAGGGGGCGGGGCCGGGGCGGTCCGAGCGTCGCGGGGCGGGGTCCGAGCGTCGCGGGGCGGGGCTTCGTCTTCCGCCCACCCGGGCCCGGGCGTCGGTGGCTGCAGTCGCGGGTCTGTCATGGTGTCCCCTGGTCCTCGCGGCAGGGTGAGGGAGGCTGCAGGCTTGGCCCACCCTCGTGCTTGTGAAGAAGTAGAGGCCAGAGAGGCGCTGACAGGGTGGGGTCACTCAGCTGGGGGCCGAGCTGGGGAGGAAACGGAGGCCGCCCGCTTCCCCCCAGGGGACCCGGGAGGACGGGGCGTGGACGTCTCTCGGAGCTGGCGGCGAGCGGCCTCGTGGGCCCTCAGCGTCCCCCCACATCGAGCCCTTGCCCCTCTCTGAGCCTTCCCCCCCCCACTCGCCTGTCTCCATCTCTCTGCCCCGAGACACTGCCCACACCTGGACGTGCCCCCCATCTTGGCCACTTCCTGAATCCTGCCCCCCCCAAGTCGCCTCCCAGCAGCCTCTCTCGGGCTCCACACCCCCACCGCCCTCCAAACCGTCACCCCAGGGGCACCCTCGCCTCCAGCCCTCAGGCAGCCTTCCCCCATGCGGTTGGGGGACTGGACCCTCTTTGTCTGCTGGTCTAAAAGTGTGGGGTTGAGGCCGCTCCGAGAGTGGGGCTGCAGTGCGCCAGGGCCCTGGGTGGGCGTGGGAGCGGGATGGGGGACCCTGCAGCCTGTCCCCGAACCCTCAGCCAGGAGCAGGAGGGCTGCCGCCCCAGAGGCCAGGCCTCAACAGCAAATATGTATGTGTCGGTCAGTTTCATTTTGATTTTTTGGCTGTTTCCCTTACCCCCTTTCTTTTCTGAAATACCCCTTACTCCATGGCCTCAGAGAGGAAAGTCCAGGGCAGCTGACAAGAGGCTTCTTGGTCTCAAGGTTTTGGTAGGGCATGATCTGTCTCTATACTCTTCCATCTGGAAAGGGTGCCGGGTTTCTAGGTTGGCTGTCGGGGGTTGTTGTGTGGTTGGGCCATCTGGAGAGGGTCGCACTGATGTCCCGGATCTGTCTTGGGAATGGAAAAGGACAGGTAGCTGTACCAAGAGCCAACAGGCCAACCCAGAGGAGTGTGGCTGCCCTCTGCCTGCCTGAGCACAGAGCCCTAAGCGAGGTGCTGAGAGCACCTTCTCCTGAGCACCACACCCTCCTAGGGCTTCCAGAGAGACTAGAAGCACAGGTTCTCTCAAGCTAGGCCGGAAAGTAGGTCCCTTCCCTTCCCTTCAGTGTAGCAAGGATCAGACAAAATGGCAAAAGCATCTACATAGACCAATGGTAAGGAGCAGTTGGTGAGGAAGACTAGCGTCTGGCCTCCTTGGGGGAAGAGTTCTCAAAACAGAACCTGCCTAGGAGCATGCTGGAAACAGGACTTTCTGTGAATCCCATTCTGAACCCGGAGCCCTGGGACATCTTGGGCCTTGAATATTCTGAATGCACCAAGATACATTCAGGCCATCCTCTTTGCCTGAAAAGGATTTTTGACGAATTAAATCAGGTTGATTCTCTTGTATCCAGAGAGGTGAGGTGGGGACTGGGGTGTCACTGGCTTGGCCATTAACAAAAAAATGTCTGGGCAAAAGAACTGGGGGTGGATTCTTGGGTGCTACCTTTAAAAAGAAAAAAAGAGAGAGAGAAACAAATGAAAAAAGGAAAGAAAAGCTCAACATTTTTTTAATCCCGTCTATGTTTTTGTTTGTTTTTTAGCCTCCCATTTGAAACGTGGTAATATTGTGATTCCATTTCTTGTTCAGTTGGCAAGGGAAGAGGGTGGGGACATTTATGTCATTTTTCCTGTTATTTTGTTTTTGTTGGTATTTCTTTCCATGATTTTTCTCTCTACAGAAATGCAAACTATCTTTCTGGGTTCCCCCCCCATGTCTTCTGTGTTATTCAAGAATTTTGCTTTTGTGTGTGTTACTGTGGGAACCTTTCTTCCTAAAACAGAGGTTTTGTCCCCTTTCACTTTCAAGCAACCATGAATCATATACACATCTCTCTAAACTTAACTTTTCCTCCATTGGAATCAGAATTTAAAAGGGAAGACAACTTTACCTACTAGCAACTCCTCAAACCTGGGGCACCCTGGGACTGTTTCAACTTTTAAATCAACAAAATTTCTTGCTTCTGAGTCTATGTAGAAGACAGGACACCCAAGTAAGGGGCAGAGACATTTCCTGCTTCATCCAGGGACCTTCTTCCGAGACCCCATTTGTTGTGACTTCTCAATTCCGTTCAATAACATGGCTGAGTATGATGGGGATGGGTAAAGGGAACAGCTGATCAGTCCCTTCAGTATGCAAGAGCATTGAGATAGGCCCTGCATTGTGCTGGCTCCCAGAATATCCCTCTGAGATTACCAAAGGGTGTACTGCAGTCCAGAGAAGCACAGTGACCAGCTCAATCAAGGTTGCACAGCTTTTTAAGAGGTAGATGCGGGCCGGGAGTTTGGCCTAGTGGTTAAAGTGCTTGCCTAGCATGCATGAAGACCCGGGTTCGATTCCTCGGTACCACATACATAGAAAAAAGCCGGAAGTGGTGCTGAGGCTCAAGTGGTAGAGCTCTAGCCCTGAGAAAGTCCAAGGACAGTGCTCAGGCCCTGAGCTCAAGCCCAGGACTGGCAAAAAAAAAAAAAAAAAAAAAAAGAGGTAGATGCAAAGTAGACCTCAGCCCGAGTACGTGAGGACTTTCTGGAGAGATGGTAAATGAAGGGAATGTGTCCTAGGACAAGGACTGGAGAGGAGGATGAGGAAGATGCCATTCCTGCTCCCCCCCCCCAAAAAAAATTAAAAAACAAACCTGGTGACTCTCTAGTTACCCATGCATGCTTCTAGCTCTTCTTCTTTTTTTAAAGCTGGTCATGGGGCTTGAACTCTGATCCTGGGTGCTGTCTCTGTGCTCCGTCAGCTCAAGGCTAGCACTCTACCACTTGAGCCACAGCACCACTTCCAGTTTTCTGGCAGTTACCTGGAGATGAGAGTCTCATGAACTTTTGTGCCTGGGCTGGCTTTGAACCACAATCCCCAGCCTCCTGTGTATCTGGGATTACAGGTGTGATTACCAGCGCCCGGCTGCTTCTATCCCTTTCTGTTCCCTGAGAATGGGGCCTATCCATGTGAAAGACCTGATTTCTGGTGGGCCTTATCCTATGTCATTACTGTGAATCAGAGAGACCTGTAGGAAAACAGACAAGCAGGGAAATCCATATGGAGAAATGAATAATGGCCCTGAGACTCTAATCCCCCTCCCCACCTGTGCACAGGGCCTGGGTGCATATGCAGACAAAATGGCAAAAGTACTGGGATAGACCGCCACCCAGCAAGCACAGGCTCTAGGGTGCCCACTGGAGGCACCTCACAGCCATGCGCTGCTGACCAGCGGACCTCATGGAGCAGGTTCTTAAATCCACTGTTTCTTGGATCCTTGGGTAGCCTCCTTGTAAGCCTCCACACGCATAGAGTGATGCTGGCCTTGCCCTTCTGAAGCCTAGCACTAGGCCACAGCAAAGGATGTGCAGTACCCCCCACCCCCGTCCTGGCCCTGCCTGGGGAAGTGCTGCTGTGAATGCAGTGGTAAAACAGAAGGCCAGACCCAAACTCCGTAACATAATATGACCCTAGGGTGACCCTAAGAGCCCAGAGTCTCCAGGAGGTTGGGGAAGAACCAAGCTTTGGGCCATAGATTTGTGACTCCCAGTTCAGTGCTATGCCAGCCTCACAGAGCAGAGACAAAGAAAGGTAGACCCTTGAGGCAGGATACCACATCTCCTCCCCTTTCAGCAGTGTCCTGCCCACCTCAGAATGTGACTCCCCTGGCCTGCCCCTCCCCGGGCCTCTGCACTCCCTTCCCCAGGCAAGAAGGGTAACCACCGCTAGAGGGTCAGACGGAGGGGCTCCTCGGCCCTTCTTCGAGGATCTTCCCTTCCTTCCCTTGGTGAAGCTAGAAGGCAAAGAGAGCTATTTTGCTAAAATGATGCAGATTAGCCCAGGTTGATCTTTGGCAGGATCCATTCTCCAAATTGTACATTTGATTGCCTTCCCTTTTAAATGCATGTTCACACACGTGTGTACACACACACACACACACACACACACACACACAATTTGTTGCCTCTCTCTAGCCTCATTTAAATTGCTTTTTTTTTTTTTTTTTTTTGGTCTGGGTCCATCTGTCTGTCTCCCTGCCTTTCTATGCCTGTTTCCTTCTGTCATGCTTTCTGTCCTGTTTTCTCTTTCTCCCTCGGTGTCTGTCTTTCTCCCCCTCCATCTCTTTCCCCCCCTGACACGGGCCTCTCTCCCATGCTGCCAGCCCCTCTCTAGCCACCCCGTGGCTCTGCCTTTCTCCAGCTGTTTCTTGCATGCCCTCTGCAGGGATGTTTTGGTTTTGGTTGTGTAAAGAATTAAGGAAAGCTTTGCTTTTGGAGCCTGTTGTTCAAATTTTAAACATTCAAATGTCTGGGGAAGAACCCTGTCCCACCCCCTAGGGGTGAGACCAGGAAAATCCCAGCTGCACACTGGCTGCCCAATTGCTGGCTTAGAGGGGAGTCTGGCTTAGAGTCACTGTCTTTGCCCCATCCTGCATTCCCAATGCAGAGACCTTCTTTTCTTTTTTATTATTGCATTCCTGTCCCTGACCACTGAGAAGGTAGGTATCCCAAATCCAGTGTTCGCTCGCTTCCATCTCAGATAAGCCCTTCCACCACTCTGCTTGGTTTGAATGTGGTTTTCTCTCTCTCTCTCTCTCTCTCTCTCTCTCTCTCTCTCTCTCTCTCTCTCTCTCTCTCTGTTTCACTCTAGCTGGTTTTTTCTCTTCCTTTTTATTTCTTTTTAGTGACTACTCATTTGTAACTTTGCACTCTCTCCAAATGACCTACAAAGCTGTGTCTTCTGGTTTGTCCTTTGATTTTTCTTCACTTTTGCTCCCTCCCTCCCAACTCTGCTGGTTCATCTTTCCTCCTCCTCCCTCTTCTCTCCATTCCCCGCCCCCCCCAGCTTTACTCCACTCCCTCTTTCTCATTTTGTTGTCCGAATGCATTTCTGTGTGGTTCAGCATTCCAACTTTGTGCCCCATCTTGAACTTGAGCTGTATGCTTCAGTTTGGGCCCATTTGATTTCTGTGTCTGGAGTAGCTGCGGTGCCCTTCACCCCTGCCAGTCCCTGGGTTTTGGTTACTCTGACCCCTGACCCTGCCCTCTCTGAGCAGTAAATAGGCAGCATGGGGGGTGTTGTGTAGGAGCCCTTGGTCTCCAGATACTAGAGGACATTCCAGCTGAGGTTGGAGCAAAGAGGCCCTCGGACTCTCTGGGGCCAACTGTGCCAGGCCCCTCCCTGGAAGCGGGGGGGGGGGGGGGGGAGCTTGGGGGGCGGGAGCTGCAGGACCCTGGGGGCACTGCTGGTACAAGACTGAGACTCACAGCTGCATCTTTAGGGTATGTTGGGGGCGTTAGGAGCAGGTGCTGGACTTGGGGTCCTTCTCAGCCATGTCTCTGTGGGATGACTTGGGGAGTAGGGTGGACTCTTAGCTTCCCTGTCCCCTGCCTGGGCCACTCCCCCACCTGGCCAACCTCTGACCTCTTTCCATCTCTAATTCTGGGTAGTTTCATGGCGTCCCCCAGCAGTGCAGCTGGTAGGGGAGTGGAGACCACAGCAGGCTCACCTCCTGAGGTGGGGCCAGAAGTAGGCCCTGGAGGACGCCACCTTCCCTGCCATTTCAGCTGTTTCCTGCAGCTACAGCCGGCCGAGGTCCAGGTGGCTCTCCATCCCAGCTTTGGAAAGAGACAGCTCAGTTTCTTGTCACCGCATGTTTATTCTTGGAGTGTTCATGGGCTCAGAATGTTCTGGAAATCCCAGTGATGCTTGCTGGGAAGGAGATGAGGAAGCTGCTCATCCGAGAGAGAAAGAAAAATGCTTTTAGTCTGACAGGTTTCTCAACTAGTGGGGGTGTGGAAGTTCCATCCCCTGAGACCACCTGAGAAAACCCAGGCAGAGGCGGGCAGGCGGCTGAGCCCCAGGGATAGGGGGGAGCCAAAATAAAGTATGTGTCTTTCTTTGTCCGACATCCTTCCATTGTCTTTTCCCCACGACTCTTCAAAAAGATGTTTATAAAGCCAAAGAAAAACTCACCCTTCAAGCAGTGCCCAGCTCAGAGGCAGGTGAGGTCTCTCCTTCATGAACTCACTCATTCACTCCTTTCCTCATTCATTCATTCATTCATTCATTCATGCTTAGACTAAGCCAACTCGGGCTGAGCTCCTCCTTAGTACCAGGCAGACCTGAGTTCACGCCCCCCGACCTTCAGGTGAGAACTAAACAACAGGTAGGAGGGACTGGTGAAAGGCAGGTGTCACCGTAGCCTCAGGCCTGACTTAAATGACACATGGTTGTGTTGGCATCCTCAAAGAAGAGCCCAGAGGTCAGAGGAAGGCTCACAAGCGATGGGGAGAGGCTAGGAAGGAAGCAGTGCACAGAAGACAAGCTGTGGTGGGGATCTGGAGGGAGAGGAGCAGGAAGAAGAGCTGGGCAAGAGAAATGAGAGCCACAGACAGCAGGCATCATGGGGGAGCTGTCAGAAGGCCTCTGGCTACTACAGTCTTGTCCAGACATGAAATTCTGGAATGTCTGGCCTCTGAGCACTCCAGTTCCTGGGAAGAATGAAATTTAGCCAAGCTGAAAAGGAGGCTTAGCCTCTGGGCAGATCATGGCAACTTTCCTTCAGGACTTTTGAAGAGATAGTGGAAAGAACGAGAATAGTCTTAGAAGCCTTCCCCTAGGGAAAGCCTTATTGCCACCTTACCCCAAAGCACCTTTACCAATCCTCTGCCATCTCACACCTCAGGCCACCTCCTCCATAGGGCATCAGGCCCTCCTGCCCTCTTCTGACACTGTTAGTCTGTAAGGGAATTCATACTTCAGGCCAACCCGTCAAACACTCCCAATGTCCCCCCTTTGATCTGCAGGAAAACTGAGGGCCTCAACAGGGGACCTTCATAAGGTCTTACAGAAAATGACTCACCCTAAATCTACCATGTTTCACTTGGAATAGGGTAGACCAGTTGGCTTAAATTTAATGAGTTTGATAAGAATGGTGCAGTGTTTAGACTTTAAGACACATTACTCAGGAAGTAGCTCAGCCCAGAGGTTTGGACCCAGGAACTTCAGTGATTAGAAGCACACCATTATTGTGACATGCAACCATCCAACTCAAATCTCAATCTCTCTCTCTCCCTCTCTCTCTCTCTCTCTCTCTCTCTCTCTCTCTCTCTCTCTCTCTCTCTCTCTCTCTCTCTCTCTCTCTCTCTCTCTCTCTCTCTCTCTCTCTCTCTCTCTCTCTCTCTCTCTCTCTCTCTCTCTCTCTCTCTCTCTCTCTCTCTCTCTCTCTCTCTGTCAGTCATGGGGCTTGAACTCAGGGCCTAGGTGCTTTAAGCTTTCTTTGCTCAAGGCTAGAGCTCTACCACTTTGAGCCACAGGTCTAATTGGAGTATTCTGGTGGTTCACTGGAGAGATAAGAGTCTCATGGACTTTGCTTCCTGGGCTGGTTTCAAACACAATCCTCAGATATTAGTCTCCTGAGCAGCTAGGATTATAGACATGCCTGGCCAACCTAGACCACTTTCATTCCCAGCCGTCTACTCCACTTTGAGCTCAAGACAATGGAAAGTCAAGGGGACCTCCTTATCTGTATGAAGGGCTCTCATGGCTGTGGTCTTCTCCCTCCTGTGCCTGTCCTTTCGTGGCCCAAATCCAGATTCTGGATGGGAGCCACAGTCACACCAGAGTCCTGGCTTCTAACTGTAGCACTCTGCCTGCTGGCCTTGTTGTCACCCCTGACCAGAGAAGCCAGGGGTTTCTTTGAGGAGGTGGCTTCTGTTGGCTTTGTTCCTGGTGTCTGTTCAGCTGACACTGACAGCTCTGAACATAGGACACATTTGACGATTCTACAGGTGTCCTTCTCATTGGCTTGGCAGCCATGAGGTATTGGTCATTTGCTGGCAGGAAGTCAAGGATCTCCTAGGGATATTGACCCATCAAGGAACAGCCATCCCAAAGGGGCCATTTAGCCTCTCCTAGCCTAGAGCAAGGGGTGAGCTGAGAATGAAGAAAGTCAAGGCTGTTTAGAGGGGCATCTGGATACTAGATCATATCTGCTCTGCCTACCTAAACATGCCAAGGCCCCCAGACAGACAGCCAGTTCCCATGGCCCCATAGGCTTTGGGCCACACACTATGTCTAGTTAGTGTTCACTGGCTACTTCTGCTGCCAATCACAAGCCACTTGGCCCTGGACCTTGAGAGGCAAATTCTTCCTCCCTCAATAAATGATAGGCCTTAACGAGGTGTCAGGTTATGTGCTAAAAGCAGAGGTTATGGAATTAGATCAGACATCAGATGCCTGGAGGTGTTCAAAGTCAAGTTGCTGGTGGTAACTGGAGAGGGGAAGGGGCAGAGCTCTAAATAAGACAAATATTAGGATGGGGGCATGAGTCAAGTAATAGATCACCTGTTTAAGTAAAGTCAAGGTCTTGAGTTCAAACCCCAGTACTACCAAAAGGATAAATAACAGTAGTGTCAACTCTGAGGAGATAGTGAAGAATAGACAGAAGGAGGGTCAGTTCTGGGCAAGGAAGAATGTGGGGGGGGGGGGCGTGTCAGAGTTCAGGCAAACTAGAATATTTACACTGGAGGAGACATCAGGAAACCAAGCCAGATAACTCATTTTGCAGAGGGGGAAACCAGGCCCAGATTGAAGAGGAGGCTTAACAGGTCTCAGGCCCAGGGTTGCCAGCCTGTACACCACGTCCCCTTTCTGGTTTTCTGTATCCTGATCTTTGTGTCCTGACTCTACTTTGGGACAAATAAGTAAATATTCGGCATCTCTATTTGGCCATCAGCCAAGAGGCACTGGCTCAGACCCCGGAAGCTGGGTCTTGCTGGTTTCTCCCCCCAGAGGCGGCGTGGCCTCCTCAGGCCTAGAGTGGGGTGGTTGCGTTTTTTTTTTTCTCTCTCTCTCTATCTCTCTTGCATTTTGTGAATCTAATGATGAACTTATGCTACCACACTTTTCCCTTCTTTTACACAACTTACCTACTAAAGGAGGAAGTACCACTTTATTGGTAAGTGGACGTTAACCAAGAGGGACTTAAAAATCAGAACAAAAAAAAAAGTAAAGAAAAATAAAAGAAAATAAAAAAGAAAAGAGAGAAACAGAAAGACAGTTGGGTCAGCTACTGACACTTCCTGAGTTCTCCATAGGGCTGCAAATCAAAGAAAAAGTATATATGTATTAATAGAAAAAAAGAATGCCAGGTTCCCCAGGAGATCGTTGTTTTTGATTTTAGTATCTAGTGACATTTTGGGAGGGTTTTTTTTTTTTTAATTTCTGTTTTCCTCCCTTTCTTCGGTTGAATTTTCAGTTCAGTTGTCCCTCCCTACCCTGCCCCCTCTCTGTGTGCCGTGTGACCCCTCTGCCCACTCCCCTTGCGCTAGGGGGGACCTGGCCTGGTGGGCTGGCCTCCCTCAGCTGCCCTCTCTCTTCTCTCTGCCGGGAGTCGTCTGTCCCATGCGGGAGGGGCAGTGCCACCCCGGTGCCCGTCTTGGAGCCCTCCCCATCCCCTGCAGCCTCCACCCTACTGCTCTGTCCCTCCTGTGTTGTGCATGCTGAGACCCCTGCATGAGCTGCATTGTCGAGGCCAGAGGTGGACACTAAGCAAGGCAGAGGCAGGGCAGGCGCGGGCCCGTGTGTGCCATGCTGGTGGCCTGCACCTGGGCCCGGTGAAAGCCCTCTTCCCTTTTCTCCTCCCACCCCACCCTGAACCTGTCTGTCCTCTGTCTCTGGGTCTGTTTTTCTGCCTCATCCAATCTCCCCTCCATCATCTCTGCTTCTCCATCTCCTTCCCTCTGCCTCTCCATCTCCCCTCCATCATCTCTGCTTCTCCACCTCCTCCCATCTCCTCTCCTCTGCTTCTTCATCTCCCCTCCATCTCCTCTCCTCTGCCTCTCCATCTCCCCTCCATCATCTCTGCTTCTCCACCTCCTCCCATCTCCTCTCCTCTGCTTCTTCATCTCCCCTCCATCTCCTCTCCTCTGCCTCTCCATCTCCCCTCCATCATCTCTGCTTCTCCATCTCCTCCATCATCTCTGCTTCTCCATCTCCTCCCCTCTGCCTCTCCATCTCCCCTCCGTCATCTCTGCTTCTCCATCTCCCCTCCATCTCCTCCCCTCTGCCTCTCCATCTCCCCTCCGTCATCTCTGCGGTCTCCTCCGCCTCTCTTCCTACCCCCCGCCCCTCCCCGTCTCCCGGCGCCTCCCCGCCCATCTCCGTCTCCCTCCCGCCCCTCCGTGCCCTCTCTGCCTCTCTCCCCGTTAGAAGCCCAGCTCGCCCTCGCCCAGGGCCCGCGACCAGGTGGCGGCCGCCGCACCCACGCCGCCCGCGCGGGGCAAGGACGGTCAGAGCCCGCGCGCGGCGGGCACGGAGGCCAGGCGGCGACGGCGGCGACGGCGGAGGCGGCGGCGCTCCCGGTCCTCGGCGTCCGCGCCCCGCCGCAGGGGCCGCCGGCGGGCCCGGCCCCCGCCGCCCCGGGGCTCGTCGCGCTCGCTCAGCAGGGCCCGCTCCAGCAGCGACTCCGCCAGGGGCGCCCCGGGCCCCGGGCCCGAGCCGGGCTCCGAGCGAGGCCACGGCGGACACGGGAGACGGTGAGCCGGCCTCGGCCCCCACCCCACGGGAGGCCCTCCGCCACCCCACGCCCCCTCACCGGCCCCCCAAACCCCTCCGCCACCCCACGCCCCCACCGCCACCCCCACGCCCCCTCCGCCACCCCACGACTCCTCCGCCACCCCACGCCCCCTCACCGACCCCCCAAACCCCCTCCGCCACCCCACGCCCCCTCCGCCGGCCCCCGACGTTCTCGACCAGCCCTCTCACACCCTGAGCCCCGTTGTGCCGGTTCTCCAGGACTAAGGAGCGGGCCCTGCGCACTCGGCCGGCCAGCGCCTCGCCGTCCCCGGGCCCGCACGGCCGGCGTGGCGGCCCGGAGGGGAAGAGCTCGTCCCGCAGCCCGGGCCCGCGCCCGCGCTCCTGGAGCTCCAGCCGGTCGCCCTCCAAATCCCGCTCGCGCTCCGCAGAGAAGCGGACCCGCAGCCCCAGCCGCTCGCCCTCGCCCAAGAAGGCGCTGGGCCGGTGAGTGGGGCGGGCGCGGGCGCGGGCGGCGGGGCCGGGGCGGGACGGCGGCTTCGCGACTCACCTCGACGGGTCCTGCAGGGACAAGGACGGCGAAGGCCGCGCACGACACGCGGACGCGGAGGCCGCCCGCGCCAGGCGCCGGTCCCGCAGCTACTCGCCCATCCGCAAACGGCGCCGGGACTCGCCGAGCTTCATGGAGCCGCGGCGCATCACCAGGTACCGGAGCGCTGCGCGGGTACCACAGTTCGCCGCGGCCCGCCGGGGGCGGGGCTCCGGCCGGGGGCGGGGCCATCTGCTCGGAGGCGGGGCTTGCTTACCGTGTGGGGCGGGGCGACCTGCTCGGAGGCGGGGCTTGCGCACCGTGTGGGGCGGGGCCATCTGCTCGGAGGCGGGGTTTCCGCACCGTGTGGGGCGGGGCGACCTGCTCGGAGGCGGGGCTTCCGCCGGGTGTGGGCGGAGCTACCTGCTCGGAGGCGGGGCTTCCACGGGGAGGGCCCGGAGGCGCTGGAGAAGAGCGTGGAGGGAGGCGACCCGACTGTGCTGCACCGCCAGGAGCCCGCCATCGCAGGAGCCCGCCCGTCTCTCCGCACCCGTCTGCCGTCGCTGACCTCCCCTTTTCTCCTTCGTCTCAAGGTCCAGCCTGCTGCGTGGCCGGGGGCCGGGTGGACCCCTCCCCGCCGGCCGCGGGGGAGACGCCCATGTGAGCCGTCCATCTATCTGCCTCTGCTTCCCCTTTTCGCACTAACCGCCGCGGCCCCTGGGGACTGGAGGAGGGGGCACGGCGGTCTAGGGGCGCCTGGTTTGGTGGAAGTCGTGGTCCGTGGTAGATTCTGCCTGTGTCCATCAGGCTGAAAGCTTGGATGGAACTAGAGCAGAGTTCAGGGCCCAGCTCTGCCCTGCTGGGCAGCTACGGGGCGACTGGACCACGGTGCTGGGCCTGTGACCACCCACGTGCAGTAGGCATTGGGGTCCTCGAGCATGGTTTCAGGGTCTCTGAGGGAGAGGCCCCCACCTGCTGCCCAGTGCTAAAGAGGGCCCTGCCATGTCCTCCTGCCTTCCACGGGCCCCCAAGGCTGCCTCCTCCTCCTCCCACTAATTCACACCTGTTTTCTTTCTCAGAATTAACACCAGGTGGGGCGCTGCTGCTCACTTAACCACTTTTCTTTTCTCTGGGTCCTAGCCTCCTGCCTACACACTAACTGGGCCAGCGGGGAGGTAGCTGAGTGAGGAGTGAGGGGCCAGTGGGCGGGAGAGGGGGCTGGGCATCCAGCAGCAAGGGCCAGGCTTCTCCTTCCTGTTCTCTTTGAGTGACCTGACAAACCCAAGCCTTCAATTCTATGGTGGGGACAGAGAAGCAGGGACAGGTGGTTGGTGTGTGACTATGTTTTTTGTTTGTTTTTGCCAGTCCTGGGCTTGAGCTCAGGGTCTGAGCACTGTCCTTGGGTTTTCTCAAGGGTAGAACCCTACCACTTGAGCCACAGCACCACTTCTGGCTTTTTCTTTGTATGTGGTACCAAGGAATCGAACCCAGGTCTTCATGTTAGGCAAGCATTCTAGGCCAAACTCCTGGCCCAGCGTGTGATTATGTTTCAAAGTTTCAAGTCAGTGAGCTGGTGGCTCATGCCTGTAAATCCTACCTATTCTGGAGGCTGAAATCCTGGTTCAAAGCCAGCCGGAGTAGGAAAGTCTATGAGATTCTTCAACTAACCACAAACAAAAAGCTAGAAGAACTGTGGCTTACGTGACAGAGCACCAACCTTGAGCAAACAAGGTTTGGACAGTGCCCAGACCCCGAACTTAAGCCCCAGTACTGGTACCAATAAAAGACTTTATTCAGGCCACACTTGATTGCCCACTCCTGTCACCCTATTTAATCAGGAGACAGAGTTCTCAGGAGAGAACTACAGTGCTAAGGCCAGGCTCTGAAATATTCCTGCAAAGATTTTAGTCACAGATCAATCAGAGACCTGGGTTTCTCATCCTGAAGACTGGCAAGGAAAGAACCAAAATGACCCATCTACATCAGCAGATGACCCCAGGCAGGGGTGTTGCTAAAGGCCAGGCCCCTGGAAAGACAGGCAGTGAAGCCTGGCCATGCTGGAATGGCAGAGGTCAGAGACCTGGGTGGCCTATAAACAGCCGTTTTCTCCCCACAGTGCCCGCAAGCGTCCCATCCCCTACTACCGGCCCAGCCCCTCCTCCTCCTCCAGCTGCCTGAGCAGTGACTACTCCAGCAGGAGCCGCAGCCCCAGCCTGGGCCACAGCCACGGAAGCTACAGCAGCCGGAGTCGTGGCACCCGTAGCCGCACGCGCAGTCCCTCCCAGACCCCCAGTCCCAGCTGCCACAGCCGGAGCAGCTCAGAGAGCGGGGGGTTCTGAGTCTCCCTGGCACAGGGAGAGGTCAATACCAGAGACCTGGGGGAAGGGGCTGCCTTCCCCACTGTTACAGAGAGGGCCTGGGGCCAGCACGTGTGTGGGCAGCAGGGACCAGGGAGGACCTGGAGGGTGGGGTGCCTGGCCATAAGAGGGCTCAGGTAGTGTCTCTGAGGGTGTCTGCCCCCCCCTCCACCCACCAGTGTCCAGGAACAACGAGCTGCTGGGAACAGAGGGGTCGCCTGGCTCTGGCCTGCTTTGGGCTCAGCGCTGCTCCTGGGCCTTTGCTGCTGAATGGCACAGTCTGCTGTCTGCTGTCGCCTCCCCGCAGTTCAGCAGGCCCCGGGCACACCCTGGAAGCTGCCAGGCCTGGGAACCTGCCCTCCCACTTCACAGTGCCCCCCCACACTGGGTGGACCAGGAAGTGGCACAGCAAGCTGGATCTAAGCTAGACAGAAGGAAGAGGGGCCTTATTCTTGGTGCGCTGTTCTCCCTGGCTGAGGGCTGGCCTCTCCCAGCTCTTCCCCTGGTCCAGGGTGGCCAAGATGAGGTGGTCTCTAAAGTCCACTCCTTTCTTGCAGGCTGGGCTGCTCTGTCCAGTCCTCACCAAAGCCCTGGGCCAGAGGCAGGGGACACATAGAACGCCTGCCTTGGACCCTGAGCTCCAAGGGACAGGACGACAGCTGTTAGTGAGCGTGAGACAAAAGCATCAGGTGACTGATCAGGCCACAGTGCGCGGGTGGCTTGGGGGACAGATCATCAGTCAACACCACAAGACGCAGGCTGTGCGTGTCAGCAGCTGGGACCCAGGGGCTGGCTGCAGGCTAGGATAACGTGTAGGGGGCTTTGGGGCCCAGAGGAGGCCTGCTTCTCAGGCTCTGGGAGAAAGGCTCAGCCAAAGCTCCCCAAGAACAGGAGCAGAACTCTTGCCCTTCAAAGGTTGGCAGGCTCAGGCCAAGGATGGTCGGGGCATTGGTGGAAAAGTGGTGAACCAGGCCCACAATCCTCTTCTGCTCCCAGCCCTACCTCCTCCTGCGGCTCAGGCCTATAACCCTCCTCTCCTCCCAGTCCTCCCTCCAGGGGCCCAGACCCACAATCCTCTTCTACTCCCAGCCCCCCTCCTCCTGCGGCCCTCAGGGATCTCACAAAGTCTTCCTTAGCCCAATAGGGCAGATGCCCTGGGCTGTGGTGGGGGGGGGGGGTGGTCCGGGTTCTCCTCTCTCTATTGCCCCCTTCCTCTTTCTCCGCAGTGCGGAAAAAATTTGGACTCTAATAATAAACACTTGGTGCCCGGATGGCAGAGGTGAGCACAGGCCTCTTTGGATTTGAGCTTGGGGTGTGGTGGGGCTTGAGAGTGGCTCAGACTCTTCTCCAGGACGCCAGGGTCCCACAGAGGCTCAGAGGGAAGGAAATCCTGACCCGAGGAGCCCACCTTGAAGCTTGGAAGTCCTTGCACTTTAGCCTTCCTCCTCTCTGAGTGCTGGGGAAGGCGGCTGCTCAGAACTTGCACAATGGTTGGTGTCTGACAGCATTGAGATTTGAACTCGCCCATCCTGTGGTGTCCAGATCCCCATCGGGCAGCACTGAGTAGAGGGAGAGACACAATGGAGGCAGGAGGCCAGGCTCTCCTGCTTTCAGTTACTTTGGGACATTCGTGGGCACTAGCGAGGGGACCCCTGTGTGCCTGCTGTGTCCCTGCAGCTCTTGCACCTGGCCGTGTTCCCCATGTCCCCCTCCCCAGGCCACTATCACGGGGATGCTCCTGCTCCAGTTCCTCTGAGCACCTTCATTTGAGGCTTGATCCCAGGTTAAAGACTCAACTTCAGCCAGGTTCGAGCCTGTCATGCCAGCTACTCAGCGGCTGAGATCTGAGGATCATAGTTCAAAACCAGCCGGGGGGCTAAGAGTTTGGCCTAGTGGTAGAGGGCTTGCCTAGCATGCAGGAAGTCTCAGGTTCAATTCCTCAATACTACCTACATAGAAAAAAGCCAGAGATGGTGCTGAGGCTCAAGGCACTAGCCTTGAAAAAGCCCAAGGACAGTGCTCAGGCCCTGAGTTCAAGCCCTAGAACTGACCACAAAAAAAAAAAAAAAATTACCAGCCTGGGTAGGAAAGTTCATGAGGCTTTTATTTTCAATTAACTCTCCAATAAAAAGGGAAAAAGAAAAGCTCAAAATGGAGCTGTGGCTCAAAGTAATAAAGGGCTAGCCTTGAGCCCAAAAATGCAGAGACAAGCTGGGCACAGTGGCTCATGCCTGAAATCCTAGTTACTCAGGAGGCTGAGATCGGAGGATCAGGGTTCAAAGCTAGCCCTAGCACAAAAGGACCTGAGACTCTTATTTCCAATTAACCTCTGGAAAATGGAAAGTGGGGCTTGACTCAAGGGTAGGGTGGTAGCCTTGCGCTGAAGAGCTCAGAGACAGCACCCAGGCCAAGTTCAAACTCCATGACCTACACACACAAAGGGGCAGAGACAGTCCCTAGGTTCAAGTTCAAGCTCAAGACCAGCACCAAAAACAAAACCAAAAACAGGGGCCAGGAGTGTGGCCTAGTGGTAGAGTGCTCTGGTCTTGAGGAATGTCCAAGGACAGTGCTCAGGCCCTGAGTCTAAGCCCCAGGACTAGCAAAAAAAAAAAAAAAAAAACCTCAAAGTTTTGTCTCTTGTCTTCACACATCTCCACAGAGACACTTAACACTCAGAATATAAGTAAATCAGGGAGCCAAAGAATGGAAAATTCCAGAAGCCCTGGCTTGAGGCCTGGGACCCAACATGAGGTGTGGTGCTACAATGGAGACACTAGAGGGCGACAAAGTGGGGAAAAGGTTTGGGGGGGGGGGGGAACAAGCCTGGATTGAGCAAGTGGGGGGACTGGAAGCCTGGGGGTGGGGACAGAGCTTTCCTGCACCCCACTGACTGACACTCAGCCTGTACTCTGCTCTACCCCTTAGGAGAGGAAAAAAACACCAGCTCACACCAAACAAACAAACAACAAAGACAGGAAACTGCAGTCCTGCCTGGCTGCCAGGAGGGAGGAGGGGCCTCCCTTTGGTACCCAGGGATGTGGGCATTTGGTACCCAGGGTTCCTCCCCCCTCACCCCCCCACCCCATGGTTCCTCAGATGGAACTCACAGGGGGCCCCCTTCCTCCTTCCCCATACACAGCAGGCCTGGAGGCCCACAGGCCTGGGGCTCTGTCTGAGTCTTGTGACCCTGGCTGCCCCGGCCTCCCCTGGGTTTCTACATCCTCGACCCCGGACTGCATGACGCAGTTGCAAGGCCAGGGTTCTCATCCTTACTCGGTGAGATGCTTCTGGCAGCCCCAGCCACTGGTCTTTCGGTCACTGGCAGGAACATTCAGGGCTCAGGCCCCAGGCCACTCTTCTAAGAGGCTCCAGACATGGGGTGTCCCAGCCTTGAGACCCCCACTTCCACCTCCGCCTGAGCTCACATTGTTTTGGTGCCAGCAGAAGTGCTTTTGCTCAGGGACTGGGTGCTGTCCGCAAGGCTGGCACGCTACCACTTGAACCACAGCTATACTTTGGGCTTTTTGCTAGCTAATTGGGGATAAGCCTCTGCCCAAGCTAGCTTTGAACCTGGAGTCTCAGATCTCAGCCTTCTGAAGTAGCTAGGATTTACAGGCACAAGCCACAGTGACTAACCCTCTCCTCTCTTCTCCTCTCCTCTCTCCTCCCCTCCCTTCCCCTCTCTATCTCAATCTCTGTCTCCCTGTGTTAGGAAAACACTCTACCACTTGAGCCATCCCCAGTCATTTTAGTTTGTCACTGTATGGCACAGCCTGGCTTCCACCTTTAGAATCTCCTGCCTTGGCCTCCAGTCCACCGCCATGACGGGGCCCAAGCGCTACTTGAAAACACCATGTCCTGCCTGGCTGGCCAGGACATCGATGGGTGTCTCAAGGCCTCCCCTCCCTCCACTTTTAAGAATTATTCAGGGGCCTTTCATGTGGTGTGGAAGGGTTTATTCGGAGCCATGATGGCAAGCAGCAGAGCACTGAGCTAGGATGTTGTCGGGGTGGGAGAGGGCTTGGCTCAACCTGGGAGGAGCAGACGGGGGCAGGCAGCGAGATGGGTGTCAGTGGGGGACAAGTGAGCAAGGGGAGGGCATGAAGGTGAGGGGGATCGGGGCTGGCAGACAGGGTGATGGGGCGTCTCCTGCGGGGTCATGTGATCAGATGCTGGGGGCGGGGAAGGGGGGGGAAGGGTCCTGGCTGACCTGACTCAGATCTCACAGGGACGCCCACAAAGGAGGCCAGGAGAAAGCTTGGGAGCCCAAGTTTGGTCAGGCAGGGATTTGGGGCAGCGCCCATCCATACCCCCAGGCCCGCCGTGGTTTACACTTCGCTCGAGCAAGCCTGAGGGAGGGTGGGAGGTACAGAGGAGAAACTTGATTCATGGCCCTGGAAAGAGATTTCCAGAACATCCTGTCCAATGGTCTCATTGTACAGATGAAGAAAATGAGTCACAGCGCTGGCCTCCGACCAAGGTCTGCAGCAGCCAGGACCCAGGATTCCTCAGCCTCAACAGATGCCCTCTGCTAGACAACCACGGACAGGAAGACCCCAGGCCTGCCACCTGACCCCTCTGAGTCCCCTTCAGTGGTGAAAATCAGTCCCACAGGGAGGCAGGCTGGACATAGTGCGTTAGAAGCAGACTCCTAGAGAGGCAGCATCTAGAAGTTTCCAGAAAGATCCAGTGCCCCCACCCCCCTGGGTCTTCTCCCTGCCCCCCTTCTGTGCTTTCATGACTTCTGCGGACATTCTTGGTTGTGCCGGAGCCAGTGACTGGCACAGGTCAGCTGTCAGGCCCCTCCAGGGAGCTCAGGCAGCTGCCGGAAGATTCCAAAGTGTTCTCTGAGTTGAGCCAGCGAGGGAGGGGCTGGCTGGGCCGCAGTTGGCAGAGGCCAGCCTCGGGTGTGGCCAGCCTGGCTAAGCAAATACTCTACCACCGAACCAGGTCCCCAGCTCCCCCCACCCTGTTTTGTCAGTTATGGGGCTTGAACTCAGGGCGTGGGCATTGTCTCCGCTTTTTTTCGCTCAAAGCTAATGCTCTACTATTTGAGCCATAGCTCTACTTCTGGTTTTCTGGTGATTAATTGGAGAAGAGTCTCATGGGTTTTCCTGGGCTGGCTTTGAACTTTGGTGCTCAGATCTCAGCCTCCTGAGTATCTAGGATCACAGGGGTGATTTTAGTTGGTTTTTCAGCTGGAGTCTTTTTTTTTTTTTTTTTTTTTTTTTTTGCCAGTCCTGGGCTTGAGCTCAGGGCCTGAGCACTGTCCTTGGACTTTCTCAAGGCTAGAGCTCTACCACTTGAGCCTCAGCACCACTTCCGGCTTTTTTCTATGTATGTGGTGCCGAAGAATTGAACCTGGGTCTTCATGCATGCTAGGCAAGCACTTTAACCACTAGGCCAAACTCCCAGCCCCTTCAGCTGGAGTCTTACACTTCTGCCCAAACCCACTTCAGCTGGGGTTACAGACCCCACCATGTCTCTGCACACCATCAAAGGACCCTGATGTCCTTTCTGTTCCAGAGAGAGAGAGAGAGAGAGAGAGAGAGAGAGAGAGAGAGAGAGAGAGAGAGAGAGAGAGAGAGAGAGAGAGAGCACACGCAACAACACCTGAAAATTCTGATGCTAGAGCCAGACACCAACCATCCATATGCCAATGGGTCAGGTGGGCACTGCCACCCAGCCCAGGTCCACTTGCCAAGGCCAATGGCAGAGTAAAGAAAACAGTCTTCCCCAGGAAAGCTCCTGGGGCTGGGGGGTAGAGGACCTCAAAGGGCACCACCCAGACCTTGGGGTTCGGAGTGATGTTGACACTGCTTTCGCCTCTGGCCAGCGACTCTGGTAGTCCCAGAATGCACATACAGTGGGTAACTCACACCGGAGCAGGAAGTGTGCCTGAGCTCCTGCCCGGACGCTGGGACCCTGTGAGATGCGTGGTCACCAGGCCAGTGAACTGTGGGAGCCAGAGCCCAGCCCAGCCCAATGTGACCCCAAAACCCAGTTTCTCTCCCACCTGCCCCCCACGCCCATGCTTCGGCGCTTGCAGTGGGCAGACTGATGTCAGAACTGGTGTGTTTGAAGACGTGCGCGCATTCTGGGTGCATGGGCGAGAAGGTGGGCACGCCCTGGTTCGCCAGGGCAGCAGAGGCCGATCCCCCTTGCCCTGGTTTCAAGCGAGATGAAGGGAGGGGAGCCTGGCAGACAACCCCAACCCTCCCGCATCCCAAGCGTGGCTGGGCTTGGCAGGACCTTGCTTGAAAGTGCTGTGCCCACATCTGACAGCTCCGCGAGGGCGGGGCACCCAGTGCTCCAGTCTGGGCCAAGGTGGACAGGCAGAGGCAGCGGCAGCCGGATGAGCATCTTTTTTGCCTTCTGACCTCACCCAGACTTTACAGCGCTGGGCGGGGTGGGGATGGGATGGGAACAAAGGCTTGAAGTCGCCTCACTCAGTCACCCTTCAAGGGGATGGGAGCTCTCATCCAGGCAGGGGTGCTGGCTTTTGGCCCTCTGCCTCTGAGAGCCCCGGGGTCTTCAGTCCCTTTGGGGATGACCCCAGGGACAGCCAGGAAAGGACAGGGGTCAACTATGAGCTCTCTCCCTCTCTCTCTCCCCCTTTCCCTCTGTCTCTCCTCTCCTCTCCTCCTCCTCTCTCTCTCCCCCTCCCACTCTGTCTCTGGAAACTGAGGCTCAGAGAGGCCACAGGGGTTGATGCCACCCCCATCCTCAAGGCCAAGGTCCACACAGCTCCGGCCCTGAGGAATCCCATCTGAGCCTGGGCAGGACAAGGCTTTCACAGGCTGGGCCCCCTACAGCAGGGGAAGGGTAGGCCTCCCTCGGGTCTGGTCAGGCTGGGGGGTGGGGGACCTGACCATGAATGCAGCTGCGGGCAGGACTAGGAACAAACATTTTTTCACAGCAACAGGAACATCAGTGCCAGCTAAGTCACTGCCAAATAGCCCTTGCAGGAAAAGATGGTTTCCCTTCTCCCCTGCTTGGGGAGAGGGGGAGAGAGGTCCACAGGACTGGAGGGAGGGGAAGGGGAAGTCAGGATCCACGCAGGAACCCACGCAGGGGGTGGGATGGAGGAAAGGAGGAGGCAGGATGGAGGCAGAGCCCCAGGCTTGGGGCCGCCTGAAGTCCCTCTGGGTAGGTGATGGAAGCACCAGGAAAAGGAGCTTGGACAGGGTGGGCCTAAAGGAGAGGGGCCCCTGCCACCAGCTAATCAGAGCCCCAGCCAGACTCAAGTGCAGCACCCACCATCTCCTGGCTGAGACTTCCTACAGAAAAACAGAGCTGGCCATGTCACAGTGACCTTCATTCCACCCTGGGCCTCAAGGGGCCCCCGGCCTGCCCGCCTCCTGGGCTACGCACTGTCCCCTGGAATGCCAGCAGATAACTGTAACCAATAATTATGACACACCAGGGCCCCCAGGGCCTAGGCATTCACCTGCATGAAGTCACCCGTCCTGGGGCCAGCTGGTGACCTAAGTGTTATTCTTGTCCCCGACACCGTCTCCATGGCCCTGGCGCCGGCCTTAGCCTGTGATCCTAACTCAGGAGAATGAGATGTGAGGATCCTGGTTCAAAGCCAGCCCAGGGCAGGAAAGCCGCCCCCCCCACACCCCTCCCCGCGTCCAGATAGGGATATGGGGGCACGAACCCCCCCAGGGTCACCCCCTGGGTGGCAGAACCAGGGGGCTCAGTGGGTCCCCCGCCCCTCCGCGCCCGGGCGGGGCCGGGGACCGGGATCTGACCTCCAGCCGGGAAGAAGTTTCCAGATGTGGCCGAGCCGCCCCGCCCGCCCGGGAACGCGGGGAGGGAGGGACGGAGGGGGGGAAGGGGGAGGGAGGCCCGCCGCCCTCGCCATGAATAGAGCCCCGGGCCCCGCCCGCTAGGAATACCCGGCCGCGGCCCCATAAAAGCGCGGCCGGGCGGCGGCGGTCACCGCGGCCCCGTCCCGCCCGCCGCCCCGCCGCCCCGCCATGGCCGAGCGCCGCGTGCCCTTCTCGCTGCTGCGCAGCCCCAGCTGGGACCCGTTCCGGGACTGGTACCCCGCGCCCGGCCGCCTCTTCGACCAGGCCTTCGCGTCGCCGCGGCTGCCCGACGAGTGGGCGCAGTGGCTGGGCACCTGGCCGGGCTACGCGCGCCCGCTGCCCGCCGCCGCCTCCGCCGCCGAGGGCCCCGCGGCCGCCGCCGCCGCGCTGGCCGCCGCCGCCACCGCCGCCCCGGGCCGCGCGCTCGCCCCGCGCCTCGGCAGCGGCGTCTCCGAGCTGCGGCTCACGGCCGACCGCTGGCGCGTGGCGCTGGACGTCGGCCACTTCGCGCCCGAGGAGCTGACGGTGAAGACCAAGGACGGCCTGGTGGAGATCACCGGTGAGGACGCGGGGCCGGGGCGCAGGGCGCGGTGCGCGGGGCCGGGGTGAGGGGTGCGGGGCCGGGACGGGGGGCGCGGGGCGCAGGGCGCGGTGCGCGGGGCCGGGACGGGGGGCGCGGTGCGCGGGGCCGGGGCGCGGGGCGCGGTGAGAGGGGCCAGGGCGCGGGGCGCGAGGCCCGGGCGCGGAGCGGCGGCCGGGCTTTTCTTTCCTCCTTCCTTTACACGGAAAAAGTTGCCTGCGGTGTCTGCCCCGCGTCGGGAAGGAGGGGGGCGGGGGGCGGCCGTTCGGCCCGGAGCTCATCCCCGTCCCCAGCGGGCGGCCGGAGGGTCGCGGTCCCAAGCCGGCCGGGCAGGAAGTTCGAGGCTCCGACCTCCAGGGAGCCGCAAAGAACAAACGACGAGGAGCTGGGGCTTGAGTGGAAAATCCCCGCCCCGCGCACGGGAGGACAGCCGGGTCCCGGGGAGGACCGCGGGGCCCCGCTCCCCGCGCTCCCCGCGCGCCCCGCCGCAGCCCGGCCCGGGGCCCCCGCGCGCCCCGCCGCAGCCGCTGGCGCCCGTGGGGAAGGAGCCCCGCCTTCCTCACCTTCTCCCCCCCCAGGCAAGCACGAGGAGAGACAGGACGAGCACGGCTACATCTCCCGGTGTTTCACCCGCAAGTACACGTGAGTCGGGGCTCCCCGGGTGGGGGCGGCCGGGCCGGGCCGGGCGGGTGGTGATCGCGCCCTCCGTCTCCCCGCGCGCAGGCTGCCCCCCGGCGTGGACCCCACGCTGGTGTCCTCCTCCCTGTCCCCCGAGGGGACGCTCACCGTGGAAGCGCCGCTGCCCAAGCCCGCCACGCAGTCCGCCGAGATCACCATCCCGGTCACCTTCGAGGCCCGCGCCCAGATCGGGGGCCCCGAGGCCGCCAAGTCCGAGTAGGCGGCAGACGGGGGGAGCCGGGGCTCTGCCGCCCGCCGAGGGCGCCCGCCGCGCCCGCCCGCCTCCCCGCCTCTCTTTTGATACTTGTACTTCTGTTTTCCTCCAATAAAGTGTGAGGCAGGCGCCTCGGAGCCCGGTTTTGCCCGTGTCCCAGGTCACAGCCTTGTCATCTCCAGGGGTCACACACACCCTGGGGGCGCAGGTGGCTCCGGCCCACGAGCCTGGCTACACAGGAGGCTGAGATGGCAAGGTCTCGGTCCAGTGGCAGCCTGGGCAGGAAATTCCATGAGAGGCTGACCTCCGATGGAACATCAGAAGAGCCAGAACTGGAGTTGTGGCTAAAGCTGTTGAGCACTAACTTGAGAGTAAAAGCTCAGGGTCAGTGGCCAGGCCCGGAGTGTGGGCCCAGGACCAGCACACAGTAGTCTGAAGGCTATAGGGAGGGTGCTGGAGGGTGAGGCACCCCACGTTTCTTTAAGCCTACAGCTCCTCGGTGCTCTCAGGGTGGCTGAGAGCAGCTGTCCTGCAGGGACTTGTCTGACACACACACACACCCATCTTGTCCCCACATCTGGAAGGGGCAGCACTGCAGAGCAGGTCTGGCTGGCTGGACTTGGAGAGGTTCCAGCAGGTAAATAAACATGAAAGAATGGAGCCACCCAGCCTCCTCCTCCCACCCCTCGCTGGAGAGTCACGAGCTTTGCTGGCCAATTCTATGCCCCTGCCAGGGCTCCCCAGCTCTGCCCTTGTGCTATCACTCTCCTGTCACCCCTGAGTAGAACTGCAAGGATTCCTGCCTCACAACTGGGTACAGCGTGGCTCAAAGAATCCACACCTGTCCTGCCAGCTATTCAGGAGACTCAGACCTGACGACTGCAGTTCAAAGCCAGCCCAGTCAGAAAAAGTCTGTGAAACTCTTCTCTCCGGTTAGTCACTCAGAAAACTGGAAGTGGCGCTGTAGCTCAAAGTGATAGAACACTACTCTTGAGCAAACGAGCTCAAGGACAGGACACAGGACACAGGACACACAGACCTGAGTTCAAGCCCAACAGACCACAAAAACAAACAAACTTTGCTGGAGGGCTGGGAGCATGGCCTAGTGGTAGAGTGCCTGCCTAACATGAGGCCCTGGGTTTGATTCCTTGGTACCAAATACACAGAAAAAGCCAGAAGTGGTGGCTAAGGGGTAGAGCAGTAGCCTTGAGAAAGCCTACGGATAGTCCCCAGACCCTGAGTTCAAGCCCCAGGACTGGCAAAACAAACAGAAAAACATGCTGGAGTTGAAGTTCTGAGGGAGAGGATTGCATGGCCAGATGCAGAAGCAAGCAGACTGATTGATCCAAAGCAGACTCAAAGCCTCCAGGAAGCAGACTGACCCAGACTCAGCCTGGAGGGAGACAGGGTCTATCTTACGTGATAGCCAAGTATGGATTCGGAGGGGACGCGGGAGGAAGAAGCGGGGGAGGCCCAGCATCAGAGCTTCCAGAGATGGGTGTGGTACGGCAGGCCTGTAATCCCTGCTCTGCAGGTGAAGGAGGGAGGACTGTCATTCAGGGCAAGTCCTGGCAAACCTGCTGGACTCTCTGAAAGAATGGTGTTCTCCTTCTCCACGGCTGAAGGGAACCGGAGGTCTGGGATGGAGAAGCTCAGGATAAGCACCAGGCAGGGCTTGGGCAGACTCTCCCAGGGGCCTTTGCTGTGCTCTGCTCCTTGGACCAGGCTCCAGCTTTTGTCTGGAGGAGCCTCTGACCGAGTCAGCCTCGGGAGTAGCTGGGGTTCCATTTCCACAGGGCCTAGCGGACCTGATTGGCTATTTCAATGCTGTGCAGGAACCAGGTTGGTGCTCTCCAGGGTCCCCTAAGAGTGGTGGGAAACCAAGCTCAGGGCAGCAGGGGAACAGTGCTTGCCAGGCCCACGTCTTCCCTCATCCTTCCCCCTTATATTATAGGCCAGGGTCTTCCAGGCAGAGGCCTCTTCTGGCTGGGTGGATTTCTGTGTTTTGGGGAATCCAGTATGGGGGAATCCAATCCCTTAATTAGGTGGGGTGGATGACAGGCTGGACCCTGAGCCCCTCCCCACCACACCCCTCCTCCTGGCTTTCCACCTTCCCCTCCTCTTCAGCCCCTTCTGAGCTGCCATCTGTCCGACTGAGTCCCATCCTCCTCTGTCTTTGAGCTCTGGTGGCTAGACTCATCCCCACCCCCACCCTGGTACTGGGGGTTTGAACTAAGGACCCTTATACTTGCTAGGCTGGCGCTCTGCCACTTGAGCCATTCCTCCAGCCCTGAGCTGCAATCCACCTATTTTAGGTCTCCCTTGGTTGCTGAGATCACAGGCACGTGCCACAACCTTGTGGCGATGGAGGCTCAGCCTTTCCTGCCAGGACTCACCCGGAATACTCATCCTCCAACCTCAGCCTACCGAGGAACTAGCATCACAGGTGCGACATCGGTCCCTTGATCCAAATGGTCTCTTAGAAGACCCTCTGCTCAAGGGCTGCCCCACCTGGAGCAGTGAATGTCTACCACCCGGAGTCCTGGAGCCCCAACTAAGGGCCTAGGGAGCAAGAGGGGTTCTGGAGGAGTTAGGATCCACAGCAGGCAGGCCACATACCTGTAGCCCCACATCCAAGCAGGACAGCACATGGCTGGCCCTCTCCCAGAGATGCCACAGACAACTCCATAACTCTTTTGGAATCTCTGTCCAGATTGTGGGTTGTCAGGGCTGCAGGAGAACCCAGGGCAAGTCCAAGCCCACCCCCAGCCCCCTCCAGTGTGTCTTGGGCCCGGTCCTCTGCTCTATGCGCCAGTCTCCAAGAATCCTATTCACTGTCTTGCTGCCAGCTGCCAGCCTTTGATTCTGCCAGTTTAGGGTCTGGCAGCCCAGGACTGGATCCCGGGGCTCTGCCAAGCTGGGGTTCATCTTTGCTGCAGAGGTGCTGGTCATTGTGACGAGAACTATGCAGAGCCTGGTGTGATAGTGCATGTCTGTTGTTCAAGCAGACAGCTAGTTCAAGGCCAGACCAGGCATAGTCAGCTGGAATCCCTATTTGAAAAACAAATCAGAAGCAAAAGGAGGTGTGGATGGTGTGGTAAAGCACGGGGCAGGAAGCCCGGAAATCAGGCCCAGCATGGCACAGGGCATCTGCTAATTACCAATCTTAATCCTTAGCTGACTACATCCTCCCAGCCATCCCAGGCCACTGAGAGGCAGCAGAGGTCCGTGTGTGGATACACGTATGGGCACTAACATCCAAGTGCCTGGGTTCAAACCTACACCGACAGTTTTGTTTTTTGTTTTTAGTTGGTCATGGGGCTTGAACTCTGGGCCTGGGCACTGTCCCCGAGCTTTTCAGCTCAAGGCCATCACCCTATCCCTTGAGCCACAGCCCCACTTCCGTTTTTCTGGAGGTTAATTGGAGAAGAGTCTCAGGACTTTTGTCTCCGGGCTGGTTTTGGGAGCCCCAGCAACAGGCCGGCCAATGGTGGCGCCGGAAGAGCCCGGCCTGTGATTGGCCCCCGCGGGGGGTGGGGGGGGATGGCGATGCCCAGGCGCCCTCCGCTGGGGTCCAGGCACCCGGGAAGTGATGGGACAAGAGGGGCGGGAGGGATGCAGGATGCTCCCTGCGCTGCTGACCTGCACCCGAGGCAGCTCCCTAACCAGGTAATGGGCACTGGAGATGTGAGGGCACGCGGGCTGCACCGGCTCTGCCTGCCCAGCTTCCGTTAGGCCCTGTTACTACTCAAATCTAAAGCCATAATACATGCATCACAGGCAGCCGTTAATGTTTTTTATTCGGTATCAGCGGAGGGCTGTAACATCTGGAGCTTGGAGAGTTGAGCGTGGGCAGAGTGTTGTGTGTTCTGAACGCAGGGCCTGGGCACTGTCCCTGAGCCCCTTTGTGCTGAAGGTCTGCACTCGACTGCTGGTGGCACAGCACCACTCTGGCTTCGGAGTGGTCGGTTCATGAGTCGAGCGTCTCTTGGAACTGCGATCCTCAGATCCCAGCCTCTTGAGTATCTTACTCCACCTTACTGCCCCTTCCTACCCCCCAGCCTAGAACTCACCAGTGAGGCTACAGCATTCCCAGTAAGGGTCCCAGAACCTGGGCAAATCCTCCATCTCAAAATACCACTGTGCTAAACCCAGTGACCCACAAGGACCTTTGCCCTCTGCCTGGCAGAAACTGAGAAGCCGGAGCTTCAGCTCAGTGGCACAGCGCTTGCCCCTGGTTCCACTCCACCACTGCACAACTAACAGGACGTCTTTCAGGGTGGGGACAGGGAAGTGTTGGGGGCCGAGTAACGCCATGTCTAATAACTTTCTGCTGAGGCTTGCAGTAGAGATAAAACCCGTGGACCTCTTTGTCCTGTCCATCTTGTATACTGATAGGCTCCCTCACCCAATATGAGGAGGAGGGATTTAGGGAATAAAGAGAGAGATCTTCCTGCCTTGATGAAGCTGCATGGAGTCTCTGTTCGTGCTCCGGGGTAAGAAGGCTGAGTGCGGGAGGACAGTGGGCCCCTTCCTCTCCAGGCTTGGCCTGGTCAGGGTATGTTTTTCCCCATCCCCCTACTAGTAGAGAGGGACTGGGGACAAAGGACCCCGACAGGGAAGAGAATGAAAAGATGCATTGTCTAAGAGCCAATGAGGAGGGCAATTTGTCCATTTCAATGGGAAGAACCAGAGTGAAGGGAACTCTCAGGTCTCCTGGCTTCATCCTGGACAGTGCTGGGAATAGGAGAGCCAGTTAAATACATGGGAGAAGAGTACTGAGCACACATTTACTGAGGGCCTAATATGGTTCCACCCTACGAGGCACCACCCAGGCTAGGCTGAGTATGTAGCTTAGTGAGTGTTTTGTCTAGCATGCATGAAGCCCTGGTTTGATCTCTCAGTACCACATACACAGAAAAAGCTGAAAGTGGTGCTGTGGTTCAAGTGGTAGAGTAAAAGCTCATGGACAGAGCCCAGGCCCTGAGTTCAAGCCCCAGGACTGGCAAAAAACCAAACCAAATAAACAAAAAGACAAAAAAACCAGCCAGCCTAGAAGAGCCCAGAGAGCAAATCTGACACTGATCATGGCGTCTCAGTCCTTCTGACCCATTCTTCAGCACGTCCATGTTGGTCTTGTCAGCTTAGGTATCAAAGGCTGGAGAAACAAGTCCTTTGGTACAGGCCTGGCATGGTACTTTTGGAGCCCCAGCACATATGGGGGATAAGATAGGATGACTGCACATTGAAGGCAAGCCAGGACTATGTAGTGGGCATGGTGCTTCACGTTAACCTAGCAACTGAGGAGGTAGCAATCTGGGAGTTAGGTTCAAGGCCCAGCTCAACAAGTAATCTAGGGATAGAGGCATTTGGTCCAAGCTGGCCCAAGCCGAGACTCTATCTGACACATAGCTGAGAGCTGGGAAATGTGGCTCAAATGGTAGAGTGCACACCTAGGTAAGTACAAGGACCTGAACTCAAACCCTGATACCAACTCTGTTGCTAGCCCATTTGTGAAAAGTGGCCTAGTGGTAGAGTGCTTGCCTAGCATGTATGAAGACCCAGGTTTGATTCCTCGGCACCACATACATAGAAAAAAAGCCACAAGTGGTACTGTGGCTCAAGTGGTAGAGCTCTAGCCTTGAGAAAGTCCAAGGACAGTGCTCAGACCCTGAGCTCAAGTCCAGGGCAGGCCCCCCCAAAAAGTCAGAAAAAATGTTCACTATCCTCACACCTGTAAATCATAGCAATTCTGAGAATCATGGTTCAGTTGAGGCAGTAAAGTCCATGAGACTATTTTCAATGAATTATCAAGAAGCTAGGTGGAAGTATAGCTCAAATAGTAGAGTGCCTTCCCAGACTGAAAAGCTGGGCTTGCAGCCCTGAGTTCAAGCCCCTAAAACAAACGACTCCTTTGATGGTCTCCAAATTATGGGTAACCGGGTAACTTAATAACCTGGAGTATGTGCACTCAACTCAGGGCCTTGAGCTTGTATTCACCACTTTTGCTCATGACTCTACCTTTGAGTCACACATCTCCGAGTCCTGAAATGTTCTGACTGGGCCGGTGGCTATGTAACGTCAATGCTCAGAACCACAGGAGAATGAGTGAGTTTTCAGAAGGTTGCTTGGAGACCCAGGCCATTCTTAGCCACTCCGATCACCACGAGGCAGTGTACAGTTTCAGCTGACGGCTGGGGAGGCCAACACATGTAGTAATTGCACAGAAATAGCCCAGCTGTCCAGTGTTCCCCCAAACGTCAGGCAAACAGCAACTATGTATGTGCGGTACTCTTAAGTTCCTGGCACGGGATCACCTCAATTATGGCCTCTATTCCCAACGATTCTTGGAATGAACTCTACGCCTGGCCTGAAAGACAGTAGGACACCTTTTACTGGTTATAACAAGCTTTCTAACACATTGACCCAGAGATGTACATCTATAATCCTAGCATGGAAGCAGCTGGGAATCCAGGTGACTAAACGACTTTTTAAGTCCTTAAAGATGCTGAAACTATACTGTTTTAAGACTAGTACTCTAACACTTGGTGCCACAATGCCACTTCCAGTTTTCTGGTGACTATGGAGATGTCTCATAAACTCTCATGCCTGGGCCGGCTTTGAACCGCAGTCCTCAACCTCTTGAGTAGCTAGGATTACAGGATGGGCAACGGGCACTTGGCTCCATTTCCTCCCCCGCCACCTTTTGTTGGTCCCGGGGCTTGAATTCTGGGCCTGGGCGCTGTCCCTGAGCTCTTCAGCTCACAGCTACTGCCCTAGCCCTTGAGCCACAGCCCCACTTCTCCTTTTTTCTAGTGATTAATTGAAGCGAAGAATTTCATGCTCTTTAGTGCCCAGCCTGGCTTTGAACCTCGATCTTCATTCAGATCTCAGCCTCTTGAGTAGCTAGGATTACATTCTTGAGGCATCATGCCTAACTGGGGTCTCAGCAAGTGCTGGGATTACAGGCATGCTCTCATACACGTGGCCTAGGAAAATCTTGAAACTGAAGAACTGGGTGCAGAGGTATGTTCTTATAATTCCAACAACTGGGGGGTGGGGGGCAGAAGACCACTTGGTTTCATAGTATGAGAACAGCCTGGGAAACACAATACCATCTCACAACAATAAGAACTAAGTCAGGCCCTGGTGATCCACGCCTGTAGTACTAGCGATTCAAGATACCCAGATCTGGAAAACAGCGGTTCAAAACCAGGCTGGCAGAAAAGACAGCCCCAGCTAAAGAAGGAAAATACCAACCTTGAGGGAAAAGCCAAGTGAGAGTATGACACCCGAGTTCAAGTCCCATTTACCAGTGTCTGGGCCAATACTTTTGGCAGGTTCCCACCCCCGCACCACCAGGGTCTCACCCTGCAGCAATGGGGATGTAAACCAAACCTCAGCAGTGACTTCCAGGCGTGTCCCCCTTCTTTGTCAGCTCTTGCCGTGTTTCAGTCTGTTTGGTTTCTGCCATCAGTGAAGAATACAGGGCTATGTGCACATGGGCCAGTTCTATTCGGCTCCCAGGGCAGCAGCAGCCTGGGGTCAGCAGGACCCCACCCAGGCCCTCCTCACTGTTAGTCCCACAGCCTCGCTGGCAGTGGCGCACTCAGGGTGGCCGAGCCAAGCCACCCAATGCAGATGAGCCCATTTCTATTCCTGGAACGTAAGAACAGTGCTTCAAATGTACAACTCTTAGAGTCTACCGACCTACCCCTGGGTCTGGGCCTGAGCTCTTCAGCTTAAGGCTACCACCCTACCCTTGAGCCAAGCTCTACTTCCCATTTTCTAGAGGTTAATTGGAGAGTCAGGTCCTTTTGTTTCTGGGCTGGCTTTGAACCTTGATCCTCAGATCTCAGCCTCCTGAGTAGCTAGGATTACAGGTGTGAGCCACAGCACCAGTGTAGAGCCTCCCACTCTTACCCCCCTCTAAGTAGCCTTAAACTTGGGATCTTCCTGACTCCACCTGCAGAGCACCCATCTTGCAGTGGGGATGGAACTCGGGGCTCTGCACTCCACACCCAATCAAACCTTCAGACGCAGAGAACAAGCTAAGCTCATTAAATGCAGCCTGGGCCACCAAGATCAGATCTGTAATTTTATTTGCGCAATGTACGACAGCTACATAATGACTCACATTCATGATATTCCATCACTGAGGAAAACTGCTAAGAATGGTCCGTGTGCAAAATAATTCCTTCGAGAAACACGGAGCTGGAAAAAGAATCACTGAGCAGACCTTAAAAAGAGTTCACTGCGTAACATGACAAAAAGCACGAAGGCTCGTTCAGAGAACCAAGTCGTGTTCTCCTAACTGGAAGTTATCATTTCACTGTGACTGACACCAGACATTAAGATTAAACTAACACTGGTGTTGCTTTTGCCCCTCCCCCCCAAAAAACAAAATATATAACTGCATGTCACTATAGCAACATCCAAAACAGATCAATTTGTTACAATCACTATTTGGTAGAGCAAACTTTACCCCCAAAGGAAAAAAAAATTAAATTAAAAAACTTTAAAAAATTTGAAGACTGAAGTCATTTTTTTTTCTTTTGTCTTAGGAATACATAACACCTACAGTATAAGTTAATCAAGTTCAAGCTACTGTATAGAAACACAACACTAGCATGCACAATATGGTATCGATAGTAATGGAGGAGTCATCATCTCACTGGAACGACAGGAGCATAGGCAAGTGCATTTCTTTAAAGAGAAAGGAAAGAAAGAAACCATTCAAGCTGCTTATTTAGCAAGCCTCCCATTCCCTCTTCAGTCCCAGCCCTCACTTAAGATTTTATCTTGCGTTATTTCTGAAAAGCAGCCAGAGCCAAAGCTGAAATTTAAAGGAAAAATAGGGTTTTGTAATTCCAGTAAGTCATTTCCAAACACTACAAGGAAGGACACGACACTGCTCACTGGACGCCAAGATGAGTCAGAGCTAACCACCCCCGTGTGCTTTCCACCCACGACAGTGACCCCAGCCTCTGTGGGCACAGACACAGCCAAGTTTTCTCCAGTTGGTCCTTCTGTGGGCCTCCGTGGGAGGGCCCTAGGGAAGGAAAGTCACGGCCCTGGGCCGCCAGTCCCCATTCCCAGTCACACACACCTATTTTTAATAGGAAGCTTGATTCCGGTACTGGTGAAGACACTGGCCGCTCTCCTCCATTATTACTTACTCTCCTTACCTAAACAAGAGAGTGGCTGGCAGTCCTGTGCGCCACCTTGAGAAGTCCCTTCACCGACTGCACTCTGCCTGGGAGAGGTCGTGTTCACACACACGATCCAAAGGAGAAAGCCCAGGGGCCTGCAGCTAGCAAATGAACCAGCAGACAGCCATGCCAGCGTCTCCTTCAACTATGTATGCGCACAGACTGCAGACAGGTGACATCTCCTACTCTGTCGGTAAGAAGACAAGTTTTGTGAGACAGGACATAGGCGCTCCCGCCCTCACTACCTGATGAAGACAGGGACCGAGTCACTCAGGGAGAAGAAACTTCCCAGGCTCCCAAACAGACAGCTGCTTGTGACGGGGTCTCCTCCCAGCTGGTGCTCTAGCTCCAGACTTGCCATACAGCACCATCCACTTTCTAGAAAGCCCACCTGGCCTCTCCAGGCCAGTGGCCTCCCAAGTCCCCTGTGTGCCTAGCCCATGGCACAGTGAGGAAGACTTGGGGCACGGGGGAGTGCAGAGGAGCAAATGGCAGTGTGATCCCCGAGGGGCCTGAGCTCTTCTGAAAACATCCCACCAGAAGGACAGACAGACCCGAGGCCCCTTGACTCTGGTGGTGTGTGTTTAACAGTTCTGCTGAAACTACCAACAACTTTTGTGGTGGACGTATATGGTAGAAGGAAGGAAGGAAGGACTCAGCCACTTGCCAAGCACCTGTAAACCAAACCGAAGAGTCACCTCGATTCTCCTCAGGCAGGTATTCCAGCCCAGGAGGGAGATGGGGAAGAGATAGAGACAGACAGACAGCAACACCAACCTGGAAGCGGCGAGTGAGGGCCCCTGCAAAGCCAATGCAGCAGCAAAGGAAAGCTCACAACCGATGGCTGGGTGTCACATGTGGCTGTAACGCAGAAATACTGTCAACTGCAACTTAGTGTTAATACTGTCACCGGCCAGGCAGGGAAGTGTAAGGTAGAGAATACCTTAGGCTCAAGACTGTCGGCTGGGGATGAACTAGGCTTTGTCAGCAGCGTACACTCTGAAAGAAAGCACAGCTAAGGAGCTCACATGGGCAGGAAGTACCGGAAACTGAAGACAAGAGTGCATGAACATAAAACTCCTTACTGGAACCACAGAACTCACTGACTGAGGGCCACCCATTTATGCTTCTTCACCCTGACATCCTATCACCTGGCAATAAGTTAGACAGACCGCTCCCCTTGCACGAACCTACAGAACAACCTGGATGCCTCTGTGAGGTGCTACTCCAGTTCCAGCACAGCTAGCCTGACTTTCCACTAGTGGTATTTTGGCAAAAATGTCAAAAGAGGCAATCAAAGACAGGACAGGTCGTGGGTTTCTCCCTGGGAAGGTGAGCCCTCCCTTCCCCCCCCCACCCGACCCCCAACTCATGGGAAAAAAAATAAAGACTGCAGTAGTAGCATCGGCGTGCGCTGCCAGTCCACCTGGGGCCTTAATTGTTGCCTTCTCCACCGTCGTCGTCTTGCTGATCGCTTGTCCAGAGCGTTAGGTTGTCACGGAGCAGCTGCATGATGAGGGTGGAGTCCTTGTAGGAGTCCTCGTTCAGAGTGTCGAGCTCAGCGATGGCGTCGTCGAAGGCCGTCTTGGCCAAGTGGCACGCTTGCTCCGGGGCGTTCTGGATCTCATAGTAGAAGACGGAGTAGTTCAGAGCCAGGCCCAATCGGATGGGGTGGGTAGGCTGCATGTGCTCCTTGCTGATCTCGTGGGCCTCGCTGTAGGCCTTCTCCGACGACTCCACCACCGTGGCCCTCTTCTCGCCGGTGGCCACTTCGGCCAGGTAGCGGTAATAGTCCCCTTTCATCTTCAGGTAGAACACCTTGCTCTCGTACTGGGTCTCGCTGCAGTTCTTGATCAGGTAGCTGTCCAGCAGGCCCAGCACGTCCTGACACACGGCCTCCAGCTCCTTCTCGATCTTCTCGCGGTAGGCGCGCACCATCTCTATCTTCTTCTCATTGCCATCCGCCGACGTCTTCTGCTCGATGCTGCTGATGACCCTCCAGGAGGAGCGGCGCGCCCCAACCACGTTCTTGTAGGCCACGGAGAGGAGGTTTCGCTCTTCATTGGACAGCGGCTCGTTCAGCTCTGTCACCTGCAGGAGGAGAGGATGACTTGTTACAGCGCTGATGATGTCACAGGCCCCACACACCAGGACACACCTACCAGAGGAGCCAAGGGGTCGACGGGAAAGAGAAGCTCGGTGCAGGGGGAATGACAGTGGGGAAAATACAGAAGTCAAATTCTTCTCTACACTGCCAAGTCAACAGTTTTGTCTGAGGGATTTATTTTGCGGGACTACGGTCGTGTTTTAGTAACTTGGGGAGATGATAAGCAATGCAAAAGGGAGGGGGAAAGCAGATTGTGTGCGCACGTGCTGACACTGGGGCTTGAACTCAAGGCCTCAAGCTCTTGCTTGGCTATTTACTCAAGGCTGGAGTATTCTGCTTGAGCCCTGACCTCACCTCACCCTGCCATACCCCAGCCCCACAGTCCTATGTAAGGGGACAAGGCTGGGGACAACAGCATGAAACTGGTAGTAGCCACTAATTTAATGGTTACATATATGGAGATGACAAACCAATCATACTTTCCTGCTTGCTGCAAGCAATGTATGATGCATGTAAAGAATGCTCATCACTCAATATCCAGAAAGCGGTGCCTGCATGATCATCTCTTAAACTGGCTGGTTTTGGTGAGCTAACCTTTCCCCTGGCACCAAACTAGAACAGGAGAGGGAAGGAACTGCATCAGTACCCGCGGGGAAGAGGCATTCACCCAGCCCTGTGCCAGTGCCCAGTGGAAATGCCACTGCAGATGAGCGGCGATGCTCCTCCAGGGTCCAGTTCTCTGTGAGGCCACTGTGGCTCACTCCTCAGACCTCACCGGCCCTGCCACCCCCACAGGGCAAAGGGTGCCCACAGGCGAGCCTTCCCTTTCTCTGGTTCCTGTTTGCCAAACAGGTGTCTGCCCTTTCCATGAGACTCTTGAGACCAACCCTGATGGGCTGGGACCTGGTACTGAGCAAGAGCGGAGGGCATGCTGGGTACTCTTCCCAGGCCCCAGTGGTTTCTGGTACAGCAGCTGAACCCCGGCCTGCAGCAGCACAACCTAAAGTCAGTCTGCAGTGCCAAGAGAAGCTTGCATGCCTGAGGCCACACAGATCAAATTCTGGCCTTTCCCCTAAGTCCCGCTGGCCCCATTCCAAGAGCCAGCGGCTATTTAAAGCCTCAATGACCTCACCAGTGCACTACACACCAGGTCTCCTCTTGCAGGAGGCGGCAGCTGGGCTCCACAGTTTGGGCAACAGTGACATTAAGAAACACCACCATCATCTTTAGACAGGGCAACTCAGCCACAGGTGGAACTTACATGGGCCCTGCTGGGGAAAAACTAAACTAGAGGGGAACCTTTGGTTCGAAAAGGTCTGCTCAAAAGTAAGGAAAAACTTCTTTAAAATTCCAATAGAAAATGACACAACTCCCTTAGAGCTGGGCTTTGGTGGTTCACACCTGTAATCTTGGCTATTCAGGAGGCTGAGATCTAAGGACTAGAAGTTCAAAACTAGATCAGGCAGAAAAGCTCACGAGGTTTGTAACTCCCAATTAACCAGCAAAAGCCAGAAGTACAACTGGGGCTTAAGTGGCAAGACTACTAGCCACTAGAGTAAAAAAGCTCAGATGTCCACGCCCCGAGTTCAAGCCCAAGACCAACACGCACGTGTCTGTGCACATGCATGTGAAAAAACAGAAACAACATCCCTTAGATCAGAACCGGGGCTGCAACTTAACGGCAAAGAGCTTGCTAGCCCCAGCAGCTAAGTGGTCCCCAATTTCCTATCTTAACTGGATGGAATTAGAAAGGTACAATCTATATAGTATTGTAATCTTCTCAGTGGCAAGTATAATTTACTTTCTGAAAAGGGTTCTTGCTTAGGAAGGTGGCCAGCTACTCAGGAGCCTGAGACCTGGGGGCTCAGATTGTGGCTCAAACCCAGCAGACAGGAAAATCTGTGAGATTCTTATCTCCAGTTAGTCACAAAAAGGCCGGATGTGGAACTATGTATGGCTCAAGTGGTAAGAAGCCAGCCTAGAGTTAAAAGGCCAAGGAAGAGCTGGAGGCCCAGAGTTCAAGCCCCCTCACCCCCACCAGTATAGCAGAGTTGCTGCTAGGACCAGTACAAGAGAAGCCCGGGTTCCATCCTTGACAAGGTCACACGTCAAGTGACTGACCAAAAGATCTCAAATATAAAAAGAATGGAAAATCTGTAATTGTCACTATTTTCTTGTATTTATTATTCTTTTTGTTGGTTGAAGGGCTTAAATTCAGGGCCTGGGCGCTGTCCTTGAGCTTCTTTGTACTTAAAAGCTGGCACTCTACCACTTGAGTTACAGCACCAGTTCTGGTTTTGAGAGATTTACTGGAGATAAGAGTCTCAGTGGGACTTTTCTGCCTGGCCACCTCATAATCCTCAGTTCTCAGCCTTCTGAACAGCGAGGCTAACCAACATGAGTCACTGGCACCTAGCTCAGATAGGTGTTCTTAAAGGTAGCAAAATTGCACAGGAAGCTTGGGAGATTTTGGTAGAAAGTAACAATTTAGGCAAATGTCTTAATCCAGAGTATGTTCACAACAAAGCTCAAGGTCTGAGAAGAGACAGAAACTTCAGATTTCTTAACATTAGTGACTAAGTCCAACATTCTTAACTACCCTACAAATTGGTTGCTTATACTCATGTTACAGGTTTGCTAACACACACCCGAAGTCCACTCTAATGGCTTTAAACCTCCCCCTTTTGGCATTACTAGATTTTGAACTCAGGCTGTCTTGCTTTCTAGGCAAAACTCTATCCCATGCCAAGCTCTATGGCTTTCAATCTTGTGTCTTCTAAGGTAAAAGTCTCTGACACAGTAGGGCGCTGCCACATACCACAGAAAGTGTGTATAAGCTCACTATAAGCAAAACGTGGTGGCACATACCCTTGATCTTAGTGCTTAGATACTACTTTTCACTTTTTTCCCCTTCTCATGCTAAGCAAGCAGTCTATCACTGAACTGCATCCTTTACCCAGAATGGAAATTTAAGGAAGAGGAAAATATACAGAAAACCGTCTGACTTCATTATAAATTGCTAATTGCTGTATCAGAAAGCTTGCTACGTAGCACAGGCTGGACCTAAAACACCGGGATCACAAGTGTGCACAACGGCTCAGGAAGCCCTAGCTTTCAGAGGACAACATGGGTCACCACAAAAATCACAAATGCAGGCCGGGAGTTTGGCCTAGTGGTTAAAGTGCTTGCCTCGCATGCATGAAGACCCGGGTTCGATTCCTCGGTACCACATACATAGGAAAAAAGCCGGAAGTGGTGCTGAGGCTCAAGTGGTAGAGCTCTAGCCTTGAGAAAGTCCAAGGACAGTGCTCAGGCCCTGAGCTCAAGCCCAGGACTGGCAAAAAAAAAAAAAAAAAAAAAAATCACAAATGCTCTTAAAACCTGTGAATCTGCATTCCTCACTCCACTATTTCTAAGTCTTCGTCTAAAGTCCTAAATGACCTTCTACCCAGTAGCAGCTGGTTTACAGCATAGCTATACCACAGAACCCTACTTGCCACTACAGAATTATTTGTGTATGAGCTGCATATTTCTGGAAGAGTCTGCAAGGAGATTGGCTGGGAGGCAACCAAAGTTTGTAAGGCTCAACCTCACTGTACTAGGTAGAAGGTAGTCAAGCAAAGCTCTCCACAATTGTGAAAATCAAGTTTTGGCCACCCCAAGACAGGAGCTTCATATAAATAAGCTTAGGGATGCATGCAACTTAAAACAGCCCCCCCCCCAAGTCCCTGGGGCTTGAACTCAGGGCCTGGGCAATATCCTCCAGTTTTTATCAAAGCTAACTAGCCAGCTCCCTACCACTTGAGCCACAGTACCACTTCTGGTATATGGCATACGGTATACAGTACTGGGGAATAGAACTCAGGGCTTTGTGCATGCCAGGCAAGCGCTCTACCACTAGGCCACGCTCCCAGCCCAGGCCATTTCTGAGCTTATCAAATTACTAGTTTCTTCATAAACGAAAGGTTTTTTTGTTTTGTTTTTGGTTAAGTCCTGGGGCTTGAACTCAGGGCCTGAGCATTGTTCTTGAGTTTTTTTTTTTAATTAAGGAGTGCTCTAACACCTAAGCCACTGCTCTGTTTCCAGCTGTTTGCTGGTTAATTGGAGGTAAAGCCTCATGGACCTTCCTACCACCTCCCCTCAGTGGCTTTGAACCCGGCCCCTCACACCTCTGGGTTTTCTGAGCAGCATCGCTGCTCCCAGCCTGTCTGTATACCTCAGCTCTCACTCCAGCCTCGGAGCCTGCTCATGAGTCAACAGTGACTCACCGCGCTACTGTAAGGCACTTCTCAGTGTGTGTCGAATGACAGCAATCTAAGGGAGGAAGTGCGTGGCCCACTTTGTTTGCAGAAATGGTCCTAATGGTCCCTCCCCACCCGTAGACACTTCCTTCCCAGCAATCCTGCACGTTGGCCCATCAAGATGGCAGGTCTCTCTTTACCTCTGTGAGCTGAGTCTGGCCAAAAGCATCAGCTAAGGAGGCACTGGCAAGGATGGAACAGAGGCTTCAAGGGTATTGACAGAGCACAGGCTTGTGGCTGGAAATGCCCCTTTCTTACCGTGCCTCCCACCCCCACCCAGGAAGCAGCCAGGGTAACCGACCTGCTCAACAGGACAGGTCACCTGCTCAACAGGACAGGTCGAGAGCAGATGCTCAGCCAGTCACACAGCATGAGGATCTACCCCACTGGAGAATCTGGGAACAGGCATGCAAACTGAAAACAGATTCCACCGCCCCAAACTATCAACTGAGGAAAAATCTAGTCTTCAACCGAAACCACAAAGCTGTTTTTACCCACCAAGTGCTTCTGTGGCACATGCTGAACTCTGGGTCCAAAGTACACGACTAATTTTCCCTTAAAGAAAAAAAAGGGTGGGCCGGGAGTTTGGCCTACTGGTACAGTGCTTGCCTAGCACGCACGAAGACCAGGGTTCAATTCCTTGGTACCACATACATAGAAAATAGCAGGAAGTGGTGCTGAGGCTCACGTGGTAGAGCTCTAGCCTTGAGAAATCCCAAGGACAGGGCTCAGGCCCTGAGCTTAAGCCCAGGACTGGCAGGAAAAAAAAAAAAAGAAAAGAAAAAAAAAGGTGGGCCAGGAATTCGGCCTAGTGGTAGAGTGCTTGCCTAGCATGCACGAAGACCCAGGTTCAATTCTTTGGTATCACATACATAGAAAAAGCCAGAAGTGGTGCTGAGGCTCAAGTAATAGAGTTCTAGCCTTGAGAAAAATCCAAGGACAGTGCTCAGGCCCTGAGCTTAAGCCCAGGACTGGCAAAAAACTGGGGCGCAGTTTACTTCTCTAAATTGCCCTATTGCTCCAGGTTGTCTTCTGTCTAGAAGGGGTAGTCAAGCCAGGAGCAGTGGCGCAGAATGTGACTCTTACCTCGAATTGATCACTAGAAAATGGGAAGAGGGGCTGTGGCCCAAAGATAGGACAGAATCCTTGAGTTGAAGAGCTCAGAGGCAGCGCCCAGGCCCAGACATGACGCCTCAGGACCCACAAAAAAAGGGTCACTCAGGCTGCAATTCAGAAGCTAGACTAGGCCCTCAGCATTTGGGTCTACAGCTGGTGTACTACCAACTTGAAGCAAGCTTGGGCCTCTCCCTTTTTGTTGTTTTGTGCAGGTCCTGACCTTGAACTCAGGGAACCTTTCCCCCCTTCAAAGCTAGCACTTTACCATTAACATTTAAGCCACAGCTCTATTTCTAGTGGGGTTTTTTGCTTATTTTTAGTGTGTGCGCGAGCACGCGCACGCGTATGTGTATGAACGTTTTATTGGAGCGAATTCTCATATATTTTTTCCCCCACCCGGGCTGGCTGTGAACCATGCCCCTCAAATCTCAGCCTCCTGAGTAGGATTATCAGGTAGTCAGCGGCACCCAGCTACGACAATTGCCTTGAGCTTTGGGGAGGAAAATAACCTTAAGCTCAAACTTTAGGTAAGCATTTTAATCTATAAACTGGCAATAACAACTGAAAACTATTGAGGAATTAGATGGGGAAAAGTTATTCCCAAGGTGATGGTGAATGTCAAACTACAGACAAGCATTATGACTCACATAATGCAGCATAATGCAGGGTTCTTCTGGGCGTGGATCTGAGGATCTTATCTCCAATTAACTACCAGAAAGCCGGAAGTGGCGGAGCTGTGGCTCAAGGGGTAGATTGGCAGCCTTGAGCTGAAGAGCTCAGGCCCAGAGTTCAAGCCCTACGCGACGCACATATGCATGAGACTTGCTGTTCTCCCATGCTCATATTCCTAGCTACTAGGAGGCAGAGGACTGTGGTCTGAAGCCAGTAAAGTCTTGAGATCCAAATTAACCATCAAAAATCTAGAAGTGGAGCTGTGGTTTAAGTAATAAAGTACGAGTCCTGAAGTTGAAAAAAAAAAGGGGGGGGGGAGGGTTAAGGTGTGGTTCCTGTGGCAGATAAGCAGACCCTGAGCTCAAACCGTAGGACCACCTCCACCATCCAAAAAAACAAACAAAAAAGCTAAGAGCTGGTGGCTCACACCTGTAATGTAAAAAAAAAAAAAAAAAAAAAAAAATCATCATTATCATCAAGGTTTTTACTCCAGCCCAGGCAGGAAAACCCATGAAACTCTTTTCTCTAATCAGAAAACCAGAAGTGGCATAGTAGCTCATAGTGGTAGAATGCTAGCCTTGAATGAAAAAGCTCAGGGACAGTGCCCAAGCCAAGATCAAGCTCAAAAACAAAACAAAAGCCAAACTACACTGTTCCTGAAAGCTAGGAATGTATTCTACCACTGAGTCCCACACCCCACACAACAGGCAGATTTCTGTCACTGCAGGAATCTACAGATATACAGCCTGGCAGTGACTCTGTAACCCTAGCTACTCAGAAGGCTGAGATCTGAGGATTGTGGTTCAAAGCCAGCCCTGGCACTGAAGAACTTGAGACTCTTATCTTCAATTAATCTCTAGAAAATGGGAAATGGGGCTGTGGCTCTAAGAGTAGGGTGGTAACCTTGAGCTGAGGAGCTCAAGGAAAGCGCCCAGCCTGAGTTCTAGCCCTATGACCCCCCCCAAAAGCCTTGGAGAATGAACAGAAATGTTTTGTTAAAAAAGCTTTAAATTCCATGTCAGTGCATGAAATTTACTGTATTGTTTTTCCTTCCTTCCTCAGTAGGCAGATCTAGTTGTTATTCTGTAGAACTGTCAGCCTGCTCAGTTGATATGGTTATTCACGAAAATAACACATCTCAGGTATGTTCCTGTTGTTTTGCTACTTAAGAGTCTTCTCTGGGGCCTAGTAGTTTGGCCTAGTAGTAGAGTGCTTGCCTAGCATGCACAAAGACATGGGCTTGATTCCTCAGTACCACATACATAGAAAAAGCAGGAAATGGTGCTGTGGCTCAAATGGTAGAGCTCTAGCCTTGAGAAACCCACGGATAGTGCTTAGGGACTGAGTTCAACCCACAGGACTGAGAAAAAAGTCTCAGCTGAGGCTGGCCTCGAACCCATATTCCTCCTGTCTGCATGACTTCATGCTGGAACTGCAAGTTGTACATCATCAGGTCCAGCACCTTCACATTAGCAGAGTGCTGCCCCACGGGGGTGGCACTGCCACACCCACTCATACCCCTCTGGCCCCAGTTCTCCTGGGAGCACAGGCTGATGGCACTTGCAGTCTGCAAGGCAGGCCCTGCTCTTCAAGTCAAGGGAAGCAGCAAATGATCTGCAATCTGAATTAAATGCCTTCTTCAGAAACTGCATCTTCAGGGTGCCAAATGTGAAGGTAAAGCGATTTTGCTTGTAATTGGAGCATCTGTGGTAAATAAGGGGTAATTTTAGATAGACAAAAAGTTATCTTCCAAAATGGTAAATAATCCCAATGGAACCAGGAGAGCAAAACTGTATGTAGACAGACTGCCAAGTGCAGTGAAGCTGGGATGTGGGGCTTGAACTCTGGGCCTGGGTACTGTCCCTGAGCTTTTTTTGCTCAAGGGTAACACTCTACCACTTGAGCCACAGCACCACTTCTGGCTTGTTTATGTGATATGGAGGAATCAGGCAAGCACTCTACTTAAGCACTATGTATGTTTTACCTGTGCCAGTCCTTGGGCTTCCACTTAGGACCTGGGTGCTATTCTTGAGCTTTCATGCTCAACACTGAAAGGGAAATTGAAGAATACTAGGATCTGAGATTACAGTTCAAGGCCAGCCTTGGCAGAAAAGTCCATAACACAGTGATCGTCAACTAACCCACAAAAAGTCAAGTGGAGCTGTGGCTCAAGTGGTAGTATGCCAGCCTTGAGTGAAAAAAACAAGGGCCACTGTACATCCAGACCCTCCTGTGTCAAGCCTCAGGACTGGTACAATTTAAAAAAAAAAAAAAAAAAGGTTAGCCAGGCATGGTGGTGTATTTATACTTAGGAAGCTGAAACAGGAGAATCCTTGAGTGCAGGACTTGGAGACCAGTGAGGGCAGCACAACATGATCCCAAATCCAAAACACAGACTGAGGAGGAGGAGGTTTGGGTTGTCACTTAGTTTTGCAACAGGTGTTGGGCATGTGAGGTTCTGGGTACATCCCTCAGCACCAAGAAAAATAAATTTAAGGCTGTTTCTACATCGTCTAAGTACCAACACCACAGGTACCTTTGTTTCCTAGACCCAGGATATTGAATGGCAGCTTTGCGTGTCCTAGCAGTAATTCCTTTTAGAAAACTGCAGAGATTCTGCTGAGCTCTACTGATTCTAATGAGGCTTGCCTTTTAGTCTTCCACAGGCTGCCTCTTGGCCATTCTCAACATCTTACTACTGCTCACCTACTCTATACTTGGCAAGAGGGTGAATCCTGCTGAAAGGCCCAGTGTCACTGCAGCCCCTCGTAATTGGGATTATTTTTGTCGGTGGTGGGGCTTGAACGCTGGGCCTGGGCACTGTCCCAGCTCAAGGGTACTACTTATCCCTACCCCTTGAGCCACAGTGCTACTTGCACTTTTCTGGTGGTTACTTAGAGATGAGCGTCTCAGGTCTTTAATGCCCGGGCTGGCTTTGCACTGTGATCCTCAGCTCTCAGCCTCCAGAGTAGCTATAATGACAGGTGTGAGCTACCACATCCAGCTAGTTGGGATTTTTTCTTTTAAACATTATGTTAAAGTCTACAGTGAGGCACTCGTGGCTCATACCTGCCTGTAATCCTATTGGGAATCCTGGTTTGAAGCCAGTTTGGGAAAACAAATCCAAGAGACTCTTGTTTCCAATTAACCAGTAAAATGGCAGAAGCAGGGGTATTGCTCAAGTGGTAGAGTGCTAGCCTTGAGTGAAAAAGCCAAACAAGAACACCAGGCCCTAAGTTCAAGCCTCCCTACAGCACAAAATATTAGAATAAGTAACCAGGAGCGTCGCCTGGTGTTACTCACCTAACATGTACGAAGCCCTGGGTTCCATTCTTTGGTACCACATACTCAGAACAAGCTAGAAATGGTGCTGTAGCTTAAGTGGCAGGGTGGTAGCCTCTAGCAAAATGTGTCCAAGAACAGTGTCCAGGCCCTGAGTTCAAACCCCAGTACTGGCACACACATAAAAAAAAAAAATAGCTGGGGGCAGTGGCTCAGGCCTGTAATCCTAGCTACCCAGGAGGCTGAGATCTGAGGACAAGGTTCAAAGCCAGCCCAGGCACAAAAGGACTTGAGATTCTTATCTCTAATTAACCTCTAGAACATGGGAAGTGGGGCTTGGCTCAAGGGTAGGGCAGTAGCCTTGGGGACAGCACCCAGGTAGAGCTCAAACCCCATGACCCACAAAATAAATAAATAAATAAATAAAAAGAAAGAAAGAAAGAAAGAAAGAAAGAAAGAAAGAAAGAAAGAAAGAAAGAAAGAAAGGAAGAAAGAAAGAAAGAAAGAAAAAATGTTGCCAGGAGCCAGTGGCTTATGTTCATACTCATAGCTACTCAGGAGGGTGAGATGTGAGGATCAAGGTTCAAAGTCAGCACAAGCAGGAAAGCCTAGAAGACACATCTCCAATTAACTTCCTAAAAAAAGTTGAAGGGGGGTCTGTAGCTCAAGTGATTGAGCAAAAGAAATTTAAGGACAGCACTTAAACCTGAGTTCAAACTCTAGGATTGGTGTGTGCACATGCATGGTTTTCAGATACCCTCTTACAAGTGAAACCTTGCTGGCAATTTGGCTTCCCAGCCACCAGCTCTTTTAAAGAGAAAAAGGGCTGGGAGTTTGGCCTAGTGGTAGAGTGCCTGCCTTGAATGCACAAAGAACCCAGGTCGATTGCTCAGTACCACATACACAGAAAAAGCCAGAAGTGGTGCGGTGGCTCAGGGTAGAACACTAGCCTTGAGGAAAGTCCAAGGACAGTGCTCAGACCCTGAGCTCAAGCCCAGGAATGGCAAAAGATAAAAAATTAAAAAAAATAGGAGAAAAAGTCGTGCATATGTTCTTTTTTTTTTTTTTTGCCAGTGCTGGGTTTGAGCTCAGGGCCTGAGCACTGTCCTTACTTTCTCAACGCTAGAGCTCTACCACTTGAGCCACAGCACCACTTTCAGCTTTTTTCCCCCCCGTGTATGTGGTAATGAGGAATCAAACCCAGGTCTTTGTGCATGCAAGGCAAGCACTCTACCACTAGGCCACACTCCTGGCGCCCATACATATGTTCTTTATGATCTACAATCTTTACTGCTTCTACAAAATCATGAAACCAGCTGGACAAGGTGACATACCTGGTAATTGCAGCTCTTAGGAATCTGAGGGCAAGATGATACTGTCTTTTTGTGGGTCATGGGCCTTGAACTGGCCTGGGCACTGTCCCTGAGCGCTTCAGCTCAAGGCCACAGCCCTACCCTTCAGCCAAGCCCCACTTCTCATTTTCTAGAGGTTCACTGGAGATAAAGAGTCTCAGGTCCTTTGTGCCCAGGCTGGCTTTGAACCTTGATCCTCAGATCTCAGCATCCTGAGTAGCTAGGATTACAGGCATGAGCCACGTGCCTGGCTAGATACCTGTCTTTATATAAAAACCACACACACACACACACGTACACACAGGGCCAGGATTGTGACCTAGTGGTAGAGTGCTTGCCTAGCACGCATGAAGCCCTGGGTTCCATTCCTCAATACCACATACACAGAAAAGGTTGGAAGTGGTGCTGTGGTTCAAGTGTCAGTGCAAGCCTTGAGTGAAAGTGCTCAAGGACAGTACCTGAGTCAAGCCCCAGGACTGCCAAAAAAATAAAACAAAACAGTCACAGACACACTCGTGGTATAAAGAATCAAAAGATAGTTGGGACTTGGCTTAGTGATAAGAGTAGTGTAGCATGCATGAAAAGGCCAGAAGTGGCACTGAAACTTAAATCTGGGAATGGTAATATAACAGAAAAATAGTTCTGAGTTGTGGGAAAGCACTAGCCTTGATCAAAAGGTACAGCACCCAGGCCAAGTGTAAACCCACCCTTCAAAACCCAGTGAGGAAGAAACGAAGAGCCATTTCTTTCCCATGTGTCTCTGAAAGTGGTCTTCGCTTTTTCTTCCATGGCACATGGAGTGTTGTAGGAATACAGACTTTTTTCAGATATTCTGACAGATAATAGCTTAGCTGGATAGGTCTGGGTAGAATTCTCGCTTAGTGAGCAAGGTGACCAAAACTAGGCACTTAACACCATCAGCTTCCTGGGCTAGGCGGAAGAGCCCCCTCTTCTAGGACCAGGGAGAAGATACACATTCAGCCTGGGGGTAAAGATGAGCAGCAACACTGCTATTTCTAGAAGAGTTCATGGTTTGTTCAGATCCCAGATCAATTGCTCTCATTTGGCTGAGCACGCACCATGTGGCTGTTAAGCTCTATGGCTCTCTAAATGGCAGTACAATACAAGCCTCGCTAATTTATGCTGAAAAGATTCAGATGCCGGGACACAAAGACGAAGGGATAACCAATTACCACTGTGCCGGGCACTCCCCCGATACGTTCCTGAATTGGTAATCACGTTCTGAAGTGCACCAGCTATTTTACTTGTTTAAAATAGCATTTTCTTATGTTGTGAACTAGACACACCAGTAGCATGTACTAAACACCATTCAATGGCCCGCTTGCGATTTGTTACATGACAGTACTCAATGAAAAGTCTTCTCCACTCTTATTACAGAGTTTAAGTAGATAAATAAATAAGGCTTCCCCAAATACTGGAGAAAAAGAAGCCCCGCCAGCACTGTTAATTAGGATGTGTATCACATTTAACATCTTTTATCTAGCCTAAGTCAAGAAAATGAATGAAAGGTTTTTAAAATCAGAAAATACCATTTTACATCCATTTGGGCATTGTGAAGGCTATCACCTGGAAAGTACCCCAAAGAGAACAATTCCAAACACAGGCAGGGCTTCACCTGAGAGCCAGAGGCATCATTACTCCATTAGTGATAATGGCTATCGATTCTGCCTCCGGGAAGAGCTGACAGAGACATGAAGACCTGCAGATAGGAAGGCTTTATTGTCTACTGATGCCCTGAGATTTGTTTATACACAATAATGATGGCCATTTGCCACTCTTGCCACTAGCCAGCGAGAATTGCTTTAAGAAAACTAGTGGTCTAGAAGCTTCCCTCCCCACAGCAAGTACTAGGGTTCAACTTAATATTTCCATCTCAGGAGGCTGCCCAAGGACAAGGCAGTTTCATGGTAACCCTCCTTGCCAGGGGGAATTATGTTCAAGGCCCCTGCAGGGGATGCCCACTACTGAGGTCTCCAACACGGTACCTACCATTTCCTTCTACACACACACCTATCAAGTTTCACCTGTAAATTAGACACACTAAGGGATCAATAATAACTAATGACAAAGCAATGCTCAGCCTGTGATGTTATATAAGACTATTCTATTTCATATTTTGGACAGTAGTTAACAAAGTGTAGATAAGGAGGAATTAGTGATGTTGTCTACTATGTAGGAAGGATCTGGGTTTTCAGGCTACCTCCAGAACTACCTACCTATATAACATTTCTACTCTACTCGCCACATAAAACTACCCCTCTGAACATTCCAGCACTGTCATTACCAGGATAATTCCCCTAAATTCAAATTCATTTTTTAACCTTCCTATCAAGATGTCAGCCTTCCATAAGAACTCAAGTGCTAATACTGAATTTCCCCCCCCCCCCCCCCCCCCCGAGTTCTGGGCTTGAGTTAAGGGCCTGAGCACTGTCCTTGGACTTTCTCAAAGTTAGCACTCTACATTTGAGCCTCAGCACCACTTCCGGCTTTTTTCTATACATGTGGTATGGAGGAATTGAACCCGGGTATTCGTGCATGCTGGGCAACCACTCTACCACTAGGCCAAACTCCCAGCCCCTGAACTTTTTTTCTTTGTACTTTTCAAGTCCTCCTTGATGACTTCCTAAAATTTTTATTTTAAAAGGGAGGGTGGCTCAAGTGGCAGAGCACTGCCTGGCAAGCCTAACACTTTAGGGTCAGTTTTTCCCCCACTGGTACAGTACTGGGGATTGGATTTAGCTACTACACTACACACCGGCCCCAGTGACTTTCCTCAACTGGTCAGAAACAGCTGTGCAGTAGTTAGCATTTTTGAAGCACCTACTATGTTCCTTAATAATACTCAACTGTGCAAGTAAGAAAAATGAGTTAGAACTAACCCTTTTCAACAACTAGGTTTGATCAAAAAAAAAAAAAGTCTTTTATCTTACAAGCTATTCTGTTCTTCCCATAGTCAAGGAGCAAATACTAAAAGACAGTCTTCCTAACTTGGGATCTCAACAAGCACTTGCTAATGTTCCCTAACCATACTGCAAATAACCCAGTAGGAAGCCAACATTTTTCAAGGTTTTTATTAAAACCCATCTAGTTAATTACTTGCAATCACTTATTATATTCCTCACTCTATGGTCAGAAATATGTTCCTGTTTAAAAATTATTTTATTCCATATTTGCCAAATTTCAAGAACAAGATATAAGATATGTCTGAAGAAAATACGAAATCACCTTAGGAACTTTTGTTAAAGACAATTGAATATAAGACACTGAATTAGGCATACCTAAAGGTCACACCTTTACCTGTCTGAGAGTAAATGAAATCTGTATTTTTTGGACCTGATTTTTATCTGGTAGAAGATGAAGAGCTTGGTTTCACCTGACTTATCAACTAATTTCTGCATTACCTTGGACAAATGCCATTTGCAAACTCCCTAGCAGCCCTTAGGTGCATTGCAGGCTGTGTCATTGTGTGTGACATCACTGGGTTGTTATGGGTATAGGTGCGAGGTCACTCCTGCCTTCCTGTGAAACTGGAAATGTAGAAAAATTAGCCTGAATAACATGAATTAAAAGCTATTTCCAATAGTGGGTACCTACTAAAGGTCCAACTTGTATCATTTCAGCATAAACACATGATAAAACAGCAACTGTAGCAGTATTCCCAATTCAGAATCAATTATTTTTCTTTAATAAAAGAAAAAATTGTTTTGGTAGCTGGCTTAATTAGGAAACCTTGCAAAAACTAATAAAGTTATTTAAAAAATTAATCTGTAATATTTCGGCTTTAGAGCATTTAACATGAAAGTACATGCGCCAGCATTCACTTCACACTGGAACTGCATTTTAAAAATCTTTGTTACATAAGGCAGGAAGATCGATATTAAGGTAATGGGAAGACTAAATTAATTTTTTCCATGTTTCATTTTATAATATTTGATTCTTCCCCTCTCCTCTAACATCTCATTAGTATTACTAAGAAAATGGTGCAACACTGGAAAAAATATGCATCCCAGACAAAAAAAAAAAAAAAAAAAAAAGTGACAACTGGAGATTAACCTTATCGGCCTGAGGATGCATTCGCTTAAAATGTTTTAGAGCCTCAGATGTATCTAAAACAACAACAACAAAAAATATCCCCCCCTTAAAGTAACTCCTCCCACCCTCCACCCAGTCTAGGCTCTCTGCAATATGACAAATGCAGAATCTTCTAGAACGACTTGAGCCTGCCTCCCACCACCGCTTTTGTTTGCAGTATCAGATCCGACCGAATACCTGTATTCTTTTTTTTTTTTTCCTCCAACTTAAAAGAGGTATTTTCGGCCGCCGCGTGCCTGCATGCTAGAGAAAAGCAGGATCTGTAGACATGGAACCAGTGGGCTCCCATTCACGGGCTTTATTTTAAAGGCATATACCTACCCTTTCGGATACAAAAAAAAAAAAACCACTGATGGAAAATGGAGATGGGCATGTGGAGAGCGATCAATGAAAACGCCAGCGAGACAAATGTCCCCCTACCCTTCGTGGAGGCCAGAGGGGAATGGAGGAAAAAAATAATAAAGAGGGGCCTTTTGTTAAGAGAACCGTGAGAGCGAGGTTTCGATCCTGCACTCGGTTCTTCCCCCCCCCCCCCCGGGAGAGGATCCGTCAGGGGCAGGCAGCGGGGGAGGGGGGCCGCTGGGGGTGGGGGGGCGGGAAACGGGGAGACCTGCCGAGTGAATGGGAAAGGCGCCGCCCAGACACCAGGGAGAGAAAGAGGAACCGCATCCATGCGGTCCCCCGCCCCCACGCCCGGGCTGGAGGAGGGGAAGCGGGGCACAAAGGATGCGCGCGCGGCCCCCCCCTCACACACTCGGGTCCCCGCTGGACCAGGAGGCGCGGAGACCCCCCCACCCCCCGGCCCCCGCCCCGGCCGCCCCGCCCGGCCCCGGGGACCCCGGGGAGCGGCCGCGCCACCCCCCCACCCCCACCCCCCGGCCCCGGCGAGCCTGCACGCCGCCCCCGCCCGGGCCGGAGCCCCCCGGGGGGAGGCCGGGCGCGGCGGGGGGGAGGGGAGGAGACACTCACGTTCTTCATGGCCGCGGCCATGTCGTCGTAGCGCTCCGCCTGCTCGGCCAGCCGGGCTTTCTGCACCAGTTGCTCGCGGTCCACCATCTTCGCGGGCTGGATCGGGCCGGAGGAAGGAGACCTGGAGGACGGCTGAGGCGGGGCTGGAAGCCGAGTGCCGGAGAGACCCGACTCACGAAGCGAGCTGCTGCTGCTGCTGCTGCTGCTGCTGCTGCTGCTGCTGCTGGAGGCGGCGGAGGCGAGGAGGCGGCGAGAGCTGCGACCGCGGGACCGGGCGCGAGGCGGCTGCGGCGGCTGTGCGTGCCGCGGGCGGACAACCCCCTGAGGCCCCGCCCACCCCGCGTGACGTCGGCGCCCCGCCCGCCGCGAGCTCCGCCCCCGGCCAGCCCCGCCCCGCCCCGCGCCGGAGAGCCGCGCCCGGGCCTCGCTTCCGCTCCCCACCGGGTGCGGCTCGCCGGCCTTTGCTCCGTGTCCCCTTCTCGCACACTTCCTCCGCTCTTCTCCAACGCCCTTCTTTCTTCGACAGACCCAGGTTCTTTCGCCACAGCCGTTTCTACCCTCCCCCCACCCTTTCCCCCTCCCCCCCCCACACACACCTTGCCTGGCCTCTGGCGCGTGGGCCCTTGGGAGTTGTAGTTCTCCCCGCCTCAGGTTGCCGCCTCAGGGAGACCAAGGACAAAGGGGCGGTCGAGACTACATTTCCCAGCGGGCGTGGCGCGCGGGCGGGGGAGGGGCCTAGCCCCGCGGCTGCCGGGGACCCCAGTCGGGCGGGCGCGCCGCGTCCTCTCCGCCAGTGCTGATTCACCGCCCTGCCACGCCCCGCCGCCTGCCGACCGTTGGTTACGAATGGCCAGGGCTCTCCGTCCCTCGCCGTGCCTCGGACTCCATGGCTGGCCTAGCTGGGGAGGCGACATCCACCATCCTCCCGAGGGGCCCTGCCCGGGGCTGGGTGAGTGGAAGGCCCAGGCCCGGGAGGACTGCACACCGTCAGGCCTCCAGGTCCCCACGACGCCCGGGCTCTCCTGGATTTGACCCCGAGGCCCCTTCTTCCCCTCCAGCACCGCATGCTACAGAGGAGAGGCATCTGCCGAGCACACCCCCCACAGATGGGCAGCTCGTTTTACTTATCATCTGTTCAGTCATCAAAGATTGGGTACCTCCTAGGCTCCAATGGCTGTTCTAGGCAGTGGGGGTCAGCAGTGGGAGAAAACGATCAATCACCCCAGAACCGGGCATGGCAGCACATGCTGGTGCATTCATGAGACCGAAGCTAGAGGACCTTGAGTTCAAGGCCAGCTTAAGCAATGAGGGAGGGAGGGAGGAAGGTTGCTGGAGGCATGGCTCAAGCTTTAGAGTACCTGCCTAGCAAACCTGTGGCCCTGAGTTCAAACCAGTCCTACAAAAGAAGAAAACAGGCAAAATAACATAAATTAGTGCAACCTAATAAGCCGGGCACGGTGGCTCACGCCTGTCATCCTAGCTACTCTAGAGGCTGAGATCTGAGCATCAAGGTTCAGAGCCAGCCGGGGCACGAAAGAACCCGAGACTCTCATCTTCAATTAACCTCTAGAAAACGGGAAGTGGGGGTTGGCTCCAGGGTTGGTCAGCAGCCTGGAGCTGAAAAGCTCAAGGACAGCGCCCAGGCCCAGGGGTAGGGCAGTAGCCTTGAGCTGAAGAGCACAGGGACACTGCCCAGGCTGAGTTCAAGCCCCATAACCCACCAAAAAAAAAAAAAAGTATAATAAAATACACTGGGAGCCAGGCAGGCATTGGTGGCTCACCGGTAATCCTAGCTACTCAGGAAACTCGGATCTGAGGGTCAGGGTTCCAATCTAGCCTGGGCTGAAAAGTCTGTGAGACTCTTAATCTTCGATAAGGAGAAAAAACTGGAAGTGGTGCTGTGGCTCAAGTGGTAGAGCACTACCATTGAACAAAAGAAACTCGAACAGAGAAAGCTCAGGCCAGAGTTCAAGCCCTAGGACCAGCGAAATGAATGAATGAATAAAACGTATGTGTGTATGTATGTATGTTTGTATGTATGTATGTATGTAATAAATTCTGACAGCCTATGACATAGTTCAGTGATAGAGTTTGTGCTTAAGTTTGCTTGAAGTCCCCATCCCACCCCTGCAAAAAATAAGTGGATAAATATGTAGAGAATATGTAAAAGCAAAAGAAGTAAAATAGGGGATAGGAGTGAGTAGAACCTAGAATGCGTTTCTGTGAGAGAACATTCCAGATTCTAAGTGTTCTGTACTAGAGGAACCATATCCTCAAGTTAATGCAGAATTGTTAAATATTAAACCTTTTTTTTTTGCCAGTCCTGGGCTTGAGCTCAGGGCCTGAGCACTGTCCTTGGACTTTCTCAAGGCTAGAGCTCTACCACTTGAGCCTCAGCACCACTTCCGGCTTTCTTTTTTTGTATGTATGTGGTACCGAGGAATCGAACCCAGGTCTTTGTGCATGCTAGGCAAGCACTTTAACCACTAGGCCAAACTCCCGGCCCCAATATTAAACCTTTTAAAATTTCAAGCTAACTTGAAAAGTTAGCAATCCTTGAAGGATCATGCATGAAATAAAGGAATGCATGAGTGAATGAATGGACTTTGGAGAAACTGCTCTGACAAGTTAGAGGATGGGCTGAGTGGTGAGAGAACCTAGAAATAGTCCTCTTCCCCCCCTCCTGCAACACAGGATCTGGCCTAGACTCTCTTACCACACTACCCAACAAAATGTAGTCCGGCTGGTAAAAATAAATAAATAAATAAAAACCCTCCCACTTCCTTCTGTCTCCTGTAAGTGGCTTCACCAAGCCATTCCGTCTTCCTCTCTCTTTCTCCCTGCAGACCAGGTCTTGTCAGTGTGCATTAGGGGTATACTGGAAGGAGTCCTTGCCTCAGACATATCCATGATACAGGTGGCACCAATGCTAAATCTCACGGTCTTTCTGGTACATTTTAAGCTGACTTTCTGACCTCCCCGCCTCGGCTCCTTCTTCAACAGATCTACTGAAAGGTCAAGCCAAATTACTTGAGCAAAGTAAAGCAGACTCAAAGATATGTATCTGAGTCAAAGCAGGTTGTCATATGCATCTGTACATGAAGGCTTCCTTCCGATGGTGTAGGACAAAGCAGGCCCTGCCTTCTTTGTCCTTTGACTGCATGAGGTGTGTGTGTGTGTGTGTGTGTGTGTGTGTGTGTGTGTGTGTGTGTGTTGATACTGGGGCTTAAACTCAGAGCTTAAGAGGAGCTTCTATCCCGTACTCAGTCACATCTAGCAATATACCACTTGAGCCACACCACTACTTGCAGCTATCCGCTGGTTAATTGGTGGTAGGGGTCTCACTTTCCCATTTCAGACCAGGATCGGAGGATCTCAGCCTCCTGAGTAGCTAGAAGTAAAGGCATGAGCCACCAGTTCCAGCTCCCTTTGGCATTCTAAGGCTCAGGGCTGCAGGCTGCCCAGAGGCCCCTTCTGCTTGCATCAGAAGCGAGCAGACATTTCACAAAGCAAATGTCTTCACATCCCGGCTTCCAGCAAGACATCCGGGCCTCCGGTTCTGTGGCCCAGTGTGGATTCTCTGGCCTCTGGATCAGCAGGCAAGTCCTGTCCTCCCTCGGGGTCTCCGTTTCTTCCCGGTTAAATGAGATGGTAAACACCAAAGAGCCAGGAGCTCCTCGAGGTGAGCTGTGTCCCAGCCCTAGATTAAACAGCTGAGCTGAAACTATTGCCATTCTTTTATTATGTGCCAGTCTTGTGGCTTTTATTCAAGGTACTGTCTCCCAGCTTCTTTTGCTCAGAGCTTCATGCATGCTAGGCCACATTCCCAGAACCTAGGCTTTTTTTTTTTCCCCCACAAAAGTTCAGGGACAAACTAGGCACTGGTGGCTCTTGCCTGTAAATCCTAGATACTCAGGAGGCCAAGATCTGAGAATGGGGGTTTGAAGCCAGACGAGGCAGAGAAGTCTGTGAGACTCTTATCTCCAAATGACAGAAAACCAGAAGTGCTGCTGTAGCTCAAAGTGGTAGAACTAGAACACTAGCCTTGAGAGAAAAAAAAAAACAACTCAAGGACAACACTAGGCCTTGAGTTTAAGACCATAGAAGACCCCCCCCAAAAAAAGGTGCAGGTGGCACTGGTGCCAGGAGTGTGGTCACTATAGTGCTAGAGTGCTTGCCTAGCAGGCATGAAGCCCTGGATTCAATTCCTCAGTACAACATACACAGAAAAAGCTGGCGGTGGTGCCATGGCTCAAGTGGTAGAATGCTAACCTTGAGAATACTCAAGGACAGTGCTCAGGCCCTAAGTTCAAGCCCCTGGACTGGCAAAAAGAAAAAAAAATTCAGGGATAGTACCAAGACCCTGAATTACAGCCCCGACGGACAAAAGGAAGGAAGGAGCAAGCCTGAATTCAAACCCAAGCAGACCTTCTGAACTCCAATGAGGAAGGTCTCCTTTTCTGTCCTAGCTTCAAGGATTCAGATCTCTTGACATGTACTCAGAGAAGGAAGGACTGACCTGGCACCAGGATACCCGCCACCCCCTCTCCAAGCCTGGAGGACATGACCTTTTAAGTACATCCTCTCTGACTGAGTTGGCAGACAAGCAGGCCAGCCAGTGACATGAGCATCCTACTGTGTAATCATAAATCACTGAGGCCCCAGGTCCTGGCTGCTGGCTTCCTCCTGTGGTTGGAAAACTCCTGTCCCTGCAGACAGCAGCAAGCACCTTTCCCAGCCAGCCACTACCCTCTGGGTACACTTCCCTGGGGCTGCCCTTCCAGGTACCAGGCTGGCCTGAAGTGGGAGGAGAGAACATTGTGAATTCAGCATGATGGCCCGGGACAATAATCTCAGGATTCAGAAGGTTGAGGCAGGAGGATCTCAAGCTCTGTCTGAATTACATAGCAAGACATTGTCTCAAAAAAAAAAAAAAAAAAAAGCCAGGTGCTAGTAACTCAGGAGGCTGAGATCCGAGGATCATGGTTCAAAGCCAGATCAGGAAGGAAAGTTCCCAAGACTTTCATCCCCACATAGCCACCAGAAATGGAGCAGTGGCCCAAATGGCTCTACAGCAAACACGCCATTTGTTAAACATGTCATTTGAAATATAATGTAAAAATCAATGTTAATAAATTCTTTAATAAAAAGCAAAAAAAGATTAACATTAATTTTTACATCATATTTCAAACAATGTGTTTAATAAACAAGTATTCAAGAAGGGAATCTAGATACAATCACTGGCGCTTAGATTTTAGAACATAATTAAAATTAGGCTGAGGGTTTGTATGTCATGGATACGTATTAATCTATGTAATAATCTATGTCTATAGAGTCATACATTTTTATGTCTATATAGTTGTGTTTATATTTCCAATACCATGTTCATAGCATTGGGTAAAAAAAGCTAAAGGACAGTACCCAGACTCTGAATTCAAGCCTCAGGGTTCGTGCGTGTACATACACAAACACACAAACAGAGCTACTTTGAGAGAAGACAGAACACATGCACATAACTTTTATTATATCCTGCTGTTAAATATTGCTCTGTTTTATTGTTTATTTGTTTACTTGGGTGTTTTTGAGATAGGGTTGTGCTATGTAGCTCAATCTCTCCTCAAGTTCATAATCTTCTTGGGACCAGAAGTGTGGCCTAGTAGTAGAGTGCTTGCCTGGTGTGCACAAACACCCAGGTTCAATTCCCGGTATCACATACATAGAAAAATCTGGAAGTGGTGCTGTGGCTCAAGTGGTAGAACTCTAACCTTGAGAAAGTCCAAGGACAGTGCTCAGACCCTGATGTCAAGCCAGGACTGGCCAAAAAATTAAAATTATAATCCTCCTGCTTCAGCCTCCTAAGGCTGGGATTACAGGTGTGTAGCACTATGCTTACCTTTTTTTTTTTTCCTTTTTTCAATCATGTGCTTTGAACTCTGGTCCTGGGCACTGTCACTGAGCTTTTTCCCACTTCAGCCACAGCTCCACTTCTGATTTTTTGGTGGTTAATTGGAGGTAAGAGTCTCATGGACTTTCCTGCTTGGACTGGCTTCAAACTATGAGCTTCAGATCTCCTAAGTAGCTAGGGTGACAAATGTGAGCCACTGTCCCCCAGACGTTCTGAGAGGAGCTTTTCTAGAATAGAATCCCAGATCATTCTAGAAAACTGGATCTGAATCTCCAGTGGTGCAGTCTGGGAATCAATAAGTTTTCAAAGCTCTCAGGAAGCGGGGGAGGGAAGATCACTGAAGGAGGCTAGACTGGGGTGGCTGAAAAGGAAGTGGCTATGGAACCTTCTGGAACTAGCTGGAAGAGCTAAAGAGGCCAGCCTTGCTGGCATTGGTCTCTCTGCCGAGTCAGCCAGTCCTAATGCTTTAAGAGTACAAATCCCACTTGGTCGTATAATGGGAATAGGCTGATGCAGCAGGCAGACAGGAGCCCAGACTGACCAAGAGCTGGAGGGAGGCCTGGTCTTCTCGGTGCCAGCTCCCTACTCTAGGAGAGTCTGAGAACAGACAAGGATAAGATGTGCCCTCAACACCCCAGGTGAGTACAGATGACCGTGGGCGTGGAGCCTGTCTTGTCTTCCTGGATTCTCAGCCCACCATGTGCCTTCCCTGTTCTTCCAGAGTCTGGACAGTACACACAGGGACAGCAGAGAGGCTCTTGACATCCAGCACAAAAATTCCCCTGCCAGGGGCCAGGAGTTTGGCCTAGTGGTAGAGTGCTTGCCTAGCATGCACGAAGACCCAGGTTTGATTCTTTGGTACCACGTACATAGGAAAAAAGCCGGATCTGGTGCTGAGGCTCAAGTGGTAGAGCTCTAGCCTTGAGAAAACCCAAGGACAGTGCTCAGGCCCTGAGCTCAAGCCCACGACTGGCCAAAAAAAAAAAAAAAATTCCCCAGCCAGTGCTCAATGGTTTGTGTCACCAGGAATGACTGGAAATTTGTGGTTTTGTGCCACCTCACCTGCCCTTTAGATGTCCTCAGATCCTGCTGGCCATGATTTCATGTTCTAGCTTTTGGTGTTACAAGAAAAAGGACAATCCAGTTGTATGCTGGAGGTTGAGACCTGAGGATCACAGTTTGAAGCCAACCCCAGGCAGGAAAGTCTGTGAGACTCTTATCTCCAACTAACCACCAAAACGCCAGAAGTGGAGCTGTGCCTTAAGTGGTGGGGTGCTAGCCTTGAGCTTTTAGAAACAGCCAGGCATGCATCCTTGAGTTCAAACCCCACTAGAAGCAGAAAAATGCATAGATACATACATATGGGGTTTGAACTCAAGGCCTGGGTGCTGTCCCTGAGCTTTTTTGCTTAAGGCTAGTGCTCTACCACTTGAACCACAGTACCACTTCTGGTTTTTGCATGATTTATCGGAGATAAGAGTCTCAGAGGAGTTTTCTTCCTAGGCTAGCTTCAACCGCGATCCTTGACACAAATGTATCACTGAGCTGTGTCTCCACCTCCGTGTGAAGCCCATTTTTCTCTACATTGGACAGTTCCCAAAGGAGAGAACATTCTGGCCATGCCCTTTTCTCCTTCCATGATGCCCAGCGCATAATGAGAAGGGACAGATGGTTAGAGAAGGACAGCCAGGATACCGGAAGTGAGTGAGCTCTTACCATCACCACCACTTTTCCTAAGAAATGCATGTCCAAAGCCAGACAACAGTGTCTTGTGCCTATAATCCTAGCCACTCAGGAGACTGAGATCTGAGATCTGTGGTTCAATGCCAGCCTGGGGAAAAAGAAAAGTCCATGAGACTTTGAACACAAATTCATTGTATCTGAGAGACACAATTAACCACCAAAAAGCCATAAGTGAAGCTGTGGGTCACGTGATACAGAGTACTAGCCTTGAACAAAAGAAGTTCAGGGACAGTGCACAGGGACAGGGCACAGGCCCTGAATCCTGGTACAAAAGAAAGAAAAAAAGGAAGGAAGAAGACAGATGCTAGTGGCTTTTGTCTGTAATCCTAGCTACTCAGAAGGCTGAGATCTGAGGCTCATAGTTCAAAGCCAGGGTGCTCAGCAAAGTCTGTGATGCTCTCTTCTCCAGTTAACTACCCAAATACCAGAAGTGTCACTATGGTTCAAGTGGTAGAGGGCTACTGGAGCACAAAATCTCGGGGACAGTACCCAGGCTCAGGTTTAAACATCAAAACTAGCATACACGCACACACACACACACACACACACACACACACACACACACACAAGACATGGAGGGAGGAAGCAATGTGAGAAATAGGGGCCTCTGTGTCTCAAGGACCACAAAAGGACATGGCACCTGGCGCTCCATTCTGGCATCAACTAACCTGCACATGTCACAGGACAGAAGAGAAGGTCTTCCCATGGCTTAGGATGTCACTGTTAACCTTGGCAAGTACAGTTTTGGTGAGACTGAGTCAGAGTGGCAGCAAGTTAGAGAGGTAAAAAGTGGAGGGAGGTTTGTTTTGGGTGTGGTAGTGCACGCCTGTAATCCCAGCCAGGTTAGGAGGCTGGGGCAGGAAGATACTGGGCTGAAGCTGCTCCCAGGAAAAAAAGAAAAAGAAAAAAAAAAGTCAGAGGCCTTATCTGTAAAAGAAACTAAACCAAGAGAAGGCTGGAAGGCTGGAAGGCGAGGGCTGGGTGAGGGTGGGGGTCACATGGATCTGTTCTGGTGATGGAGGCCAGGGGTGCTGGAAAGGGTCAGTGAGATGGATGGTTGGGGCATGGGCTTTGGGGTAAATGGAAAGGAGTTTCCTGTGAAGCTGTATCTCTAAGAAATATAAGCTGAAGTCATCTGCTGAGTCACAGCAGGAGGAGGGGAAGAGGCCTGAAAACAGGCTGACTTCTGCAGGAGTCTCCTGAGAAAGTGAAGAAGGCTGCTGAGAAGAAAAACAAGGACCAGCGGGGCCTCTGCCACCCCATCCGCCCAGCTCTAGGCAGTGTGGGCCCAGAAAAGGTCAGGGTCAGCCCTTCTCAAGGTCAGTGATGGCAGACAGGGATCCCAACAGATCCAAGGAAAGAGTCCAAGGACTGGTTAAGTGCTGGATAGAAGGGAAGGGAGGAGGAGGAGTTGGGCAGGTACTGCAGGCCTGGGTACACTGAAGAACGAGCAGGGGGGTGAGCAGGGCAGGATGATGCAGTAGGAGTGCCAGAGGCCCAGGAGAGGGAAAGTGTCTCAGTTCTGGAAGGTTCTGAAAGACATCCCTCCCTCTCTCAAAATCCCTGGGGAGTGTGGCTTGGCTGACAGGGATTTGGGATCCAATTCGGGGAATTTTCCCCTGAGAATCTCTAGCAAGGGATACTGGGTCCTGTGGTTTGAAACTGGAGACTCCTCCTGCCCTCTAAGTAAGGCAGGACCCTAAACATTATACTTTGAACATCAGGTACTTGGGCTTATGCCTGCAATGCCAGTTATTCAAGAGGCTGAGATCTGACGATCAAGGTTCAAAGCCAGCCTGGGCAGGAAAGACTGTGAGACTTATCTGCCATATCTTTGTCCAGAGGCTAACACGGGTGAGTAAGGAGAGACACCCAGAGGTGGGGAGGGGCAGTGGATTCCCCTGGATAGGCTGAGGTTCCTGGTGGGGAGGAGAGGGGAATCTACCGAAAGAGTAATGACAGAGAAGCAAACAACAGTGGTAGAAACAGAGAGTAAGAGGGAGAGAGAGGAGAGAGGAGAGGATGTGACAAGACAGACAGGGAGACAGATTGCTTGAGATGGAGACGGGGGAGAAGGTGTTGAGCATACTGGCCTCAAGCCAAGAGTCATCCCGGAAGCTGCTGGGCTGGCCCCAACCAGGACAAGATGGATGGCTGCTTTGGGAAGGCAGAGCTACCAGGCTTCCCTGAGCTCAACTTGCCACAGAAAGCCCAGCCCAGTGAATCTGTTTTCCCAAAGCTAGGCTGAAGATGCCCTCAGTGGCTCCTTGAAGGACAATACAAGACTGTAACCAGGCCTGCTTTAACTACAAACATTAGTTTTGTCTCACTGAGTGGTTTGGCACCAGTGAATAAATTGGAAAAAAAATTTTTTTTTTTTTGTGTGTGTGTGTGTATGTGCCAGTACTGGGCCTTGGATTCAAGCCCTCACAATTTTTTTCAGCATTTTTGTTCAAGGGAGGTGCTCTACCCCTTGGGCCATACCTCCATTTTCAGACTTTTGCTAGTTAATTGGCCCTTGGATTTGTCTGCTCCAGCAAAGTTTGAACCCAGTTCTCAGATCTCAGGTGTGAGCCACCAGCATAGGAGAAGGGCTTGATTCTCATCTGCAAAATGAGAATGACAGGGCCAGAAGTTTGACCGAGTGGTAAGAGTGCTTGCTTAGCATACATAAAGACCCAGGTTTGATTCCTTGGTACCACATATATACATAGAAAAAAAGCCAGAAGTGGTGCTGTGACTTAAGTGGTAGAGTTCTAGTCTAGAGAAAGCCCAAGGACAGTGCTCAGGCCCTGAGTTCAAGCCCCGGGACTGGAAAAAAAAAAGGAATGACCATTCCAATCCTCAGGAAGTCTGACTGGGGTTCACCTGCCACGGACCTAGGCAAAGTTGAGGCCAAGAATACTTGGAGGTGTGGCAGTATGGCTCTTACTTCCCAGTGGAGGGCCTCAAGGTCTACTCTGCTTCCATGAAAACAGTAGTAACAACTTGGGCGTAGCAAGTGTCCCCTCCACTGGCCCCCTTTGGGGATACTTCCAAAATCTGGATGAGGCCGGGCATGGGGACTCACGCCTGTCATCCTAGCTACTATGGAGGCTGAGATCTGAGGATCAAGGTTCAAAGCCAGCCAAGGCACAAAAGGACCTGAGACTCTTATCTCCAATGAACCTCTAGAAAATGGAAAGTAGGGCTGTGGCTCAAGGGTAGGGTGGTAGCCTTGAGCTGAAGAGCTCAGGGACAGTGCCCAGGCTGAGTTCAAGCCCCAAGACGCGCGCGCACACACACACACACACACACACACACACACACACACACACACACACACACACACACACACACACACACACAAATCTGGACAAGGAGTTTGGACTGAGAATGGGAGATAGTGAGAGTAGGTTGCAATTGCAGCTCCCAGGGCTGTCCAAATACCTTACCAACTAAAACATTAAGAGCTGAATAGCAGGTACTCATGCCTATAATCCTAACAACTACTCAAGAGGCTGAGATCTAAGAATTACAGTTCAAAGCCAGCACAAGCAGGAAACTTCTGTGAGACTCTTGCCTCCAATGATTACCAAAAAGGTTAGAAACGGAGCTGTGGCTCAAGTGGTAGTGCCAGTCTTGAGTGACAAAGTTAAAGAAAGGTGCCCAGGCCCTGAGTTCAAGCCCCAGTATTGGCACACAACACACACACACACACACACACACAAACACACAACCTCAGTTTCCTTATTTGCAAAGGACAATTTTTATTTTCCAGAGTGACCAGGCAAACCCCACGGATGTAAAGCTCAGCCACAGACGTAGGCTGTTACTAATAATACAGAGACTGGACTCCAGCAGCTGCAGGGGCAGCCCTTCTGCTTAGCTTGAATCAGCTCCAATATGGGCAGCCAGACTGTGGTGGGAAGAGAAGCTAGTGAAGATCCCTGCTTGTCTTCATAGCCGGAGGCTCAGGCCTGTATCTACCTGATGGGGAGGATGAGATCTGAGCACGCTGGTTCCAAGCCAGCCTGGGTAGGAAAGGCCATGCAGCTCTTATCTTCCATGAACTCGCGAAGAAGTCGGAAGTGGAGCTGTGATGACAGTGGTACAACGACATCCTTTAGCAGACAAGCTGAAGGACGGCATCTAGGCCTGGAGTTCCAGTTCCAGGACCAGACCCCCCCTACCCCCCCCACGCAGAGGTCAGCCTTCAGTTTAGGGTGGGTGACCTCGGGAGGCTGATCTGTGCTCCGAGCGTCCGTTTCAGTTTGTCCATCCAGCAGGGTTAATAAATCTTTGCTTGGTTGACAGGGTCAACTCTGTCCCCTCCCCACTGCCGGGGTGTCAGTGCGCAGCTGTGCAATTCTGATTTAATTGTCGGATGACCGTTACCTTCGTCGTCAGGCAGCAGGCGCATGACACTCTCACACACTGATACCCCCTCCTCCTGTTTTGGTCCCCCTTTCCCTCCCTCCACCCCCCGCCCAGTCAGCTTTGCAATTGTACCAGGCCCTCAGCTCCAGCCGACTCCCAGCGAGGACAGGGCGTGGCCTTCACCTCGGGCCCCGCCCTACCCGCACTCTGCAGTTTGCTGTGATTGGCTGCATGGGTTTGGAGGCTGTCCTATCAGGAGGCTGCCTCGGAGATCGGGGTGGGTCGTGGGTGTTCCGGCCGGGGGGCCGTACTTCCGCCCTGTCCAGCCCTGCGCCCGGGCGGTGACTCAGCAGGGAGGCGTGGCCGGATTGGGCGGAAGGACCGGCCACGCCCGGGCCTGCGGGGGGAGGAAGGGGGGCGGGCGGGGTCCAGGCCTGCGCGGGGCCGGGGGCTGGGCGGGGTCCAGGCCTGCGCGGGGAGGGGGGCGGGCGGGGTCCAGGCCTGCGCGGGGAGGGGGGCGGGCGGGGTCCAGGCCTGCGCGGGGAGGGGGGCGGGCGGGGTCCAGGCCTGCGCGGGGAGGGGGGCGGGCGGGGTCCAGGCCTGCGCGGGGAGGGGGGCGGGCGGGGTCCAGGCCTGCGCGGGGAGGGGGGCGGGCCGGGGTCCAGGCCTGCGCGGGGAGGGGGGCGGGCCGGGGTCCAGGCCTGCGCGGGGAGGGGGGCGGGCCGGGGTCCAGGCCTGCGCGGGGAGGGGGGCGGGCGGGGTCCAGGCCTGCGCGGGGAGGGGGGCGGGCCGGGGTCCAGGCCTGCGCGGGGAGGGGGGCGGGCCGGGGTCCAGGCCTGCGCGGGGAGGGGGGCGGGCCGGGGTCCAGGCCTGCGCGGGGCCGGGGCTGGACGGGGGTCCAGGCCTGCGCGGGGAGGGGGGCTGGGCGGGGTCCAGGCCTGCGCGGGGCCGGGGCTGGACGGGGGTCCAGGCCTGCGAGGTCCAGTCTTGCCCCGGCCTTTGCCAGTGCGGGCCCCCGGCTGGCTGCGGTGGAAGTCCTGACTTCGGGTTCCTGATCCCTCCTTTCCTGCCTCTCTTCCCTCCCCGCCTCCCTCTCTTCTCTGTTTCTCCTCTCGTTCTCTTTTGGCCCAGTCTTGGGGTTTGAACTCTGGCCTTGGTGGTTAATTGGAGATGAAGAGTCTCAGGGACTCTCCTGTCCATGCTGGGTTTGAGCCATGACCCTCAAATCTCAGCCTCCTGAGTAGCTGACAGGTTGGAAACTTGCCCAGACAGGAATAGTCTGTGAGTCTGTGAGACTTCCTTTTTCTGTTTTGAACTTGGGCTTGAAGTCAGAGGGCCTGGGCACCATCCTTGAGCTTTCTCAAGACCAGTGCTCTGCCACTTGAGCCACAGCACCAGTTCCAGCCTTTTCTGTGAATGTGGTTCTGAGTAATGGAACCCCAGGGCTTCCTGCACGCCAGGCAAGCACTCTACAGCAAGGCCGCACTGCCCACCCTCTATGAGATTCTTTTATATGATTTACCACCAAGAAAATCTGGAAAGTGGAGCTGCGGCTCAAGTGGTTGCACACTTGCCTTGATCATAGAAGCTCAAGGGAAAAGACAGGCGCTGCAGCTCACATCTGTAATCTAGCTACTCAGGAGGCTGAGATCTGAGTATTGGGATTCAGAGCCAGCCTGGGCACTAAAGACCGTGAGACACTTATCTCCCATTAATCCCTAGAAATTGGGAAGTGGCGCTGTGGCTCAGAGTTAGGGTGGTAGCCTAACTTCTTTTTAACATCTTTTTCTTTTCTTGTTATTTTTTTTGGTGGTACTGAATATTGAAATTGAGGCCTCAGGCTAGAGTGTACCCCTAGCCCTCTTGGTCTTTGTTTTGTTTTTCAGATAGGATCATCATATAAATATGCTGGATGCCAGTCTTGGTCTTTGATCCTTTTTCCACCTCCTGAATAGCTGGGATTACAAGAGTGAACAACCTCACACAACCGCCACGGCCTCGGCCTCCTCCTCTTCCTCCTCCTCCCCCTCCTCCTTCTTCTTTGCAGGTTCTGGGACTTGAACTCAGGGCCTGGGTGCTATCCCTGGGCATCTTTATGCTCAAGGCTAGCACTCTACCACTTGCCCCACAGCACCACTTCTGGCTTTTTCTGAGTAGTTTATTCGAGATAATCTGGTAGACTTTGCTGACCGGGGTGGCTTTGACTACACTGCTCAGATCTAGCCTTCTGAGTAGCTAGAATGATAGGCATGAGACGCCAGCCAGTCTTCCAATTTTAAAATAATTGATCACATATCTTCTCTTGAAGTTCACCTCTAAATAATGCAAAGAACCTTGTATGTGAAAGTCTATTCCGTGTGAGGTCCTGTGGGCAAAACTGGGCACAACAAAACCTTCAGAGACATACCCACCCCTCTACCCCTAGGCTATTGAGGGATACAAGCCAGATGGCAGTTTCGGGTGCTGAGTGTGGTCATCTTCTTTGGGGGGGGCAGGGGAGGAGTATTACAAAGAATGATGGGAGACCACCACCCAGGCCAGAAGGACTGGTTAGGTCAGTGAAGGCCTTCTGGAGGAAATGAAAGCTGAAACTTATGCTTAAATAAGCCTCAATGAAAGGGAAGGAGGAAAAGGAGATGTGGATTCCAGACAGAACAGGGTGTGCAGAAGCCTGGGAAGTGAGCCCAGACATTAGAGGAATTGAAAGTAGCTCAGCCTGGTTCTATCCTGGCAGCAAGTGGCAAAGGAAGCTGCTAAAGATGAAGACAGAACCAGACTGTACAAAACCTTTGTAAACTAAGCTTAGGAGTTGAGGGTGCGCACCAGGGAGCCATGGAAGAGGTTTAAGCAGCTTTGTCAATGAGAAAATCGATTGCTCCTGTGGTCTGGGGAACGGGATAGAAAAAGGCATGGTAAGAAATTTAGGGGCCAAACCCTGTATTTATTTATATTTTGGTAGTGGGCCTTGAACTCTGGGTCTGGGCATTGTCTCTGAGCTCTTCAGCTCTAGGCTGTCACCCTGCCCCTTGAGCCACAGTGCCACTTCCTGTTTTCTACTGGTGAATTGGTTAATTGGAGATAAGCGTCTTTCAAACCTGCCTGCCTGGTCTGGCTTTCAACCTCAATCCTCAGAGCTCAGCCTCCTGAGTTAGGATTACAGGTGTGAGCACCTGGCTTAATGTCAAATTTTTGCTTAAGAGAAAATGCCCAAGCCCCAGGACCAGCACCAAAAAGAAAAAAAAAAAAGGAAAAAAGAGAAAATAGCCATGTACCAGTGGCTCATGCCTAGAATTATAAATCCTAGCTACTCAGGAGGCTGAGGTCTGAAAATCACTGTGTGAAGCAAGCCCTGGCAAGAAAGTTTCTGAGACTCTTCTCTCCAATAAACTTCTCAGTAAAGGTCAGAACTGGTGTTGTGGCTCAAGCGGTAGAATGCTGGCCTTATGCAGAAGAAGGTCACGGATAGGGCCCAGTCCCTGAATTAAAGCCCCAGAACTTGAAAAGAAAGAAAACTAAAAGACATCAGAGGGTTCAGCCTTACACTAAGAGAATATGGTTCGCTTCAGATGTAGCTTCATGATACAGAGTTTGGCTAGCATGTACAACACCTCAGATTCCATCCCCTTTACCCTAAAACAGTACTTGCCTGATAGGCTTTAGTCCCCTTGCTGGACCTTGACATAATTTTCCAAATTCTTAAGCATTACTCCAGCTTTCATCTCTCTGATGGCACCATGGGTATCATGGAACTCCCTGATAAATGGAGACAGAGCTGTTCTTGCCAGGAGCTGATGGAATTGGAAATCTGGAAGCCAAAGTGTCCACCTCACTCTCTGTCCAGATGCCAGGAGCCAGGTTTGAAGACAGAGAGGTAGGACAGCCCCAAAGATGTCTACATAATCTCTACCTCAAGCCTGTGAATATATTCCTTTATTATTACTACTATTCTTTTTTTATGGTGTGTCATGGGGCTTGGACTCTGAGCCTGGGCGTTGTCCCTGAGCTCTTCAGCTAAAGGCTACTGCCCTACCGCTTGATCCCCAGTGCCACTTCCAGTTTTCTAGTGGTTAATTGGGGATAAGAGTCTCACAGTCTTTAGTGTCCAGGCTGGTTTTGAACCTCAATCCTCAGATCTCAGCCTCCTGAGTAGCTAGGATTACAGTCGTGAGCCAGTGTGCCCGGCTCAAATCTGAGACTCTTTTTTGGGGGGCCAGTCCTGGGGCTTGAACTCAGGGCCTGAGCACTGTCCTGGGGCTTTTCTCAAGGCTAGAGCTCTACCACTTGAGCCACAGCACCACTTCCAGCTCTTTTTTTTTTTTTTTTTTCCCATATATGTGGCACCGAGGAATAGAACCCGGGTCTCCATGCATACTAGGCAAGCACTCTACCAAGAGGCCAAACTCCTGGCCCCGGCTGTGGATTTCTGTCTGTGTAAAAGAACAGAGGCATGTCCAGAGAATACTTGAGTGAGTGCTTCTTGGATGTGAGTGCCTACAGAGAGCCGGGGGCAGACAGCCTGTGGCTGCCATCCTGCCATCCACCGTCTGGAGTCTTGCTTCCCAAGCTACTCAGACAAGATCTCTGTTAAAAGACAGGGGGACAATGCTTTATTGAATTGGCACCTATGAAGGGCTGGCTACAGCCTCCCTTTCCCCCTCCCCAGGCATCTTTGCAAATGGGAGACTCCACTGGAGGGGCAGGATAACTTGGAGAGGTGGGGCCTGCTGTGGGGAGGAGCCACTGTCTGGGCTTTGCACCCTTCAGCCCCCTTATCCAGCTGAGCACCATCGGAATCCAGGCCCTCACTGAGCCCGCCGGGGCCAGGACCCAGGTTCTTCAGCCCCTGTGGGTCTAAGGAATGAACTGTCAGGCTCTCCTGCTTCTCCTTTTCTTGGGGATCTTGATGTAAGTCCGGGAGTGGGGACGTACCCCATTTAACAACTGCCCTTGAGCCTCCTGGGTCTAGACAGAGGGTCGCAGGTTCTGTGTACTTAGAAGAGAATTCTCAGCAGAGAGGAGTTAGGGCTAGTGCTCTTATTTTTTGTTTGAGCTGAGAATAACATGAGCACTTGCACTGTTTTGGGTTGAAAATAGTGAATACGTAGCTAAGGGAATAGCCAGGCTCCCCCATCCAGTATAGACTGAATGGGCAGCCTGTCTTCCAGACAAGGGAGGGATGGGTGACGGAGAAGGAAGAAGTCACAGGGAGCTTCCTGGAGGAGGAGCAGGCTCCCCCAAAAGAGGTGGGCTCCAGAGTCAATGGGGTCACGATGGCTGGCACAGGACACTGGCATCCTCGCTGTGGTCACAGTTGTGGACATCCCAGCGGATGTGAGAGCAGAGGAGCAGGGTGCTCTCATCTCCACGACACTTGACATTGTCCAGCAGAATGGGCCCCCGGCCTGGCCCGAAGTGCGCCTCACCCGGGGCTGCCAGGGCCTGCCCACAGCCCAGCTGGCGGCACAGGACACTGGCTGCCCGCAGGTCCCAAGCGTCATCGCAGACAGTACCCCACCGCTGTCCTAGAAAGAGCTCCACACGCCCCTCGCACCGGTGGGCGCCGCTAGCCAGACGTAGGTGCCCTGTATGGAGAAAAACCTGGGGCTGGTTCATGCCAGCCACTGCCACACTAAACCAGGTAAAGGGCAGTGGTGGGTGACTCATGACTGCATCTACAAGCCCTCCCTGGGCACAGATAATTGAATTACATTAGGGCAGACAGCAACATGGGCCAGGGAGACTCAGGTCTGGGAAGAAGACATAAGCTGAGCCAGGAGACTTTGGCTCAAGTCTGTAATCTTAGCTACTCTGGAGACTGAGATCTGAGGATTGCAGTTTGAAGCCAACCCGGGCAGTAAATTCCACAAGACTCTTAGTGCCAATTGACCACCAAACACCCAGAAGTAGAAGCCAACACCCTGAGTTTAAGTCCTAATACCACCACAAAAAGAAAGAAGAAAGCCGGGCCAGTGGCTCACATCTGCAATCTTTTTTGTTTTTGTTTTTGTTTTTTTTTGCCAGTCCTGGGCTTGAGCTCAGGGCCTGAGCACTGTCCTTGGACTTTCTCAAGGCTAGAGCTCTACCACTTGAGCCTCAGCACCACTTCCGGCTTTTTTCTATGTATGTGGTACCGAGGAATCGAACCCGGGTCTTCATGCATGCTAGGCAAGCACTCTACCACTAGGCCAAACTCCCGGCCCCTTTCACACCTGCAATCTTAACTAGCCAGTGAAGGGACCCCTCTCTAGATTTCCCTTTAAAATATAGAGACCCCTGGAGACCTCTCTTCCATCCCCTATAGGCATGAGGAAGAAGTACTTAACTCAAGCTGGGGGCTGTAAGTTCCCTGAATACAGAGCTCAGATTACCAGAACAGCTAGCTTAACCAGGTAGAGTTACCAGAATTCCTCCCCCACCCTACCCCCTTCCCTGCCAGGAAACTCCTTCCCCTTTCCTTTGTCATCAGAGCTGTGCACCAGAAGCCTGCAGAGATGATAGGTCAGCCCAAACAGCAAAGGTGTCAGTAGTTGCCCCAGCCATCACTCAAGTATGTTGAGATTCCATTGGCCACCTGTGTATGGCCAAGCCCAACCATACAGCTGATGGCCTATAAAAGTAGCCTGTGGGATTAGACGGGGTGGCTCTCTCACATCTTAGAGACCGGTCAGTATGATTTTTGATGCTAGGCGCGGAATAAAACTCTGTTTAACTTCCGCTTTTGTGTCAGACTTGTTCCTTTGATCACGGACCCTAATATTGGGGGACTGGACCCTAACATTCAGAAGGCTGAGATCTGAGGATCAAGGTTCAAAGCCAGGCTGGGCACAAAAGGACTTGAGACTCTTTTCTCCAATTAACCTCTAGAAAACGGGAAGTGGAGCTTGGCTCAAGGGTAGGGTGGTAGCCTTGGGCTGAGGAGCTCAGAGTCAGTGCCCAGGCGAGTTCAAGTCGCATGACCCACCAAAAAGAAAAAAAAGAAAGAAAAAAAGAAGAAAAAAAAGCATGCTTGAGTGGTCTCTAGGCCTTTGTTCACCATCCTAGGATCTTAGCCCAGGCTAGCTGTTTGGAGACTCTACAGGTCCTTGTATACTACCTGTAAATCACTGTAGTCTCTCTTCTATCCTCTGGACTCCCTGAGCTAAATTTTAAATTCTTTTTTGGAGGGATGGGTAAATTCTGGGGTTTGAACTCAGGGCCCAGTGTTGGTTCAGCGGGTGCTCGGCCACTTGAACCATGCCCCTTCTTTGTAAATCTGCTGAGCTGCTGTAATTCGGGACGTGTCCTAACCAGACCCAGCCTAGCCCGATGGTTTCACCTCACTTTCAGGTGGGTGTGGGCACCTACCGTCCCTAGGCCGAGGAGTGGGCACCCGGGTGGTCTCAGAGCCATCCTGTTGGACATGCAATCCCAGCTCCTCTGGGCCTGGCTCATTAAAGAGAAAATGTCATCTGGAGGAATCTGTTTGCTGGGACCGGGGGTCACCTCTTGCCCTCCCCAGGGAAGCCCACTGCAGGGCCAAAAAAGACTGCACGGGACCTGAAGAGCCTGCTCCCCCGCCTTGTGAAATGGGATGGTGCTAATTTGTCCTGGGGGGGGTCCAAGGCAGGTCCCCCTGTGGCCAAGGCTTTGGGGATGGTCAGGCATAACCCAGGCCAGGAGGGTTTTCACGCCCCCATCCAGGAGCTGGACGCACTTGACAGGTTCTGTTCCTCCCCTGATTCTCAACTCTTACTTGAACTTCAGCACGAAGCAATGGGCCCCGCCCTTCATTCTCAGGTCTGGGGTCACCCGCCCCGTCCCTGCCCGCGGCACCCGCCCTAGGGCCGCACCCTACGATCTCGCCCTTCCGGGGCCCCACCCCAGCTGCGCAGCCGCAGAACTCAGGGGCAGAACTCCGCGACAGCCGCCCCTCCCCGCGGCAACAGAAAGCCCCGCCCACCGCACAGGCCCCGCCCACCGTGCGGCCCCGCCCACCCTCCAGAGCCTACGCCCGCCTCGCTGGGCGGAGCCAGAGCCAGCGAGCGAGCGTGCGGACGCCCCTGCCCCGCCTCCGGCCCGCTCCCCGGGACCCGGCGGCCTCACCTGCGCAGAGCGCGCCCGCGTCCTCGTGGTGCCCGCAGTTGTGCTGGCCCCAGCCCAGGTGGAAGCAGTCGCTCAGGCGGGCCTCGGTGCCCGAACAGCCCACGTTGTCCAGCAGCACGGGGCCACGACCGTAGCCGAAGTGGCCGAGGCCGGTGGCGCCCAGCGCGGGCCCGCAGCCGGCCTCACGGCAGGCCACACGCGCGTCCGCGAAGTCCCAGTCGTCGTCGCACACGGTGCCCCAGGCCCCGGCGTACAGCACCTCCACGCGGCCGCGGCACGGGCCCGGGCCGCCCACCAGCCGCAGCCGCCTGCCTGCGGGCGCACAGGCCCGGGCCAGAGGCGCTGGGCTGGGGCGGCCTGCTCCCAGGTGGAGTCCGGGGGCGGGGAGGGGGGTGGGGGGAGAAGGGAGGGGCTACCACCCTCCCATCCCTCCGCAGAACCCCCACTTACTTTTTCTCCCCGAGGCCCAGGTGGCTGTGGTCAACAGTACGGTTTCCCCTGAAGGCTGGGCACCAACGCCAGTAGCTGCAGAGACAGGGCAATCTAGAGTGATTGAAGGTCACCAGGAGGTCGTCCGCCCTGCAACAGGGGCAGGGCATCTCTACTGGGGTACCCCAACTGTTCCAGGCCTTGAGCCACACCCTCGGCCTAATTCTGCAGGCAATGAATGCTACTTCCTGGTATTATCCTTCTGTGTGTGTGTGCACTGAGACTTGATTTAAGGACCTGTGCATTGTCCCTTAGCTTTTTCACTCAAGCCTAGCACACTACCACTTGAGCCACACCTCCACTTTTGTCTATCTGGTTGGTTAGAGATAAGAAATCTCATAAACTTTCCTTCCTGGGGAGGTCTTAAACTGTGATCCTCAGATCTCAGTTTCCTGAGTAACTAAGATGATAGACCTGAACCACCCATACCCTCTTCCTGGAACAATTGAAGGTCTCAAGGAAACCATCTGTCTGCAGCAGAGCCCAGGGACCAGTTTTGGAATACCTCCAACTATGTAACCTCTCTATTCTGCAGCCACTAAATCTTAGTTCCAGGCCATATCCTAATCTTAATCCACGTGACAGCCCCAGCCCTAATTCTGTCCCTTAAAAGGAAGGCCTCTCAATTCCCAGCCACAGTACCAGTGCCACTGGAGCACTTTGAAAAAAATCTCTTACTACCTCCTCTCACCAGGCTGAATTTTGCAGAACTCAATCCTTGTTCTGTCTGCTCATGGCTCTCACCCACCTCTATCAGCTGGTCCAAAGCCAGGGCCTAGTAGGCCATTTCCTGAGAAAGACTTCTCAGTTTCCAGCTTACCCACCTCACACCTACCGTCCTAAGGTGGTCTCTACCTGCTCGCACTGTGTGCCAGGCCCAGTCCTCTCTTGTGGCTGAGGGTGATGGTGCTATGAAAGTTGGAGGGCCTAGAACTAGATTTGGAGAGAAGAGAGCAAGGTCAGAGGCTGAGGCTCACATTCCTGGTCAACTATGAGCTGACCAGGAGAGAAGGCAGCTGTCTCCTAGGAGGAACGGATGGATTTTCCCTCTAGAGCTGGAGGGTCAACCCAAGCAGGAATCCAATAAGGACTGCCCTGCCTTGGCAGTGGCACAATATATTTGTGCTGCAGGGACGTGCACTTCTTTGTTTCTACAGGATTGTCACAGACATGCTATGATATTGTCATGTGAGGTATGGAGTGGGTCACGAGAAGTACTGGGATGTTCTTAGGTGTACTCTGGAGCAAAACTGTGAAGGCACAAGCAATCTCGAAGTCATCCTCGGGATGCCAGAGAGCAGCCAAGGCTCCGCGGCCCCGCCCCCAAAGGCCCCGCCCCCGGATGCCCCGCCCTCTCCACGGGCCCTCCAATCCGCAGCTCCGCCCCTCCGAGGCCGCGGCCCCGCCCTCCGAGGCCCCGCCCCCACGAGCCCTCCAATCCGCAGCCCCGTCCCCTCCACGGGCCCTCCAATCCGCAGCCCCGCCCCCTCCTCGGCCCCGCCCCCCAGCCCTGCACCTGCGCAGAGCACGCCCGCGTCCTCGTGGTGGCCGCAGTTGTGCACGCCCCAGCCCAGGCTCAGGCAGGCCGCCAGGCGGGGCTCGCCCCCCTCGCAGTGCACGTTGTCCAGCAGGATGTGCCCCGTGCCGTAGCCGAAGAAGGCGTTGGTGGTGGCAGCCAAGGCCGTCCCGCAGCCCAGCTGGCGGCAGACCACGGCAGCGTCCGGCAGTCCCCAGTCGTCGTCACACACGGTGCCCCACAGGCCGCCATGCAGGATCTCCACTCTTCCCTGGCACGGGCCGGCGCCCCCCGCCAGGCGCACGCTGCCCTCCCCTGGTGACGGCGGGCAGAGAGCAGGGGCGGGTCCGATCCCAGCGGGATCCGCTTCCTTCTCCAGCCTTGGCGCCCCGGGCCCAGGACTCAGAGCGCAGGGGGAAACTGCCTGCCCCCACTCACAGCCTCCCCAGGCCAGGGGAGGATCCCAGGGCTGCCAGCTTCTCCTGGGACACTCCTGCCTCAAACCAGCCCTCCTCACCCCTGCCCTGCCTTTCCCAACCAGCCCTCGCCCCTGCTCTGCTTGCCATGTACTTCTGCCCAAAGAAAACCTCCCTCCTCCCTGGCTTCAATCCATCCCCTTACCCTTTCTTACCTTTTCCGTTCTGAGGAGTTGCAGAGGCCGCACTACTGGTTAATGCCTTCCTCACTGGCAGCTGCGTGGGCAAGAACTCTGGGGAGGAAGCAGAAAGGGAGGAAGGATACAGGATCTGCTGATTGATGCTCTGTCCTCCTCACACAAAGGACGGAATGAATGATCACTCCTAAAGTGCTTGACTCCAGTGCCTCTGGTCACGTGACATCACAGTCAAGAACCCAGGGAGGATAAAGGTTGTGATACCAGCAAACACACATATAGGTTGTTGCTAAGTGGCCCAAGCTTGCTTGAAACCTGAGATCTTCCTACTTTAACCCCCAAAGAGCTGGGATTACCAGTATGCACCTGGCTTCTAAAATCCTTTTGTTGGTGGTGGTTGTAAGGCCTGAACTCATGTCCTGAGTTCTCTCCCTGAGGTTTTTTTTTTTTTTTTTTTGGCCAGTCCTGGGGCTTGAACTCAGGGCCTAGACACTATACTGGGATTTCTTTTGCTCAAGGATAGAGCTCTATCACTTGAGCCACAGCACCACTTCTGGCCTTTTCTGTCTATGTGGTACTGTGGTACTGAGGAATCGAATCTGGGGCTACACATGCTACACAAGCACTCGTTTCACTGAGCCACATTTCTGGCCCCTGAGCTCTTTTTTTGCTCAAGGCTAGCTCTCTACCACTTGAGCCACAGCACCACTTCTGGTTTTAAGTGGTTAATTGGAGATAGAGTTTCATGGACTTTCATTCCTGGCTTTAAACCTCGATCCTCAGTTCTCAAAATGACAGCTGTGAGCCATTGGTGCCTTGCTTGAAGCTCATTTAAAAGAATCACTTCAATACCAGGTGTGGTGGCTCACACCTGTAATCCTAGCTACTCACCAGGCTGAGATCTGAGGATCACTGTTTAAAGCCAGCCTGGCACTAACGTCCATGATACTCTTATCTACAACTGACTACCTTAAAACAGAAGTAGGTGGTAGCCTTGAGCTGAAAAGCTCAGAGATAGTGCCCAGACTGAGTTCAAGCTGCATGACCCCCCCCCACACACAATCACTGAATCACTTCAAGTAGTTCACAGCCCCTGGAATGTATTCTTTTTAAACTGCAAAATCTCAGGCCCTGGCCTAGACCTTCAGAATCAGAAAGGCTAGAATGGGCTGTGATATGGTGTTATAAACCCTGAAAACTGAAAACTAGAACCACACGTATGTCCTGACGCACATATGAACACTGTGACCCCAGTGAGATTTTTTTCCCCCTGGTTAATTGGAGATAAGGGTCTCATGGACTCTTTTGTCTGAGCTGACTTTGAACTGACATCCTCAGAGTTCAGCCTCCGCAGTAGCGAGGAGGACAGGTATGAGATACCAGCACCTGGCTAGTTTTCTTTCTGTCCATGGCTGTGCAATGAACCAGAACAAGAAGCTGGGGGACCCAGCCTGGGCAGTTCCCAGCACCAGCCAGTGTAGTAGCTTCTCGCTCTGTCTTCATGGAACATGCTGAACAGCAGGAAGTCCCTCCATCTGTCTAGCTGACAGCCCCAGTCCTGAGCTCACCATCACACAGGACAGCCACGTCTTCGTAGTGAAAGCAATTGTGGACGCCCCAGCCTCGGCTGCCACACTCGCTCAGCGTGGCTTCCTGCCCGAGGCACTCCACGTTATCCAGAAGGATAGGGCCCCGGCCCTGGCCGAAGGCGAGGGGGCGGGGCACGGGCAGCGCCAGGCCGCAGCCCAGCTGGCGGCACACCACGTTGGCATCCATCACGTCCCAGTCGTCATCGCAGACGCTGCCCCAGGCACCGCCATGCAGGACCTCCAGGCGCCCCCGGCAGCGGCTTGGGCCCCCCACCAGCCTCAGCTCTGTGAAGAGGGTTCAGCTGGCCACCAAGGGGGAACAGGGGACCCAAGCTACAGGATGCCCACTGTCCCAGGAGCATGGCGGTCTGTCCCTCTTGGGAGATGGGGAGGCATGGAGACCCTGCTCTCCAGGTCTTCTGACAGAGGCTCTGCATCCCTGGGGTGGGTGAGCATGGGGGAGGGAGGGGGGCACCTACCTGGAAAGGGCAGTAGACTGGTCTGGAGGGCACTGGCTGAAACAGTGAGGAAGAAGGTCCTCTCACTGCCTGGACCCCAGAGCATGGTCTCTCCTCCCTCCTCCACTCTCCCCTCCGCCCCTGCATCATCCTCTCCTCTCCCTCCTCCTCCATCATCCCCAACTCCACTCCCTCTCCATCACCCCCTCCTCTTCTTCTATCATCCCCTCCCCTCCTCTTCTCCCTCCTCCATCATCTCTTCCTCCTCTCCCTCCTCCATCATCCCCCTCCTCTTGGACTCCTGCTTTTCCAAAGCCTTCTTGCCTCTTTCTGGGACTATCCCATTAGTCTCCATAGGCCACCCCAAATATGCCTGCCTGAGATGTAGACCTGCCTGTCTAACTCCATGGCTAAGTCCCTTAAAGATTGTCTGTGGCCATCTCAACCCCTGAGCTCTCTACACAGCCTTCTGGTATCTTCTGACAAGCCTTACTTTATTTATGTCCTGGGACTCTGGGGATTACCTCAGGGACCTGTGATTCTCCTGCCTAGGTCTCCATGACCACACCACATCTGGCTTCATGTCATTGATTCTCCCAGCTGCATTTCCAGCCTCTTCTTCCCTATTTCCAGGGACCTTTGACAGCCAGCTCTCTAGACACACTTAGCTACTTAGCTGTCACCACCAGCGCTGAGTCCCTCCATACCTCAAGCACAAGCTCTTTCTGAACTGGAAAGAACATCAGGATCCAGATCATTCACAGCCCCCCACCCCTCCATCCTTGGACAACTGGGGAAACAGCCAGAGAGAGAAGTAGCCGGGTGGCTGGGAGCACTCACCCAGTGGCAGGAGGAAGAGGAAGGAGAGAGTCGGGGGAAGGGGCAGAGGTGGCAGAGGGGAAGGGGCAGCACCCTCATCCCCAGGCCTCCACCCTCCACTCTGCTCTTCCAACTGGGGACTGAAGGACATTTCTGCTTCGTGGCGCATCCAGTTGGTAGATGGTCTTGTCTCAAGTGGTCCCATGGAGAGGCTGGGAAGAAGTCACAGCTGGAACATCTGGAAATCAAGGTGCCCATCATTTACTTCCAGTGAGAGGGTCAACTCCAGGGGAAAAGGCTGTTTCCACTTAGTAGAAGCCTGGGCAGGATCACAGCTGGTTGCTAAGGGTGCTGGGAGGATGGCTCTGTGGCTGAGAACTTAGGCATTCCATCCCCAGCACACTATGGGAAGGTGGAAGGTAAGAAGGGAGGGAGGGAGGGAAGTTAGGTTTGGCTAAAGTCTAGACACTGTAAAGAAGGTAGTGGGTTGGAAATGAGGTCAAGCAGCTTGGTGCAGCCATGTCCGATTTGTTGAGATGGAGTCTTGATAATGCTTTGCCATCCCGGTCTCAAACCTTGGTCCTCTCAACTTGTATCTCCAAATATCTGGCATTATAGGTGTGAACCACCATAGACTCTTGGTGACTTTGTTTATTTGCTTATTTAATTAGTTATGTGACTTGAACTCAGGGCCTGGGCACTGTCCCTGAGTTTTTTTTTTTTGCTCAAGGCTAGCCTCTACCACTTTGAAAGTCTCAACTTTCTTACCCGGGCTGGCTTCAAACTGTAATCCTCAGATCTCAGCCTCCTGAGTAGCCAGGATTACAAGCTTGAGCCACTGGCATCCAGTTTGTGATTTTTTTTTTTAATTGTGGTCCTTGGGGTTGAACCCAGGGTCTCTCACATGTTAGGCAATTGCTCTGCCTCCGAGTTGCACCCTCAACCTCAAGATTAAGAAAAAAGGGGGGGAGGGGCAGGTACTCGTGGTTTTCTCCTGCAATCCTAGCTACTCAGGAGAGTGAAATCTGAGGATACCTGTTTAAAATTAGCCCGGGTAGGTAAGTAAGTCCATGAGACTTATCTCCACCAGCAAAGCCAGAAATAGAGCTGTGGCTCAAATGATAGAGTGCTAACCTGCTGCAAAAGCAGCTCAGGGGGGCCGGGGGTTTGGCCTAGTGGTTAAAGTGCTTGCCTAGCATGCATGAAGACCCGGGTTCGATTCCTCGGTACCACATACATAGAAAAAAGCCAGAAATGGTGCTGAGGCTCAAGTGGTAGAGCTCTAGCCTTGAGAAAGCCCAAGGACAGTGCTCAGGCCCTGAGCTCAAGCCCAGGACTGGCAAAAAAAAAAAAAAAAAGCAGCTCAGCGATGGTGCCTAGATCCTGACTTCAAGCTCTGAAACAAGGCACCAAAACAAAATGAACAGAAGACACAATCAGCATTTTGGTGCCTTCCCGTGTCCCTGTGCCTTTCGGACTTGAGGGGAGTTGACATTGGGCATTCCTTTGATGGACTGGTTGGTTGGGGTCAGATGGAGGCTGGTCCCGAAGCGGATGTGACTCATAAGACACAGAGAAGGACAGACACAAAGACAGATGGGAAGCCCAACTGGCTGCCAGGGCTTCTGTGGGTGGTGTGGGTGTGTGGGAGGGGCCACGAAGCTGCCTTCCAGCCACTCTGAATAGCCACATGGCAGGATAGTCTGGTGGTATGGATGAAGAGGGAGGTGCCCAGGGCACCCTGCCCCTCCCAGGAGGATCTCTGATCACCCACTGCTCCCCATTTACCCTGGCTTTGCCTTCATCTTGGCATACTGACTGGCAGTCAGGATGGGGGGGGCAGGAGGAGTGAAAGTTTATCTGGCTGCAGACATGAGGTTTTCAACACTCCATTCATGGGGGCCAGTGGAACAAACCCCTTTTGTCTCTCTGCCTGGACTGGGGACAGCTGGGAGATGGGAAGGGAGAATTGTTGAGAAGGAGGGGAACAAACTCAGGCCCCTCTTTGCTGGTGGGGCACAGTTTTCTGCTTCCCAGGCCTTCCACTGCTAAAGACATTTGGGATATGGAACCCCCCAGGCTTGACCAGTGCCTAACTTGGGAATATGGAGACAGACAACTTCCAAAGAAACTTCCAGAAATCCTCAGATGTGCTCACTGAAGCCCAGGGAGAAAGCTCCTGAGCCTGTCTTTCATGAACCTCAAGTCCCAGTGCTCCTCAGAGCTGTCCAGGGGCCAGTGGAGAGAGACTGCCTCCCCATCCTCACTCTGAGTCCAGCCTTCCAGCCTGCTCCTGTCTCATACCCTGGGGGACATTGGCCAAGATGAACCCTTACCCATCTCTAGGTGCTTCCTAGAGGCACCTGTTGGATGATCTCATTGTGGGACAGATAGTAAGTGGTGTGATAGAACCTTCTAGAACCTTCCAGATTTCACTCTTCTCTATAAATTGAGTTTGGCAAGGCCCTTGCCTCCTAAAATCATTGGTGTTAATGTTTATCATAGATTTTTTTGCTCAAAGCTAGGCCTCAGTGGCTCAGGCCTGTAATCCTAGGTACTCAGGTGACTGAGATCTGAGGACTTCAGGTCAAAGCCAGGTAGGAAAGTCTGTGAACTCTTATGTACCATTAATCACTAAAAAAAAGCCAGAAGTGGAGCTGTGGCTCAAGTAGTAGAGCACCCAGCTTTGAGTGAAAAAGCACAGAACAGAGCCCAGGTTCTGAGTTCAAGCCCCAGAATTAGAACAAGAACAACAACAGTGTCTGGCCCACTATCAGTGTGGGAAGTTTTCCTGTTCATCCCCACAGGCAGGGCTAGGTCTTGAGAAGCAGCATCCAGAATACATTCCTTGGGAGATGACTGAATAAAATGTTGTTGTAGAATCACAGAAGGGAGTTAACCATGTCTCCAAATTCCCAGTTGTCTATAAAGACAATTTTCAACCTGCTGACCTGTAATGAAACGGCTCTGGCTCTCTCTCTCTCTCTCTCTCTCTCTCTCTCTCTCTCTCTCTCTCTCTCTCTCTCTCTCTCACACACTCACACACACACACACACACTAGTAAAAGGGAAGGCGTACTACCTTGGTGGATGAGCTGCGCTGGGCTCCCTCTATTCTTCTTCTCCAGTCAGCCCAAGCGCCATCGCCCTGGATCTGGATCGTTTAGAAGGGGGGAGGACCCCCCAAGTGTAAGTCACTGCAGACCTTTCTTCCCGTCTGTCCAAAGCTGGAAGGGGGACATCGACCAGGACGCTGTCCATGGAGCTGGCTGGTGGCCCCAGCCTGTCCCCACGCGACCTGAGTGGCTTCGCGGGTGGCCGGCACCCTGGGGAGCGGCCTCCGGCGGGGCACCTAGGCGGAGGCGGGGCCGCGGGGCGTGGTCTCCCGGGGGCGTGGCCATCTAGGGGCGTGGCCTCCAGGGGCGTGGTTACCTGGGGCGTGGTCCCGAGAGGGCGAGGTCTCTCACAGGGGGCGTGGTCTCTGGGGGCGTGGCCTCGCAGGGATCCGCAGCTCTCTGCCCCTCTCTGGGCTCAGGTTGCCTGAAAATATCTCCATCTTTTCTTCCTTCCTTCCTTTCTTTTGTTGGTTATGGGACTTAAACTCTGGGCCTGGGTGTTGTCCCTGAGCTCTTCAGCTCAAGGCTACCGCCCTACCTTTGAGCTAAGCCCCACTTCCAGTTTTCTAGAGGTTGATTGGAGATAAGAGTCTCAGGTTCTTTAGTGCCCGGGCTGACCATTTCTGGCTTTTTCCTATGTATGTGATACACAAGGAATCGAACCTGGGTCTTTGTGCATGCTAGACAAACACTCTATCACTAGACCAAACTCCCAGCCCTACAGATAACAGTTTTATGAAGGTGGACACTGGTGGCTCACACCTAAAATCCTAGTTGCTCAGGAGTCAGAGATCTGAAAATTGCAGTTTAAAGCTTAGTAGACACGAGGCCTACATTCAACCCTAGTAACAAAAGAAAAACAAGCCGGGCTCCTGCGGTTCACCTGTCATCCTAGCCACTCAGGAGGCTGAGATCTGAGCACTCTGTTCAAAGCCAGACTAGAGCAGAAAAGTCCCTGAGATACTTCTCTCCAATTAATTGCCAAAAAGCTGGAAGTGGAGCTGTGGCTCAAGTGGTAGACTACTGGCTTTGAGCTGAGGAGCTCAGGCCCAGTGCCAGTTTCAAGCCCTACAACCCACCAAAAAAAATCTTATCAGTTGGATTTGTTGGTACACAACTGTACCTGCAATCCCAGAACTCAGAAGACTAAGGTGGGAAGAAGAGGAGGAGGAGGAGGAGGAGGAGGAGGAGGAGGAGGAGGAAGGGAGAAAGGGATCAAACATACTGAACTTTTCAGTTCTACCCTTCCTGAGTGCACCCAGGCCCCACATGTGAAAGTGCTATCCTGCCAGGATTGCTGGAGAAGACTCGCTTTTGTTTTTGTCAGTTGTGGGGCTTGAACTCTGGGCCTGGCTGCTGTCCCTGAGCTCAAGAAATGAAAACAAATATGAATTCGTTCATTGGAGTTCATTCATTCATTGCAGGACTTTGAGACAGGTGGCCCACAGAGTATTCTAGTGGTCTTTAAAATTGGGCAGCCACACATTTTCCCTCCTCTCCTAATTGCTGCAGGACATTGGCATGAGCTCCCTTCATGACATCCTTCTGTGTCCCCACAGACAGGTGGGAGCTGTCATCTCCCTGGCTGGGCTGTGAGCCTACCTACATACCTTTGGGGCTCTCCTGACCCCACTTGGAAAAGGGTGATTTATGATTCCTCAGGCTGCCCCTAAAAACTTTCATCCAAGTCACTTTGGAGGCCTTTTAAGCCACAGTACAGACTGACACTGTGGTTGGGCAAAGGGCGGGGGGCCTGCAGGTGCATGAACACCCCTCCCCCGTGTGGCTAGTGATCAATCCCACCTGGGCACACTTCACCCAGCTAAGATGTAGCTGGCTGGGAAGGGAGGCAGCTGGCGACCCAGGTGGATGGACCCCCCCTCCCCTTCCCCGCCCTCCGGCAAGGGGTATAAGATGGCTGGCTGGCGGCCTCTCTTTCCTCTGCCTGAGCCATCCCGTTGGCGCGATGGGGCTCAGCTACAGGCTCCTTCTGTGCTTCCTGCTCTGGGGCTCCATGGAGTGGTGCTACCCTTACCCTGTCTTGCTCACCCAGACTGGGCCTTCTGGGCCAGTGGAGGTGGAATGTCTGGAGGCTCAGCTGGTGGTGACAGTCAATAGAGACCTTTTTGGTACAGGAAAGCTGGTGCATCCAGCCGACCTCAGCCTGGGCCCCAAGGGCTGTCCACCCCTGGTCTCCCTGGACAGTGAAGTGGTCAGATTCGAAGCTGGACTGCATGAGTGTGGCAACAGCATGCAGGTGTGTTGGGGGGGCTTGTCTGGGAACTTCTTGCTTCAGAGGGGGGAATGTGCCGGTGGGGGTGGGGCGGAAGACTGGGGGGCTGCAGAACTTGGGGAGCCAAGCACTGGTAGCTCATGCCTATAATCCCAGCTATTTAGGAGGCGGAGGTCTGAAGATTGGGATTGGAAGCCAGCTCAAGTAGAAAAGGACTCTTTAGCTGGAGTTTCACAGCTTTGTTCTTTTTCTGGTGAAATATAAGTGCGACCCTCACCCCGCCATAGGGCTGGATATGACCTGAGGCCGTGAGTATTAACTGCCACCTTTCTTCAGATGACGGATGATGCCTTGGTGTACAGCACCTTTCTGCGGCATGACCCCCACCCCACGGGAAACCTTTCCATCCTGAGGACCAGCCGTGCTGAGATCCCCATCGAGTGCCGCTACCCGAGGTGGGTGCCCTACATGACCGGTAGATGTGGTCCCTGGATCTATGGAAAAGCATTGGACAGCGGGGGTGTGCATGAGTGTGTGCGTCCCTGCATGCCTGCACATGCTATGGAGTTGAGCTGAATCATTAGCACACATTAAAGGACCCCTCCTGCAACTGCCTCTTAATGAAGACTAAGTCAGCCAGCACTGGCTGTCTCAAGCTTTGTTCAAAGCCAGCTGCCAGCGGCTCATCCCTGCACTCCTAGCTACTCGGGAGGCTGAGTTCCGAGGATTGCAGTTAAAAGCCATCCCCGCACCAAAGTCTGAGATTCTTATGTGTGTTAAAGCAATAAAGCTAATTTGTGAGGTGCCAGTGGCTCACGCCTGTAATCCTGGCTACTCAGGAGGCTGAGATCTGTGGATCATGGTTCAAAGCCAGGCCAGGCACAATGGTCCATGAGACTCTTACCTCCAATTAACTACCAGAAAATTGGAAATGGCCCTGGAGCTCAAGTGGTAAAGCACTAACGTGGAGCTGAAGAGTGCAGGGACAGTGCCCAGGCCCAGAGTTCAAGTCCCACAGCCAACAACAAAGAGACTAGCTAATTGGAGATAAGGCTCAAGGCCAAGGCCAGACAATGTCTGGAGGACATCACTCACTTCTCTCCATACCGAGTGCAATAAGCCTCAGACCTCCAGGGACCAAACCTTGTGTAGTCTCTAGACTCGGCTTGTGGTTTCTGGTGTATTTCTGTCCTCATCCCAAAGCCACCTGGCTATCCATTTGGGATGATGGCTGGGCTGCCCTCAAGGTGAAGAAACGGCAGGCGGGTGGAAGGGTCAGTCTCAGGCTTCCTTAGGTGCCGGGGCCTGGGTTGAAGATTCTAAAGTGGGTAGAAAGGGCACACCTGGGCCGGGGTGCAACTTATGGGGCTGCATAGACAGGGCCCTCGGTTTAATCCGCAGAACCACAGGAAACAAGGGATGCCCTGTGACGAGGGCCCAGTTGAGGTGTCCCCCGACTTCTCTTCCAGGCATGGCAATGTGAGCAGTCACAGCATCTTGCCCACCTGGGTCCCCTTCTGGACCATGGTATCCTCGGAGGAGAGGTTGATGTTCTCGCTGCGCGTCATGCAGGGTAAGTTGGGAGACTAGAGAAAGGGGGAACCCCCATCAGCCTTCCTAATGCCGAGCTTTATCCCTGCCCCCCAGCAAACTGGAGTGCTGAGAAGTCATCCCCCACCTTCTACCTGGGTGAGGTGGCCCATCTCCAGGCGGAAGTGCACACGAGCAGCCATCTTCCCCTGCAACTGTTTGTGGACTATTGCGTGGCCACTACCACACCAGACTGGAGCTCCTCCCCTTTCCACGTCCTCGTGGACTTCCACGGGTGAGGCCTGGCCGCTTTTCCTGGCAGCTTTTCACTATAGTGAGCCAGGAAGCCCCCAGCCCCTTAATTCTACCTCCGGTTGCGTTCCCAGCTGCCTGGTGGATGGTGTCTTTGGTGGCTCCTCTTCATTTCAAGTCCCCAGACCTGGGCCAGAGATTCTTCAGTTCACCCTGGATGTGTTCCACTTTGCCAACAACACCGGAAACACGGTAATGTCATGACTCAATAATTGCCTGGGATACTGCTGGATGCTGGGTCCATGCTGCTTAATGTCCCTGCTGTCGCTCCTTAGGGCTCTTTAAGTGATAGTTCTGTCCTTGGGCCTTCTACGAAATGAAGCCATAGTTCATGAGGCCCAAACTCCTCTAAGATGTGGGTAAGAGGAAGGGATCTGAGATCTGAGGACTGAAGACAGACTAGGCAGGGAAATCCTGTAAGACCCTTTCTTGTCTCCAATTAACCAACAAAAAGGCAGAAATGGACGTGTGGCTTAAGTGGTAGAGTTCTAGTCTACAGTGAAAAAGCTTATGGACAGTGCCCAGCCCCTCAGTTCAAGTCCCAGGACACATACACCACCCCTGCGGGGAACTAACTTCCGGAATCTTCCCAGTTAGAGCCAAGAGAACGCGCCAGGAGGATGTAGAATACAGAACAGTGCTTCTCTCTCTGGAATAGCAACTGTGAGGGACCTTGTGGAAGGCCTTGCTCTTGTCTTTAGAACAGGTGGATGGGTAGGTGGCCAGGTGGCCGGAAGTGTGGGAAAACCAGACTGAGTTTCTGGGATTCAGTTGTGAAATGGTGGTTCTGCCGATGCACGTGGCCACTAGAGGGCAATGGAGGCTCGTGGCTAGAAGGTGGCAGGGTCTCCTGCATTCTACTGGTGAACCAGGAGGTGTTGAAGAATTCTGTCCCGGGGAACTTTGTGATCAAGCCGCAGCTTGATCAAAATTCCTCTGATCCCAAGAGCTCCTTGAGAGGCGGTCTAGCAATCAACATGTAGTTGACCTTAAACCATTCGTCCCAGCAGGAGCTCTGCTTTCTAGCATTTTCCAAAGGTTACGGGTGGGACAGGTAAGGCAGAGTCCCCAGTTAATAAAGGACCTAGGAATAGAAAATGCATATGCCAACCTTGGTGCTGGTGGCTCATTCCTGTACCGCTAGCTACTCCAGAAGTTAGGATCTGAGCATCGCAGTTCAAAGCCAGCCCAGGTAGAAAATCCGTGAGACTCTTTAGTCTCCAATTAATCACCAAATGCTGGGAAGTGGAAGTATCTAAAGCAGAGTAACAACCCCACAGAAAAAGCCCAGTCCTGAGTTCAAGCCCTGGTGCCAGTACAAAAAAACAAACAAACCCATATGCTAAGGAGACAAGGAAGCTCAGGAAAACTACCCATCCCCCAAATTTTCTAGTCCGGGGGCTTGAACTCGGGGCCTGAGCACTGTCCTTTCTCAAAGCTATAGAACTTGACCACTTGATGGGGCCTGGAGTTTGGCCTAGTGGTTAAAGTGCTTGCCTAGCATGCACGAAGACCCAGGTTCGATTCCATGGTACCACATACATAGAAAAAAAGCTGGAAGTGGTGCTGAGGCTCAAGTGGTAGAGCTCTAGCCTTCAGAGAGTCCAAGGACAGTGCTCAGGCCCTGAGCTCAAGCCCAGGACTGGCAAAAAAAAAAAAAAAAAAAGAACTTGACCACTTGAGCCCCAACACCACTTACTGATTTTTCTATGTATGTAGTACCAAGGAATCGAACCCTGGTCTTCGTGCATGCTAGGCAGGCACTCTACCACTAGGCCAAACTCCAGGTACCCCAACATCTTAAATAGAAACTCCTGAGGAATTATACAAAATATCTTGTGTTCAAGGACCTCAGGTCACAGAAATGATAAACCCCTGTCCCCAGCGACTCCATCATTGAAGAATCTGTCAGTCGAGTAGTAGGTGATCTTAGCCATCCATGTTGTTCACCTGGAGCAGGGAGAGGGCAGAGCATTGCTTGATCACTGCCTCCTCATGGAGGTGGGTTTCAGGGCTCAGGGTTGAGCAGGAAAGATGGAGAAAGTCTGGGCAAGAACCACAAAGATGCCTGGCACAGGTGGCTTACGCCTGGCGTCCTAGCTACTCAGGAGGCTGAGATCTGAGGAACATGGTTCAAAGCCAACCTGGGCAGGAAATTCTGTGAGATTCTTATCCTCAATGAACTACCAGGACACTAGAAGTGGAGCTGCTCAAAGTGGTAGAGGACGAGCCTTGAGCCAAAGAGCTCAGGGACAGCGCCCTGCATTCTTCAAGCCCATGATCAACCAAAACAAAGGCACAAAAGATGATGGCTCCAGTCTAGATGGAGTTTTCTGACTTGTCCTGCCAACTTCTGGATCATCTCCAAAGTGCTACAAGTGAAGTAGCCTGTTGGCCTGGCAGGGTGGCACATGCCTGTAATGCCAACTACTCAAGATGTGGAGGTAGGAGGTCCAGTTAAATGAAGATAAAAAAAATCAACACGTTTTTTGCCTGGGCTGACTTTGAACCTTGATCCTCGCCACTGGTGCCTTTAGGAACAAAAAACCTAAATGCAAAAGCTCTTGGGCTGTCACCCTCATAAGCATGACACCTTAGGTTCAATCCTCAGTAACAATGGCTTATTGGCACAGCCTAGAACTTGGTTCCCTGACAGCTACTGTTTCTTTTAGATATACATCACCTGCCACCTAAAGGTCACTCCAGCCACCCAAGTCCCAGATCCCATCAACAAAGCCTGTTCTTTCAACAAGTCCTCCCACAGGTGAGCCGTGTGGAGCAGGTGGGCCCCATTCCAAGAATTCTCACTTGGGATGCTGAGCTTCCTGTCCTTCCCTCTCAGCTGGTCACCAGTAGAGGGTGCTGCAGACATCTGCAAATGCTGTGACACCGGTAATTGTAGCAGGACTCAGCAGTCCAACGACACCAACCATACTTGGACCCAAGTGCACCACATGGCTTCGAGGAAGCGCAGACACAGTAAGTCATCACTGGTCTGCTCCCTTCTCTGGTTCCAGGGAACCTGCTGTTTAGGTGCCATTCCTTTCCTCTGTTTCTCATTCAGGCTGTTCACCAAGTGTAATACCTGTGGCTCACACCTGTAATCCCCGCTACTCAGCAGGCTTGAGATCGGAGCGTTGCAGTTCAGAGCTAGCCCAGGCAGGAAAAGCTTGAGATTCTTTTTTTGTCAGTCCTGGGCTTGAACTCGGGGCCTGAGCCCTGTCCTTGGACTTTCTCAAGGCTAGGGCTCTACCACTTGAGCCTCAGCACCACTTCTGGCTTTTTTCCTATGTGTGTGGTACCGAGGAATCAAACCCGGGTCCTCCTGCATGCTAGGCAAGCACTTTAACCACTAGGCCAAACTCCCGGCCCCAAAGCTTGAGATTCTTACCCAAATTATAAACACAACTGGGACTCAAGTTACAGAGCACCAGCCATGAGCAAAAACACTAAGGGATGGGCCCATAGACCCAGATCTGAATCCCACACTGGGTATGGTGGTCACCTTTCAACATCCCAGCGTTTAGGAAGCTGAAGGAAGACTGGATTTGAGGCTGGCCTGGGCTCTGGATTGGGGCGTGGCTCAGCAGTGGTGTGCTTGCCTAAACTGTGCATGTGCGTGCGTGTGGGTACTTGGGCTTAAACCCAGGCCAGGCACTGTCCCTTAGCTAATGCTCTACCATTTGAGCCACACCTTCATTTCTGGCTTTCTGCAGTTTTCAGTGGAGACGTCTCACACATCTGCCTGCCCGGGCTGGCTTTGAGCTTCAGTTCGTAAGATTTCATTCTCCTGAGTAGCTTGGTTTATTGGTGGGAACTCGTGGCTCGAGCCCTTTTTTTTTTTTTTTAACCAATGCTGGGGCTTGAACTTGGCCTGAGCACTATTCTTGGACACTTCTTGCTCAAGGGTTAGTGCTCTACCACGTGAGCCACAGGGCTACTTCTGGTTTTTTCTGTGTACGTGGTACTGAGGAACTGAGCCCAGGGCCTTGTGCATGCTAGGTGAGCATTCTATCAATAGGCCACACCCCCGGGCCTAGCCCTTCTTAAAACAAACTTGACCTTGCTGTGTCTTCCTTCCACAGTGACAGACGAAGCTGACGTCACATTGGGACCCCTGATCTTCCTGGGGAAGGCCGGAGACTCCAGTGTAGAGGGCTCAACTGCTCCTGTTCACACCTCTGTAGCACTGGGCTTGGGTCTGGCCACTGTGGCGTTTGTCACCCTGGCTGTGATGATCTTGGGTCTGGCCAGGGGTTGTCACACTGCTTCCCACTCTGTATCCCCTTCCCAATAAAAGACAAGTGGTTGTGCACATGTCAGTGACGATAATGTGGGATTTGGGTGGACGCTGGCCACTGGAGCAGGAGTGGCCCAGCCTGCAGTGAGCAGACACCTGTCTAGACTGGCTTTACGATCTAGTCTCCATGGAGGTCCAAATAAGAGCTGTTGGGGACAAGGGCACATGAGGTCCAGAGTATCCTGGGTTCTAAACTAGCAAGAGTCCTGTGGCTGTGACTGTGTGTGTGTGTGTGTAGGAAAGTAGGGAGGGCAGGAAGGAAAGTATGCATCTCTCTTCCCTAAAAGCAGCAGGCAATTACATGCCTAGATGTTGAAGCCTGAGGTGAGGGGGAGCTGCCTCCCTCCCACACCCCCCTACCCCGTAAGGCAATGTGATCTCTACTTCCTGGCCTGGGTTAGTGTTAGGGGTGCAACAGTGTTAGGGTTGTCACAGGCAACAGATTTTTGGGGGTCTGGAGGACTGGAATCTACTTTGTCTCCCTTAGTTTTTTGTCAGTTGTAGAGCTTGAACACAGGGTTTGGGCCTTTTGGACTCAAGGCTAGTGCTCTACCATTTGAGTCACAGCACCATTTCTGTTCTTGGAGTGATTAATGGGAGATAAGAGTCTCATGGACTTTTGCCCTGGCTGGCTTGGAACCAGGATGCTCAACTCTCAGCCTCTTGAGTGGGATTACAGGCGTGAGCCACTGGTACCCAGGTCATTTGCTTTTTTCAAGGGGATTGGTAGGGTCTTGGTAAGTAGCTCACCTCAAACTTGCATTACCCTCTAGCTGCAAAGTCTTGGGGTTAGAGGTATGCATTACTACATCCAGTACCCTAATTTTCCAAGTCTGCTGTCTCCTTGTGCCGGATCTCGGCCAAAGCCTGGAGAGGGTCTAGAGGGTGTGTCCAGAAGGAGGGGGCAAGCCCCTGTGCTGGAAGGCACAAAGCCCTTACCAGTGAGCTGGCATCCATCCTTCCTCCAAATTCAGTGGGCAGGGACGAAATCTACAGTAGATGAAGACTTGGTGTGTGGTTCGGTGTCAAGTGGCCCAGGATGCTTTTGATAGTCTGGATAAGTGTGGGCTACAGATAATGGCACAGTGAGGAGTTTCTTAGATGTGAAACAGTTGTAGGCCAGTGACCCATCACCAGAGGATCAGTCTTGCTGGGTCAGGCCCTGTGTCCCAGTGTTGATGGCTCGTAACCTTCATCCTAGCTATTTGGGAGTCTGCCATCTTGAGAATGGAGGTTCAAAGTCAGCCTGGGAAGGAGTCTGACACTATCTCCAGTTATTACACCAGCCTTGAGAGTAGAAAACTAAACGGCACTCGGGCCTTGAGTTTAAGCCTCAGGACGGGCTCATGCACACCCTCGGAAGGGCAGAAAGATTTCCCAACACAGGAAGAGGCAAAGGAGATAGGGAAGCCCATCTTTCCAGTGGAGAGGTATACCCCTTGGTGTAAGTAACGGGGGGAGCCAAGGTGTGTTTAATAAAGTGTGGGTTCCAGGCAAAGTAGAGCCCAGCTGTCATTACCTGCTTATCTCTGTCTTCACTGGAGAGGATCAGTCTGGTTCCCACGGTCCCCATCCCTCCTGCCCACGGGCGCAGCCATTACAAGGAGGGGGAGGAGGGTCTTTCACACAGGGCTTTCGTCCTTTCCTTCCATTAGCTTTAGTCATAAAGATGTTATCCCAGCCACTATGAAAGTGGAGAACCTTAGATCTCCATGAGATTTCCATGTCCAATTAATCAACGGTACCACATACATAGAAAAAAGCCAGAAGTGGTGCTGAGGCTCAAGTGGTAGAGCTCTAGCCTTGAGAAAGTCCAAGGACAGTGCTCAGGCCCTGAGCTCAAGCCCAGGACTGGCAAAATAAATAAATAAAAAGCCAAACAGGAGTGCAACTCCCTGAGTTCAAGTCCCAGTATCAACACACACACACACACACAGACAAAAGGCAGGGCTAGGGACATGATTCATAGGGTAGAGTGCCAGCTGAAACGGCAAGTTGAACAGGTGTGAGATAATGAAATCAAGCCCTAGTAAAGGAAATCCCCCAGAGGAGGACATGGGGAGCACTGTGAGATAAGAGGGAGAATCTTTGTGTTTATGCACACGCGCATGCACCAGTCCAACTCAGCATCTGTTTGCTGACCCTGAGCTTTCCTGCTCAAAGCTAGTTCTTTACCACTTGAACCACACTTCTACTTCTGGCTTTTTGCTGGTTAATTGGAGATGAGTCTCCCAGCCTTTCCTGCCCAGCGGTTTTGAACTGTGATACTCCAGATGTCTCAGCGGCCTGGGTAGCTGTGATGACAGGCGTGAGCTATCAAGCTCTTAGAGCTGTGTAATTTATCTGACAGTCCTTGTCACAGAATGTCCCAGCTGAGGACTGTCTCAGTCCTTGTTTCAGTAGAGGATGATCGGGAGAGAGGTGGTTCTGCTGTCATGATTGGTCAGGGTAAACAAGTCACAGTGTCCTGAGGAGCCTCTGTTGTGCCTCTGGGGGAATTTTTGCTCCCAGAAAGATGTTACTGGTCCATTGTCCCATCCTGTCTTCCCTAGATTCCCCGTTGGATTGCAGAGTGGCTGCTGAGGAAGGCGCAGAGAAGAAACAAGAACTGGAAGTCACGGCATGAGTGCAACTTTGTATGGTTCCTGCCACGAATACCATCTGTTCCCAGGGTGTTGTAACATCCTGAGAAACTGTTCCTCAGTTAACTGTTCTTCCATTTCCTCTGTGGAAAGAGGAAGTGCCCTGGTGGGGGTGGGGAGGACATGTGGGGTGAGGACCCCCCCCCCAGCAAAGATGTCAGGGTGGGCCTCTCCACCTCTGGGTGGTGCTAGACTGGTAGGAAAGGAATTGACTGGCAGCTGATTGCGTGTGTGTGTGTGTGTGTGTGCAGACCGACACTGGTACTGGGGCTGGTACTGGGGTCCTTGAGCCCTCATTTGGCTTTTGCTGCTCAAGGCTGACGCTCTACCCCTTTGAACCTTGATCCGTAGATCTCAGCCTCCTTAGCTGCTGGGATTACAGGAGGGAGCCACCGGTGCCTGCCCAACCGGGCAGTTGTCTTTTTTTTTTTTTCTTTTTTTGCCAGTCCTGGCAGTCCCGGGCATTGAACTCAGAACCTGGGTGCTGCCCCTGGGCTTCTTTTCACTCAAGACTCGTAGTGCTCTACCACTTGAGCCGCAGCACCGCTTCCAGCTTTTTCTGTGATTAATTGGAGATAAGAGTCTCAAGGAAGTTTCCTGCCTGGGCTGGATTCACACTTTGATCCTCAGATCTCAGTCTCCTGAGTAGCCAGGCTTACTGCACCAGCACCTGGCCCAGCAGTTGTCTCATTATCCATTACTGAAACCTTGTCTCATGAAACAGTTGTGTTTGGGGTCCAGACATGGACTCTGGTCAAATATGGAGACTTAAGAAAAAGGGGACGTATTTGACCTTTCGCCATGTTTGGACCCCAAAGACAGTTGAAGACCACTGCCTGGCCATGCGTTTGGAGGAGTAGGTGATAGTTCAGTGGATTAACCTGTAATCCTAGCTACTCAGGAGGCTGAAATGGGAGGATCATGGTTCAAAGCCAGCTGGGGCCCCACAAAGCTGACTTATCTACAGTTAATCACTAAAAAAAAAAACAAAAACAAAGAACAGGAAGGGGCTGGGAGTTTGGCCTAGTGGTAGAGTGCTTGCCTAGCATGCACGAAGACCTGGGTTCGATTCCTCAGTACCACATACATAGCAAAAAGCCAGAAGTGGTGCTGTGGCTCAAGTGGTAGAGCTCTAGCCTTGAGAAAATCCAGGGACAGTGCTCAGGCTCTGAGCCCAATAAATAAAATTAAAAAAAAAAAACAAAAACTGGGAAGTGGGGCTGTAGCTCAAGGGTAGAGGGGGTAACCTTGAGCTGAAGAGCACAGGAACAGCTCCCAGGCCCAGAGTTCAAGCCCCAGGACCCCCCAAAAATAAATAAAAGTGCACACTCCCTTTTCCCAATTGTAGTGCTACTTTGATTGTTCTCATTACAAGAACTCAAATTATTTTTTCCCCTCAAATATAAACTGTCTTCATGTTCTAAAAATGCATCGCAGTTATTGAGAGGACACTTAGATGATACAGGAAAAGTAAAAAGGAAGTAGAAAACCAAAACAATCACTTGCCGTCCTTGGATGTGACTGTGCCTTGGGCGTGGACACTTCGTCTTATGGGAATTCTGTGTAGGCAATTTGTCCTCTGCCTCTCCTTTCCCAATATGATGCTGAACTAGAGTCATCTAGCTCTAGATTTCACGCAAAGTGGGAATAGGGTTGTGGTTATCAATGGCTTGCCTGTGGCTAAACACGATGTTTGGGTCCTTTCTTTTCTTGGGGGAGGTGGTACTAGGATTTGAGTTCAGGGCCTTGCACTCGGCAATTGTTAACTTGGTACTCTACTGATGAACCAACCATGTCTCCAGCTGTTTTTTCCATGCTAGGCAAGCACTCTACCACTAGGCCAAACTTCCGGCCCCATGTTTTATTTTTTATTAAAATGTTTTTCTTGTTGGTAATGGGGCTTGAACTTAGGGCCTGGGTGCTATCCCTGAGCATTTTTTTTTTTTTGCCAGTCCTGGGCTTGAGCTCAGGGCCTGAGCACTGTCCTTGGACTTTCTCAAGGCTAGAACTCTACCACTTGAGCCTCAGACCATTTCCAGCTTTTTTCTATGTATGTGGTACTGAGGAATTGAACCTGCGACTTTATGCATGCTAGCCAAGCACTCTACCACTAGGCCAAACTCCTGGACCGCCCCTCTCTTTTTTTTCCCAGTCTTGGTTCTTGAACTCAGGGCCTGAGCACTGTCCATGGGTTTTTTTCCTCAAGGCTACCGCTCTACCACTTGAACCCCAGCACCACTTCCAGCTTTTCGATTTTCTAGTGGTTAATTAGGGATAAGAGTCTCACAGGCTCTAGTGCCAGGGCTGGCTTGGCACCACGATCCTCAGCTCTCCGCCTCTTGAGTAGTTAGGATTACTGGCATGAGCCACCGAGCCCAGCTTTGATGGTTATTATTTTTTTTTGAGATATGATCTTGTCCTTGTAGAATTACAGGTGTACCCCAGCAGCTTTGTTTCATGGAGATGGAGACTCTCCAACTTTACTGCTCAGCTGGCCTGGAATCAAAATCCTGGTATCACAGTCTCCTATGTAGCATAGGAGGTCAGGTATCATCTATCTGCTCTGTGTATGTGTGTGGTGGGGGGCTGGTGCGAGGGCTTGAACTCAGTCTTGCATTCTCAATTAGCTTTTTTTTTTTTTTTCTCTCATAACTGGTGCTTTATCACTTGAGCCACAGCTTTACTTCCCAGCTGTTTGCTGGTTAATTGGAGATAAGAGTCTCACAGACTTTTCTGCCCAGGCTGGCTTCAAACTGCCATCTTCAGATCTAAGCCTCCCGAGGAGGTAGGAATACAGCGGTGAACCACCAGCTTCTGGCTTCGTTGGTTTTATTATTTATTGTTGGTTGCGGGACTTGAACTCTGAGTCTGAGCATTTTGCCTGAGCTCTTCAGCTCTAGGCTACTGCCCTATCCCTTGAACCACAGCACCACTTCTGATTCTTCGGGTGGTTAATTGAAGATAAGAGTCTCAGTGACTGGGGTGGCTTTGAACCTCAATCCTCAGATCTCAGCTACAATGACAGGTGTGAGCCACTACACCCAGCTTTCATTGGTTTTAAATTCTGTCACAGTAGGGCATGGACATAATTCCAAGTTCTTTGAAATAAGGACACTCTTGTCTCTAGTTTCCAGCATCTTGCTCTTCATTTCCATGGCAGCTATGATCAGAAGTCAACCTAGGCAGAGAGGTTCTCCTGTAACTAACAAGCCCTTTCTACAAAAAGTTGAACTGATGGCATGGCTCAAGTGATAAGAGTGCCAGCCAAGAGTAAAAAAGTTAATCAAGAAGGTGAGACTCTGAGTTCAAGCTTGATATAAGTGAAAGGAAGGAAAGAAGGATTAAAAGAAGGAAGAAGGAGGGGCTGGGGGTTTGGCCTAGTGGTTAAAGTGCTTGCCTAGCATGTATGAAGACCCGGGTTCGATTCCTTGGTACCACATGTAGGAAAAAAAGCTGGAAGTGGTGCTGAGGCTCAAGTGGTAGAGCTCTAGCCTTGAGAAAGTCCAAGGACAGTGCTCAGGCCCTGAGCTCAAGCCCAGGACTGGCAAAAAAAAAAAAAAAAGGAAGAAGGAAGGAAAGGAAAGAAGCGAAGGAAGGAAAAAGCTACCTAAAATGAGTTATAGCCCAGTAAAATGGCAACTATCAATAGCTATATGTTGGGAGCCAGAGTGTGGAGCCAGGCTGTCCCTTGAATCTGCATATCTGAGTAGGATAACCACACTAAGAAGCGAGCTGGTGCCATGTCTAGGAACTTCTGAGCTACATTGTCTGTATGGTGAACTTTCTGATCTTTGATTTATTGCTTTATTGCTTTATTGTTTTTTGGCCTTGTCCTGCTTCTCTGAGCTGAGATCTAACACTTTGCAAGAATGTAACCCCCAACAGTTCCCTGATTTACCATATGAATGTAACCCCTGGAAGTTCCCTGGTTTCAAGGAAAGTATATAAGCCTCGATTTGGAAATAAACGAGGCTGCAGCCTTAAGCTCACAGCCTTCTTGGGCTGCTCACTCAGGCTGTGGTCCTCCCGAACCCCATCTGTTTGTCTCTCTTCTATTTTTTCCTAGTCCCTGCCCCCTATTTCAGGAATCCTGTTTCGCTGCCGGCTGGCCCCGGCAGCTATATTCCAGCTATTGAGGAGAGCGAGATGGAGGATGGTTTAAGTTTAGAAGCTCAAGGCCAGCTTGAACAATATAGTGAGACTCCATTTAAAAAAAAAAAATAAAGATAAGCCTCGTGGTAGGGTGCTCACCTCCTTTGCAAGAAGCCCTGGGTTCGATTCCAAAGTACCACATACACAGAAAAAGCCAGAAACGGTGCTGTGGCTCAAGTGGCAGAGTGAGGGAAAAACCCAGGGACAGTGCTCAGGCCCTGAGTTCAGTCCCCATGACTGGTAAAAAATAAATAAATAAATAAGTAAATGAATGAATGAATAAATAAATAAATAAATAAAGAGTCTCAGGTCCTTTAAAAATCAGTAACGAACGAAAGAAGGAAACAGGTGAAGGAAGCCTACACACCTGAACTAATGCACCTTGGACCCAGCCCCGCCCCCTACCCTCCCCGCCCCGACGGAACTACATTTCCCAGAAGGCCCAGCTCACGGGGCATGCGCAGCGCGGCCGCGCCCCTCGCGCGGAGGCTGCGACGCCGAGTTTCCCTCGGGCCGCCTCCCGCTCGGTTCGCTCGTAGTAGGCGGCCCCTAGCTGCCCGGGCCGAGGCGCGGCGCGGCGGTTCCCACAGACACGGTGAGAGGGCGGCCCACCTGCCCGGGCAGGCGTGGGGGGGGGTCTCGGCAGTGGAGGGTGGCGGAGGGGGCCCCGAGCCGGGGCGGGAAGCAGACGGTCGCGCGGGCGAGGGAGGGCAGGGCCGGGGCGAGGGTCCCGGGGGTCCGGGTCGTCCCCGGGGTCTCGGGCGCCGGGGTCGGAGCAGGGGGAGGGGGGGCCCGTCGGCCGGCCGGGGACGGGCGCTCCCCGGGAGCCGGGGTCCCGCAGGACTCGGGGTGACGGCGGCGACCCCGGGGGCGGGCGGGGCGGGGCGGAGGACGCGGGCCCCGGCGGCCCACGGCGCGGGTCGCCCCCGGACCCCGCCTCTGCAGCTTCCCGGAAGCGCCCGGTTCTCGGGCCTCGGGGTCATTTTGGGGGAGTGCGGAAGGGGAGTCGGAGCCCGCCCGCTTCCTCCCGGGGAAGCCGCCGCCCCCCGTCCTGTCCTCCCCCTCCCCTCCCCCCCCAGGCCGGCCCCTCCCCCGGGGCCCGCGCCGGACCCACACCGCCCGCTGGGGACCCCGCCGACGACCCTTCGCGGACTCCCCCGTGCGTGCCGCCCCGGCAACCCCGGAGTTCCGGACACGTACGCGTTCTGGTGACCGAAACCACGCGTTCCGATCCCCCGAAATCAGGGCTGGTCTGTGTAGGCTTCCGCGGGGAGCTGGGCCCTTTGTTCAGTTACGGTGTGATTTGGGGGAACGTTTCCCCACCCCCCCCTCTGTTTTTCTTGGGTGCCTTTGCTGCACACTGGCCTCTGAAAACAGTTTTGGCCTCCCCCACCCCCTCACCCCCTTATTATTTTTTTTTTCTCTTTTTTTGCTCTTCCTGGGGCTTGAACTCCGGGCTTGGGCACTGTCCCTGATCCCTTTGGCCTTTTCTTTTTTTCTTTTTTGCCAGTCCTGGGGCTTGAACTCAGGGCCTGGGTGCTGTCCCTGAGCTCTTCAGCTCAAGGCTCCTGACCCTGCCCCTTGAGCCAAAGCACCACTTCTGGTTTCCTGGTGGTTAAATTGAGATAAACATCTCACTGACTTTAGTGCTAGGGCTACCTTTGAACCCGGATCCTCGGATCTCAGCCTAGGATTACAGACTGAACCACTGCTGCCCAGCTCTTGGACACTGCTCAAGGCTAACACTCTGCCACTTGAGCCACAGCACTTCCAGCTTTTCTCTGAATATTTAGTACCGAGGAATTGAACTCATGACTTTGTGCGTGCAAGGTGAGCGGTCTACCATTAGGCTATACTCCTGGCTCTCTTTGGCTTTTCCTTAAAAATAGAAAAGGAAGGAAGGGGCTGCATTTGGCCCTCTGGTGTCAGTGGCTCATGCCTGTAATCCTAGTTACTCTAGAGGCTGAGGTCTGAGGATCATAGTTTAAAGTCTGTCCCAGCAACGGGGAAAAAAAAACCTATGTGAGACTACTAAAAAAACTGGAAGTGGAGCTGTGAGCCAAGTGGTGCTAGCCTTGTGTAAAAAGTACTAGGGACAGCACCTACGTCCTGAGTTCAAGTGCCAGGACAGCCAGGACATACACACTACACAAAAAGGCTACTTTTTTTTTTTTTTTTTTTTTTTTTTTTTGCCATTACACGTATGCACGGCTACATTTTTTTTAAAAGACATCACACACAAGGCTACATTAAAACAACAACCATCCCCTTGATTGTTGGGTGGGCCGAGAAAAGTCCATCTTAACCTTTTGCTTTGCCCTGAAAAATAAATGGGGTGATTTTTGATGCCTAGCCACACAGCACATGATCCACCATCTATGTAAGAATTTTTTTTTTTTTTTTAAACCCTCAAGGCTGTGTTCTCAGTTTAAAATTTGATCATCTTCTTGTTGGCAAAGGTACCTTGGAATTTGTGTTGCTGAGTCAGCAAGCCTCTTCACATTTGCCGGGTTTTGTTGTTTGCATTTCATATCAAGATGGGAACTGAAACAAGTTATTCCTCCTAAAGATATGGTGTCTCCATGTAGAAGGAACCGTGTGTGCCAGCCCTGTGGAGAGACAAGGTGAGCGCCAGGGGGAATTTACTGGGCAGTCCTTTCAATCTGGTTTTCAAAAGACAAGATGGGCCCAGGTGGGGGAGGGCAGAATTTGAAGTCTTTAGGAACCAGCTGAGCCCTGAGGGTTGGCTGGTGATTGTCAGCTGTCACAGATAAATTCAGGTGGCTTCTTGCCAACTGCCTCTCCTGTCTAACCAGTCTTAGAAGACGCTTTCCATTTTAAGACACGCTTTATGGGATGGGAATGGAGGACACAAGTCGCGATGATGTCTATGTTTGAACTAGAAATGTTCTTTTCTTTGGTGGCACCAGCCTCTCCTGGGTGCCAGACAAGATCGCTGTCTTCTGGCAACTTCTTAAATTTTTTTTGTGGAAAGACAGACACACCACCATGAGTGACAGTGTGTTATCTGAGTGTTATGTGCTGAGCTGAATCACAGGGTAGTGTCCCTCTGCTCTAGGAGGAGTAGGGAAATGAGGTCAAAGGTTCTAGAAGGTTATAGCTGAGGTGTGTTGTGAAGGAAATAGTGGGAAGAAAGCTTGGTTGCCAATTGCTAAGTCATGAAGCTCCCAAGTACAGGCTGGCTACTACCTTCACTTATCAGAAACTGGCTGGCATGTTCTATCTCCCAGTGTCCATTGTACCAGAAGCTTGGTCCCCAGTGCATTGGAGGTGGAGTGGCATTGAAGGGGGGAACCTGCAAGAGGCAGAGCCTAGAGCAAGGTAATTAGATCAAGGAGGCTCAAGGTAGGCTCATGAAGGACTAATGCTAGAGTTTTGAGTAGATTAGGTCACCAGGGTAAAGCAAAGCTTTTCATGTGTGTTTTTGCTTCTTTGCTTGTTGGGATGCCTTAGGGATCAGTTTGTATATTTAATTTTGGTGTCAGTACTAGAGCTTGAACTTGGCCTGGATAATGTTCCTCAGAAAAAAGCCTGTTTTTTTTTTGTGTGTGTGTTGTTGTTGTTGTTTGTTTGTTTTTTTGCCAGTCCTGGGGCTTGAACTCAGGGCCTGGACCCTGACCTTGGGCTTTCTCAAGGCTAGAGTTCTACCACTTGAGCCACAGTGCTGCTTTCAGCTTTTTCTCTGTATGTGATACTGAGGAATCAAACCCGGGTCTTTGTGCATGCTAGGCAAGCACTTTACCACTAGGCCACACTCCCAGCCCTTAAAGGCTGTTTTTTTTTTTTTTTTTTTTTTGCCAGTCCTGGGGCTTGAACTCAGGGTTGGGCACTTTCCTTTAACACTTTTTGCTCAAGGCTAGCACTCTGCCACTTGAGCCACAGCATCACTTCTGGCTTTTTCTGTGTATGTGGTACTGAGGAATCGAACCCAGGGCTTCATGCTTGCTAGGCGAGCACTCAACCACTAGCCCATACCCCCTGCCCCAAGGCTGGTGGTATTAAGCCTAAGCTACACTTGCAGCTCTGACTTTTTGTTGGTTAATTGGAGGTTGTCTGCCTCGGCTTGCTTTGAACCTCAATCCTCAGTTCTCAGCCTCCTGAGAGCTACTAGTACCCAAAAGTGCCAAGTTCTTTAAACACTCCCTCCAGCTATTATTTTTTTGGTCAGTTGTGGAGCTTGACATCTGGGCCTGGGCATTGTCCCTGAGTTCTTTAGCTCTAGGCTATCACTCTACCACCCGACCTACATCCCCACTTCCTCCCTTTAGTTATAATCATAAGCCAAGTAAATCTCTATAAATATTCAGCAAAGTTTTCTGCTATACACAAAAGGGACACCAAGGCTCTGGCAAGCGAAAGGATTTTCTCTAAAATTCCATAAGGGGCAATTTCAAGGAACATATTGGTGGGATTCTTTGTGACAGACTTCCACTTTGGAAGCTATTAGTACCAGAGGGGACCAATGAGAGCTTTTTAAATTTTAATTTAATTACTTTTTTTTTTAATTGTTGGGGTAATGTATAGAGGGGTTATTGTTACATTCGCCATGTAGTAAGTACATTACTTCTCACACATTGAAACCCCTTCTCATGTTTTTGTCTCCATTTCCCTATGCCCACCCCGTCCCCCAATGAGAAGTTTTATCCTCACTTGTCCAGAGTCTTACCTTAAGTGGACATGCATAAAGGACACAGCAAATACTGTACAAAGTTGCTAAGGGGGTATGTTCATCAAGAAAAGCATAGAAGCGTTGCTTAGTTTGGGCCTTGAGGCTGCTGGTACAGTTCAAGTGCTGACTGTTCATGAGGCTGAGAGTTCTATCCCTTGCACTATTAAAAAAAGCTGGGGGGCCCAGGAGTTTGGCCTAGAGGTAGAGTGCTTGCCTAGTCCATTCCTTGATACCACAGACATAGAAAAAAGGCGGAAGTGGTGCTGTGGCTCAAGTAATAGAGCTCTAGCCTTGAAAAATCCCAAGGACAGTGCTCAGGCCCTGAGTTCAAGTCCCAAGACTGGTGGGGGGATCGTGAAAGTATAGATAGAATGGTGAGGATGGGATTCCTAGGGGCACAGAGGCAAGGAGGTGGGTAAGCCTGGCTCTATGTGGAAACATATGTTTTTGCTTCAGAGGTAGGAGATAGAGATAGATGGAAGGAAGCATCCTGGCGCTTAGTGTTGTTGCCAAGAGAAAAGCCCTCCTAGGGATGTGCTTTGACTATCCACGTAAGGAACTAGAGCTTTATCTGTACATCTGGGGAGGGTGGAGGAGACAAAAGGAAGAGACTGGGCTTGAATCTGGGAATGGCTGGGGCCTGACCTTTCATCCCAGTTACTTGGGAGTTGATAGGATTGCTGTTGGAGGCAGTTTAGGCAAAAGTTGCTAGACTCTATTTGGGGGGGGGGGAACCTAAAGTTAGGGGTGGCTCTAGTGGTAGACTTGTGCAAGCCTTCTGTCAATATGCCGTTAAAAAAAAAAAGGATTGGAAGTGGCACTGCAGCTCAAGTGGTGGAGTGCTAGCCTTCCCAGGCCCAGAATTCAAGCCCCACCACGGACCAAAAAAAAAGTACTTAGGGGCTGGGTGTGTGGCCTTGTGGTAGAGTGCTTGCCTAGTATGCACAAAGACCTGGGTTTGATTCCTTGGTACCTTGTATACAGAAAAAGCTGGAAGTGGTGCTGTGGCTCAAGGGGCAGAGCACTAGCCTTGAGCAAAATGTGTCCAAGGACAGGGCTCAGGCCCTGAGTTCAAGCCAAGGACTGGGGGAAAAAAGTACTTGATATAATCTTGAATTTGTGTTTAAGACAAGTTAGAGAAGCTGCTATCTGGAAGGGAGCACCTTTTTTCTTTTTTGTCAGTTATCAGCTTGAACTCTGGGTCTTGGCACTGACCCTGAGCTCTTCAACTCAAGACTAGCATTCTACCACTTTGAGCCACAGTGTTACTTTTGGTTTTCTTGTGGTTAATTGAAGATAAAAGAGTTTGATCTAGTGGTAAAGTGATTGCCTAGCATGCATGAAGAGCCAGGTTCAATTCCTCAGTATTACATATATAGAAAAAGCTGGAAATGGTGCTGTGGCTCAAGTGGTAGAGCTCTAGCCTTAAGAAAGCCCAAGGACAGTGCTCAGGCCGAGTTCAAGCCCCAGGACTGGCAAAAAAAAATGTTTCACAGGCTTTCATGCCTGGCCTGGCTCTGAACTGCCATTCTCAAATCTTAGCCTCCTGAGCAGCTAGGATTATAGGCATGAGCCACCAGTACCCAATCCCTTTTTTCTTTAGTCCTGGGGATCGAACCATTTTTTTGAGCCACAGCTCCACAACTAACTTTTTTTTTTTGTTCAGTCGTGGAACTTGAGCTCTTCAGGTCAAGGCTGCTGCCCTATCCCTTGAGCCACAGCGACACTTCTGGTTTTCTGGTGTTTAATTGGAGACAAGAGTCTCATGGACTTTAGTGCCTGGGCTGGCTTAGTCCCCCGGCTGGCTTTGAACCATGATCCTCATATCTCAGCCTCTTGAGTAGGATTGCAGGTGTGAGCCACTGAGCCCAGCTCACTACTGACTTGTTAGTGGTTCATTGGAGGTGAAAGTCTCATGGACTACCCTGTTTAGGTGGATTTTGAACCTCGATCCTCAAATCCCAGCCTGTTGGCTATAATCCTAACTTGGGTAGCTATGGGCCACCCACCTGGCTGTTTCCACATTCTTGAAGATACTTTGTTGATTGACCATCCTTAATTTTAGCATGATGAAGATGTATCTTTTTTCCATTTCTATTTGGTGTTCTGGGTCTTGTTTGAAGTCTTCTCTTTGCCTTTAAGGAACTTGGGCCGTAGGGGAGGGCCCTCATAGGCAGTAGTGCTCAGACTTCACGGTGAGCATTGCTGTTAGAAATGACTTCTTCCTGCTGGGCTGAGGTAAGTGCACGAAGGAGGGATTCATGGTGCAGAGGGAAGAGATGAGAGAGTGCATAGGTGAGACGAGCATTTTTAGTGGGGTTATGAAACAGCCTGGCCAGTGCTGGGCACTGCTAAGAGGTGCAGCTGGCTGCGGTGCTCCGGAGAGTGTTGAGAGGATATACCCGGATGATCTGTGTGCAGGACTTACTGAGGGGAGCAGGTGGAGAGAGGGAGGCCAGGCTGTGACAGTCTAGTGCCTTGCGTGGTACCAGGAGCACTTGGGGTCCTTGGGGGACTCCATGGCATGCTTCCTGCTGTGCAGTTAGATGCTCTGCCCTGTGCTCGGGTGTTAGACAGAGGGCAGGAGTGCAGGTGCTCACCTCTGGGTCTTGCTGGTTTGGAGAAATGTGTAAGTATAGGACAGCTGAGGCACAGTGATAGATGTTTGGGGCAGGGAGGGGGCGTGGGCTCTACATATCACAGCCTGTGAGGCCCTGCATAATTTTGTTCATAAAGGAACGCTCCAATTAGTTTACATATTATTTATGGAAACATATCACATTGTAAGATGTTTAAGTTGCCTCTTGGTTGAGGCTTTTTTCCCATTACCAATAATAATAACATCTTCCATAATTAAGAACACCCTAGCCAGGAATATGGCTTAGTAGTAGAGTGCTTGCCTAGCATGCATGAAGCCCTGGGATCAATTCCTCAGTACTACATACACAGAAAAATGGTGCTGTGGCTCTAGTAGTAGAGTGCTAGCCTTGAGAAAACTCAAGGATAGTACTCAGACCCTGAGTTCAAGCCCCAGTGCTAGCCTTGAGAAAACTCAAGACAGTGCCCAGGCCCTGAGTTCAAGCCCCAGGACTGACAAAAACAAAATCTTATAGCCAGGTTTCCATGACTCAAGCTTATAATTGTAACTCAGGAAACTGGAGATCTGAGGATCATGGTTCATATACCGGCCTAGGGAGGAAAATCCATGAGACTTTTATCTCTAAGTACTAAAAAGCTTAAAATGGCTCTGTGGCTCTACATGGTAGAGCACTAACCTTGAACAAAAGGATGGTGCCTAGACCCTGAGTTTAAGCCCCAGAACATACACACAAGAATACCTTAAATATCCACCCTCATTAGGTACTGAGACAATGTTGCCTTTTGAACAGGAGCTTGGTGCTGGGCCAAGGCTATTGCAGAGCTATGAGTACACTGACTCAGGGCTCAGGGTAATGTTTGAGTGGAACCCCAGTGGGCATGTCTACCAACAGGAGGATGTCCCCCTTTTTTGTCTTCTTATGCTTTAGGCTCTTGGTAATCTGGAACATCAAAGAGCTACAGCTAGGGGCTGGGAGCATGGCCTAGTGGTAGAGTGCCTGCCTAGCATGTATGAAGCCTGGGGTTTAATTCCTTGGTACCACATACACAGAAAAAAGCCAGAAGTGGGGTTGTGACTCAAGTGGTAGAGCTCTAGCCTTGAGAAAGCCCAAGGACAGTGCCCAGGCCCTGAGTTCAAGCCCCAGAATATGCTACAGCTGCAGCTTGGAGTCTTCCTTGGGCTGTGCCTTCAGGGAGTGCCTGTTCCTCATCTTGAGTTTCCAGTACAAGGCCTGGACCCCAGTGGGTGGCCCTCAATGCCTGCCTGGGACTCTTGAGCCCGCGTTCTTGGCTTCGTTGCAGTTGTACAAGTTGGTAGTCTAGAGCGGACATGCTGGAATGTGTCCATGGGCTGCCCAGTAGGTGAGTGGCAGCTGTGAAGACCCTGACTCAGGAAGCAGGTCTCTACTTGTGTCTTGGGTGGTTACAGAGGCTTGTAATTTTAAGGAGCCAGCCTTGCCCAGGGTACCCCAAATCTTTTCCCTGTGACAGGTTTGTGCAGTGTCCTCAAGGGCCCTCCCTGTCCTGTGCCTTGGGTGGTAGAGGTGAGAAAGGGTGGAGGCACCACTGGGGGTACTTCATGTTGCCTGTCTTGGTCTCCTGTGTTAGCATCTCCATTTTACAGATGAGAGCGAGCTAGGGATGTGGTGAGTGCGGCATTGGAGAGCTTTTATTGCGTCTAGACACTTCCAGGGGCCTGATCTTCCCCTTCCTCTTCAGCTGTGGAGAGTGGCACAGTCTAGGGCAGTACAGAAGCCTTGGTCCCAGCCTGTGGCTCTCCACACGACTGTGAGCAGGCAGATGCAGCTGAGTATGCTTCCACACCTGCAGAACAGGGAGTGTGTAAGGAGGGAGTGGGAGAGCCAGCTTTGATGTGTATGGGATGGCAAGCCCCAGTGTCCTGTGTGAATGTCTCACCACTTCTGCCAGCCAGGAGCCCAGGCAGTGTCCAAGCTGCACCTTGTTTTCTGCACAGCTGCTTATAGGATATGTGTGATCTTGGAAAAGTCTGAGTTCTTCCTGCTTTGGCTTCCTGACTCTGGTACATTGGGTCACTTGGTTAGCTGGGCCCTTTGCTCACATTGTAAGATACCTGCTTGGGGCAGGTTCAGGTGTCCTGGCAGACTTCCTGTTGACGGAACCCTTGCCCATGTCTTCAGTAGTGCTCTGAGCTACCGTGTGTAGATCACTGAGCTGAGCACAGGCCCCTTGCCGAGGCCCCTGCTGGGTTTGGGACATACAGCTGTGAGCAGGGCACTCTTGTGGGGCAAGAGGCCAGGGGCAGCCCCATGCCATTGTGTGATTCTGGTCAGTAATGCTGAGTAAAGAGCTCATGTGACAGCCAGGTGGCCGGGAGAGGATAAGCATGGAGGATGCAGCCAAGGCATAAGGAGGAGTATGCATCTGAGTTACTTGGAGAAGGATGTCCTGAAAAGGGAAGGGGATTTGTGAGTGGGGGCCTGGCAGTGGTCAGTGAGGCCCAAGGAGGCTTGGAGAGGCCAAAGGGACACTTTTCTTGTTTAGGGCTCCCCCCACCCAGTTGTGGGCTTGAATTCTGGATCTGGGTGCTGCTCTCAAGCTCTTCAGCTCAAGGCTACCACCCTACCCCTGGAGCCACAGCCCCACTTCCAGTTTTCTAGTGGTTAATAGGAGGTAAGAGTCTTAGGACTTTAGTGCTTTGAATCGTGATCCTCAGATCTCAACCTCCTGAGTAGCTAGGATTACAGACATAAGTCACCGTGTCTGGCTTTTAGGGCTTTTTCTGTGTTCAGTCTGTGGAGGAACCAGAACCTGACTTGCATTTCACTTCTGCCACTGGACCCAGGAGATCCTGGACTCTCTACTCCTCCTAGAGATAGCTCGGCTGCCTGACCTATAGCTGAGTGGGTGTTTCTTGTGTCCCACTGGCAAACCTGGGCTGAAAAGTATAGGGACTCAGTCCATGACCTGGGATACTTGGGAAGACAGTGTGAGAGGACTAGCCTGATCAGAGGGTAGACAGAGCTCGGCTAAGACTCAGCATCCCTTTGACTTCTCTACATTCCCCAAAGAACATTCACTGAGCTAGGCAGGCCTCAGGACTGGCATGGAATTCTTTTTTTTTTTTTTTTTTTTTTTTTTTTGCCAGTCCTGGGCTTGAGCTCAGGGCCTGAGCACTGTCCTTGGACTTTCTCAAGGCTAGAGCTCTACCACTTGAGCCTCAGCACCACTTCCGGCTTTTTTTCTATGTATGTGGTACCGAGGAATCGAACCCGGGTCTTCATGCATGCTAGGCAAGCACTTTAACCACTAGGCCAAACTCCCAGCCCCTGGCATGGAATTCTTGTCACTGATCATGGACAGAATCAGTGATTCCTGGTGCCTTTACGGTATTTTAGAAGCCTGTTTTCCTTTCCCAGCACGGAGGCTATGCGTGGGTAACTGTGTGTCTGTCTTGTTTCCAGGTCCACTAGAGGTGCTGGGCAATGAATCCAAGACTGCCACCCAGAGTGATCTGAAGCCATCTTGGGAAGCAGAGGGCATCCTGGGAAGATGGCCATGGCCCCAAATCCTTCCCTGGCTCAAGTGTACCCCAGTCCCGTGGCAGTGGCTGTGTGGGAATGGCGGGATGGGCTGAACATCTGGCACCCCTACAGTGCAGCCGTCTGCAACTATATTGAGCAGCAGTTTGTCCAGCAAAAGGGTCAGCGCTTTGGGCTGGGGAGCCTGGCCCACAGCATCCCCTTGGGCCAGGTGGACCCCTCACTGGCTCCCTACATCATCGATCTCCCCAGCTGGACCCAGTTCCGCCAGGACACTGGTAGGTCCTTTTGCCTCTCCTATAGGATTTGAGCACCTGCTTTGGCTAGATGCCATGCTAGGTGTTAGAGCTACTGGTGTGACTTACAGAGCTTGTCCACACCCCTGAAGTAAGCAAAACTCAGAACCCCGTAGTGATAGAGGGCACTGTGGAGCACACAGTGAAGGCTCTCCCCTTGTCTCCCAGACCCCAGTGCCTGCTTCAGCCTGCAGGGTCCCATGGGTCCCTGGTTGGCTGGTCAGCCAGCATCGAAATGTACTATGCCATGATTCTGCTAGTGAGAGGGCCTGTAGAGGCTAAACATGGGGCACAGAAGAGATGGGAGATGAGCATGCTGTCAGCCTGGGCTACGTAGTCAGGCCCTGAACTAAAAACAAAACTGACAAGCTAAAGAATACAGTTGTACTTGAAATCAAAGAGAATGGTAAATCCGTATTAGAGATAATGTAGCAATAAGATTTTTTTTTCCTTGGTCATGGGGCTTGAACTCTGGGCCTGGGCACTGTCCCTGTGTTCTTCCACGCATGGCTACTACCCTTCCCCTTGAACCACCGCACTACCCTGGTTTTAAAGTGGTTAATTGGAGATGAGTCTCATGGACTTTAGTGCCTGGGTTGGCTTTGAACGATGATTCTAAGATCCTCAGCCTCCCGAGTAGCTGGGATTATTGGTGTGAGCTAACGCACCTGGCTAGCAATAGATTTAAAAAGTTTTAGAGGGCCGGGAGCCTGGCCTAGTGGTAGAGTGCTTGCCTAGCACGCACAAAGACCTGGGTTTCATTCTTCGGTATCACATCTACAGAAAAAGCTGGAAGTGGTGCTGTGGATTAAGTGGTACAGCTCTAGCCTTGAGAAAGCCCAAGGACAGTGCCCAGGCCCTGACTGAGTTCAAGACTCAGGACTGGCCAAAAAAAAAAAAAAGTTTTAGAGATAGGAAATGCTACAGTATAATGTATAGAACTAGTATAATATGTAGAACTAATAGGAAGTTGGATATCTGCTACTTAAATACTCATTCTTAAAAAGACTAGCTGGGAAGAAGTAAATTATGGTACCAGTTATGGGTTTTTTTTTTAGTGGGTTATAGGGCTTGAACTCTGGCCTTGGCACTGTCCCTGAGCTCTTCTTCAGTTCAAAACTACCACCCTACCCTTGAGCCAAGCCCCACTTCCCATTTTCTAGAGGTTAATTGAAGATAAAAGTCTTAGGTTCTTTTGTGCCTGGGCTGGCTTTGAACCTTGATTCTCAGATCTCAGCCTCCCGAGTAGCTAGAATTACAGGCGAGAGCCACCGTGACTGGCTCCAGTTGTGGTCCCCCCACCCTTTTTTGTACTGGTTACTAGGATTTGAACTCAGGCTTAGCTTTTTTGCTCACAGCTGGCATTCTATTAAGTCACATTTCCAGTATTTTTATTTTATTTATTTGTTTGATTTTGTGCCAATACTAGCTTGAACTCAGGGCCTGGGTGATATCCTTTAGCTTTTTTACTCAAGGCTGGTACTTTACCATTTGAGCCACAGCTCATATTTCCAGCTTTTTGGTAGTTAATCAGAGATGAGCCTTACTGCCCCAGCCATCTTGAACCATAATCATCAGATTTCAGACTTCTGAATACAAGCATGGTCCACTAGCTTTCTTCAGTGTTTCCATAGTGGAGATGTAGGCTGGGTGCCAATGGTTCATGTGTTCAGGTCCTACGTTCAAGCCTAGTACTGGCATAGACAAACAGACACACGTACACATACACACAAAAATGGAGATATAGAAGTGTTATCTCTAGGCTGGAAGTTTGGCCTGTGGTAGAGTGCTTGTCTAGCACTCACAAAGCCGTGGGTTCAATTCCAATTACCACATATATAGAAAAAGCCAGAAAGGGTGCTGTGGCTCAAGAGGCAGAATGCTAGACTTGAGCAAAGTAAAGGCCAAGGACAATGCCTAGGCCCTGAGTTCAAGCCCCAGGACTGGCCAAAAAAAAGTGTCTAGAACAGTTTTTCACTTACATGTACTTTCTTTTCTTTTTTCTTTTTTTTAATGTATGTGGTACCGAGGAATCGAACCCAGGTCTTCTTGCATGCTAGGCAAGCACTCTACTACTAGGTCAAACTCTTGTCCCTCTGGAACAGTTTTTAATTTTTTGGTGCTTGAGATTGAATCTTGGACTCCATGCATACTAAGCAACCCTTGTTTGTTTTGCCAGTTCTTGGGCTTTCTCAAGGCTAGAGGTCTACCACTTGAGCCACAGCACCATTTCCACCTTTCTTTTGTCCTATGTATGTGGTACTGAGGAATGGAACGGGGTCTTCGTGCATGCTAGGCAAGCTCCCGCCCCTCTACCTCCACCCCCCCTTTTTTTTTTTGGTTGGTTGTGGGGCTTGAACTTAGGGCTTGGGCACTGAAGGCTGGTACTCTACCACTTTGAGCAACAGCTCCACCCTTTGGTTTTTGAGTGGTTAATTGTAAATAAGAGTCACATGGGGACTCTTAGCACTTGCCTACTGCCCTCTGTTCCATTCCCAGCACCAATGTCTCTGCACATCTCTGCACTCTACCTCTAGATCTGGATATTAGCCATTGCCAGCCCTCACATGTTGTTGCGAGGCCTTATGTACACCACCAGTGATTATTTTGTTCTGTGAAAAAAAGAATTCTAGGATTAGGAATATAAATTCATGGCAAAGCACCTAGCTTGGGTGAGGCTCTGGACTCTCTGCCTAGCACTGAAAAATCGCACAGGAAAAGACTTGTTGAGTTGTTCCCTGTGTGTCTTGTGTGTTTTGGAGGGGTGGCTAGCACATCCTTGTTTATGTGCCCTGCTCTTTTCAACAGGCACCATGCGGGCTGTGCGCAGGCACCTATTTCCACAGAATTCAGCCCCGGGCCGGGGCATCGTCTGGGAGTGGCTGGGCGATGATGGCTCCTGGACGGCCTACGAAGCCAGCATCTGTGACTATCTGGAGCAGCAGGTGGCTGGAGGCACCCAGCTCGTGGACCTTGCTCCCCTGGGGTACAACTATACCATCAACTATGCCACCCACACACAGACCAATAAGACTTCTAGCTTTTGCCGAAGTGTGCGGCGCCAAGTTGGGTTGCCTTATCCAGTGACCACTGTCATCGCTCCACCAGGCCACACTGGAGTTGCCTGTTCTTGCCACCAGTGCCTCCATGGCAGTGGAACTGGCCCTGTGTCGGGCCGCTACCGCCACTCCATGACCAACCTTCCTGCATATTCCACTCCCCAAGCCTCCCACAGGACTACCCTTGTCTTTGGGGCCCACCAAGCCTTTGCCCCATACAACAAGCCCTCGCTGTCTGGAGCCAGGTCCGCGCCCAGGCTGAACACCACCAATCCCTGGGGTGGAGCAGCCTCTGCCCTGGGGAGTCAATCCTTCTTGCGCTCCAGCCTCTCCCACCTGGGACCACAGCTCCTGCCTCCAGCCCCGTCCACTTCTGGCGGAGCCAGGTATCTTGTGTTTTCTGGTCATTGTGTCCACCCATTTGTCTTGGCAGAAGGCAGCTTCTGCTTTAATGGCCTGGGAGGAGAACTCAGGTCTGTGCAGAGTGGCCCCTGGTTTTCTTGGTTTTCTTTGCTGCATTGTCTTTTTTTTTTTTTTTGCCAGTTCTGGGCTTGAGCTCAGGGTCTGAGCAATGTCCTTGGACTTTCTCAAGGCTAGAGCTCTACCATTTGAGCCTCAGCACCAGTTCCGGCTTTTTTCTATGTATGTGGTACCAAGGAATCGAACCTGGGTCTTCATGCATGCTAGGCAAGCACTTTAACCACTAGGCCAAACTCCCGGCCCTGCTGCATTGTCTTTTGGCACATAGACCTCAGGTGCCATGGCCCTGCACACCCTGGAGTAAGCTGGCCTTCACTGGGTTAGGCTCATTCTTGTACCTCACAATCCCTAAGGAGTAATAGATTATAGACCTGGCCTGTAGCATGTTCACCTGAGGACATTCCAGTAGCTGTGTGCTCAGTGATTCCCCTCCTGGGCCAGGTACTGCAGACCCCTAAGCCCTCAGTGTAGGTCAGAGGAGGCCCCAGAAATGTAGAATAGGGAGAGCATGTGGCAGGGGGTGTGGGAGTCACAGGCTGCTGTGCCACACGCTTGGCACCTGGAGAGAGATGATCCAGTCTGAGGCCCAGTGCAGACCAGGTTTAGTGGTGGTTTGATGTTCCTTTGAGTTTTGAGGCAGTCTTACTGTGCAGCTCAGGCTGGCCATGAATGTACGATCCTCCTATCCTCCAGCTTTTGAGCGCTGAGACCAAGTGGCATTTTAAAGTCTTGGTCAGCAGGAGGATACTCCTGGGGTAACGAAGCTAGCTGATGGGGGTCATCCGTTCTTACTGCTCAGGGCTGGGTGTAGAGAACACAGTTCCGAGGACAGCAGGATGGGGTGCCTTCTGAGGGAGAGAGATCGGGGTGGGAGGTGGTGGGGTCTGTAGCCCATGGCTGTCCTGGTCCCCGGGAGGACAGTGTCTTGTTGGTGTGGACTGATGGCCAGTCATCTTGTGAGGTGTCAGACCTGGGCCAGCTTTTGTGTAGCTAGTGTTTGTTCAGGTGGGTTTGCCAGGACCCTGCCAGCATTGTTTGATACCATTCAGGCTACAGGAGCAACTTCATTGGTCCTCATGGTAGATTTCAGCTATATAGATAGCATCATCAACTTGAGCTTTGGCCACACAGCCAGCCATGGCAGAAGCAGAATTAAGCCTGGCCCCAGGATGCAGTGCAGAGCCTGACAGGAGCCTCTGTGGCTGATGAGGAAGGTCTGCTGGACAGGGAGGATGACTGGCATGGGGTCCATGTTTCGAGGCTGCTGCTCCTTCCTCCTTCCACCAGAGTTGGAGCTGTGGGCCTGGCCTCTGAGAATGGGGAGTCCAGAGAGATGTCACTGCACAAGAGTCCTCTCGCCCCCCTCAGTATGTGCAGGAGTACCATTCAACAACAGGGGCCTCCATTGCCAGTCCAAACAGTGATCAGAGCTGCAGCCTTCCCAAGTCTCCTGGGGTAGCTGCCGCTGCTGCCGTTGTTACTGTTGTTGCTGCTTTTGCTGCTGCCGCCACCGCCGCCGCCGCCGCCGCCGCCGCCGCCGCCGCCACCACCTCCTCCTCCTCTTCCTCCTCCTCCTCCTCCTCTTCCTCCTCCTCCTCCCTCTTCCTCCTCTTCCTCCTCTTCCTCCTCTTCCTCCTCTTCCTCTTCTTCCTCTTCTTCCTCTTCCTCTTCCTCCTCTTCCTCTTCCTCTTCCTTCTCCTCCTCCTCCTCCTCCTCCTTTTTGGTTGGTTGTGGGGCTTGAATTCAGAGTCTAGGCACTGTCCCTGAGTTGCTTTTGCTCAAGGCTAGCACCCTACCACTTAAGCTGCAGCGCTACTTCCAGCTTTTTCTCTTTATGTGGTACTGAAGAATAGAACTCAGGGCTTTGTGCGTGCTAGGCAAGCACTCTGCCACTAGGCCACACTCCCAGCCACACTTCCAGTTTTTGAATGGTTAATTAGGTTAAGAGTCTCACAGGGACTTTTCTGCCTTGGCTGGCTTTGAACCTCAATCCTCAGATCTCAACCTCCTGAGTAGCTAGGATTATAGGCACCAATAGTGCCCAGCTCCTGGGGCTCCTTCCAGGGTTCCCTTCTCCCCCTTCCCCCGTCCCAATCCTGGGGCTTGAACTCTGGGTGAGCACTGTCCTGGGGCTTTCCTCAAGGGTAGAGCTCTACCACTTGAGCCACAGCACCATTTCCCCGCCTTTTCTGTATATGTGGTAACAAGGAATCAAACTTGGGTCTTTGTGTATGCGAGGCAAACACTTTTATCATAAGGCCAAACTCCTGGCCCTTCCTTCCAGTTATTTTGGGCAAGTTTCTGAATGCTACTTGAGCTGGGGTTCTGGGTTTAGTTAGGTGACTTAATGGGGCTCTTAATAGGGAGCTCCCATTGATCTTCCCCAAACCATCTTTGTACTTGTCAGGGTTTCCCTCTCAGCTGAAGGCCCTGTGTGGAGGCTGGCCAGTGACAGCAGGTGCCATGCCTGTCACTGCTTGCCTTGTGCGCTGGAACCAGGAGGAACTGGGCCAGCCCGTGTGTAGGGTGACACAACCTCAAAGCAGCCTGCCCTCTGGGGTAGGTGTGCAACCCTGTTCCCTCCAGCTTTTTTGGAGCGGGGCTGGATGTAGTTGTACTTGCACAGGCCTGTCCAGGCCTGGGAAACAAGGCTGTTCCTGTCTACTTTGTCGTGTGGCCCTCTGCACTTGCCCTCCCCTGATGGGTTAGAGAGCCTGGGGCCTGAACCTGGGGTAACTCTAGGAGCTCTGCAGTGTTCTCAGAGCTAAGCCATGTCCTGCAAATTGAGGAGGAGGCAGGCCGGTCCTCCTATGCCTGGAGGACTTACTGTTTGAGCAGGTGGGCCTCAGGCTTTGTTTTGTGTTTGTAGTGCTAATGGTTTCCAGTCCACTTATTGCTTAATCTGGATGAAACTGGCTTTTTGGTTTCCTGGTGCCCCCTGGGAACTTGGAGTAATCCTGGACACGCTGTGTCATTTGTAACCAAGGTGTAAATAGTTTCCTGCGGCTGAGGGTTACCCTTTCAGCACCAAACGTGTGTCCTAATGTGGTGGGTGAACTTCCCAAAATGTGTCACGGGCACTGTAACAAAGGTGGGACCCCTTAGTTGGCATTTTGATGACTGGGTTGGTGTTTAGCACTAGTAACTTTTTTTTTCCAATCCTAGGGCTTGAACCCAGGACCTGGGCACTGTCCCTGAGCTGCTTCTGCTTAAGGCTAGCGCTGTACTACTTAAGCCACAGCACCACTTCTGACTTTTTCTGTGTATGTGATACTGAGGATACAGGCCTTCATGCATGCTAGGCAAACATTCTACCACTAGGCCACACTCTTGGCCCTGTTTTTTGTTTTTGCTAGTCCTAGGACTTGAACTCAGGGCCTGAGCAATGTCCTTGGGCTTTCTCAAAACTAGAGCTCTATCACTTGAGCCACGGGGCCACTTCTGACTTTTTCCTGTGTTTGTAGTACCAGGGAATTGAACCTGGGTCTTTGTGCATGCTAGGCAAGCCCTCTACTACTAGGCCAAACTCCTGGCCCCTTTCCCCCTTTTTTTTGTGGGTCATGGGGCTTGAACTTGGCCTGGGTGCTGTCCCTGAGCTCTTCAGCTCAAGGCTACCACCCTACCCTTCAGCCAAGCCCCACTTCCCTAGAGGTTAATTGGGAGATAAGAGTCTCAGGTCCTTTTGTGCCCGGGCTGGCTTTAAACCTTAATCCTTAGATCTCAGCCTCTTGAGTAGCTAGGATTACAGGTGTGAGCCACTGTGCCTGGCTTTTTTTTTTTTTTTTTAATCGCAGCCAGCTCTCTACCATTTGAATCATGCCTCTAGTTGTAGCTTTTTTTTTTTTTGCCAGTCCTGGGCTTGAGCTCAGGGCCTGAGCACTGTCCTTGGACTTTCTCAAGGCTAGAACTCTACCACTTGAGCCTCAGCACCACTTCCGGCTTTTTTCTATATGTGGTACCGAGGAATCAAACCCGGGTCTTCAGGCATGCTAAGCAAGCACTTTAACCACTAGGCCAAACTCCCGGCCCAGTCTAGTTGTAGCTTTTTGCTGGTTATGTTCCAGATTTGTCTTCCCAGGCTGGCTCTAAACTTTGATTCTCAGATTTCAGCCTCCTGAATAGCTGGGATTATAGGTGTGAGCCACCAGTGCCTGACTAAACTCTGAGTTTCTGAACTCAAGGTTCAGCTAGTGTTCCCCTGGGAACTTGTTCTGGAGGCCTGAGCTGGAATTTTACATCATTCACGAACGCTTTCAGGAATAATCCCTCTTCTTCCCCATCAGAAAAAAAGTTGAAATAGGCTCATGATGGGGTGGATTTTGCTTCTCATAGATACCTCTAGGTCTACCTCACCCTTTTCTTCTGGCTGAAAGCAGCTAAAAGAGGGTAGAAACTGTTTTTGGTGGTTAGCTTTAGCTTGAATCACAAGAGCCTCACCCTGGCTAGGCAGGTGCTTTGCTGCTGAACCATGCCTCCAACCAAGCTGCTCCTCTTGTAGTCCAGCCAGATAGGCTGTTTTAATAAAAAGAACATTAAAATCTGTTGTGTACTCAGGCCAGTACTGGAGTGCCTGTTCTGCTCCAGCTGGGTGAGAGGTCTCCTGGTCAGATGAGATTAGCCAGCTCCTTCAGTTTCCACCCTAGGTGTCGGGGTAGTGCCTGAGGGGTAGTGTGGGGCTTGGGCAGCTCCTGGAGCAGTGGTGGTTTATGGACTGCAAGTGGAATGGAAAGGAGCTGGCTCTCCTCTGGTCTGGGTTGGGCCCAGCCTTATGGAACAAAGGCCCTGGGAACTTCAGTGCAGGACTATGTGGGAGGGTTTTGTAATCTTAATATTTCATCATCTATCCTGGATAGGGATGGATGGGAGGACCCGGCAGTCAGAGGGAGGTGGAGCAGGCAGGAACTTGTCCTTCTCTTCCCAGATGAAAATGACCTTCAAACACTTAAACATGAGTACTTAGAACCAAATGAGTGAGTGGCATTGAACGTCATCATCATGAGAAGCTAGAACCTCATTATTACAAGTGTTGTATTGTTGTTGTAGAGGGGCCAGGGCCTTGGGCACTGTCAGCAAGTGCTCCACTACTGAGTTATACCTCCAACACCCATATTCTTTTTTTAGGGGGGGTGGGTCATGGGGCTTGAACTTGGCCTGGGTGCTGTCCCTGAACTCTTTAGCTCAAGGCTACCACCCTACCCTTGAGCCAAGCCCCACTTCCTGTTTTCTAGAGGTTAGTTGGAGATAAGAGTCTCAGGTCCTTTTGTTCCCAGGCTGGCTTTGAACCTTGATCCTCAGATTTCAGCCTCCTGAGTAGCTGGGATTACAGGCATGAGACCCCGGCCATCTATACTCTTAAGAAAGCATCCCCCAAAGCTTTGCTCTGTACCAATTTTAGATTGACAGAAAAGTTACATAGTACAGAGTTCCTGCACACTTTGTCTTTCTAATCATAGTGTGGTCAGGACCAGGAAACTTCCCTGGGTACAGCACTGATTGCTGAATATTTTTACTCCTATCCTCTTTCTGTTCCAGGGTCCTGTGCGAGATCCTGCTGTACATGTGGGTTGTCATTCCACCTGTTCCCTATGCCCAGATTGTCCTCAGTCCCTCATCTTACAGCTTCCTGCTCCACAGAGGTGCTTAGTTCAGTATCCCTTGACTGACCTATGTTTGGTTGTTTCCTGAGCGTGGACCAGTTTATGTGTTTTTGGCAGGAATCGTGTATGGAGGTCAGGGGTGAATCAGTTCATGATTCTGACTTGCTATGTTGGTCTCAATGGCTGATGGTTCCTGTGCAGAGGAACCCAGATCTCAGTCTAATGAAGTGAAGTGAGCTTGAGCCATGTGAGCTCCCTCTCTAGGAGTGTGTTCTGGTGGACAAGCTGCCCAAGCAAACAGAACAAGTGGAGATGGGAAGGGGCCTTGGCACGAGGCTTAGCTCAGCACCACTCAGCTCTCTCTCTTTCCTCCCAAGTGCCTCCCTCCCCAGCGGTCCATTGAGCAGCTCTGGGAACACCCCAGCCACGGTGCCTGTGCAGATGCCGAAGCCCAGCAGGGTCCAGCAAGCTCTCGCAGGTAGGTGCTTGAACCAGAGGGGGCAGTGGGCTGGGGTCTTCATCACCCTCCAGGAAACCTCTCCCCGTGATGGTGTACCCTGAGAGAGTGAGCTGGTACCCCCTGCTCCAGCCCTCTGTGGCAGGCAGGCCTGATGACAGAGCTCTCAGATGGACTTTGCACTTTGTGTGTGTGTGTGTGTGTGTGTGTGTGTGTGTGTGTGTGTATGTGTGTGCGCACATACAACTTGAATTCAGGCTGGGTGCTATCCTTGAGCTCTTTTGTTCAAGGCTAGTGCTCTAGTACTTGAGTCCCAACTCCACTTCCAGCAATTTTTGGTGCTCATTTGGAGATAAGAGTCCTGTAGAATCCCTGCCCAGGCTGGCTTCAGTCTCTTCTTCCTGAATGGTTAGGATTATAGGTGTAAGCCACCAGCATCAGGCTGCACATCGTCGTTTTTTTGTGTTTTGGGGTTTTTTTGGTTGGTCGTGGGGCTTGAACTCTGGGCCTGGGCACTGTCCCTGAGCTTTTCAGCTCAAAGCTAGTGATCTACCACTTAGCTACAGGGCCACTTCCAGTTTTCTGGCAGTTTAATTGGCGATAAGAGTCTCATGGACTTTAGTGCCTGTGCTGGTTTTGCACTGAGATCATGAGATCTCAGCCTCCTGAGTAGCTAGGATTACAGGTGTGAGCCACCAGTGCCTGCCCGGGTGCAGATCCTTTATTTTTAAGTGTTATATTGAATTATAGTTAAAGCCACTTTTCTGGCCTGCAGGGACCTCTGGGGCTTTAACCAGTTGGCTGTCAGTAGATCCTGGTCATTTTTTTTTTTTTTTTTTTTATTTTTTGCCAGTTGTGGGGCTTGAACTCAAGGCCTGAGCACTGTCCTTGGACTTTTTTCTCAAGACTAGAGCTCTACCATTTGAGCCACACACCACTTCCAGCTTTTTTTCTATGTATGTGGTACCGAGGAATTGAACCTGGGTCTTTGTGCGTGCTAGGCAAGCACTCTACCACTAGGCCAAACTCCCAAACCCCTGGTCATTTTTTTTATGCTGGGGATGGAACCTACAGCTTTCCTCTTGCTTCACAAGTTGCTTTTACTGCTGCTGACTTGCATGCCAGCCACTCTTGTCCTGAACAGGTGCCATTCTGTCCATCAGGATGTCTTTTACCCATGCCTTGTGGGGCTTACAGGGGTGGGGCAGCTATGAGCAGATTAGGCCTTGTGGCAAAACACAGTGCATGTACCAGAGAAGACAGGAATGGGCAGCACACTGGTACGGGCACATCAGGTGCTGGAGTTCGAGGTGGACAGACAGGGCAGGTCTGAGATATGGAGTACAGGGGGAGCGCAGCCTCACACATTTAGGAAAGGAGCCTTCTGTCTCACTGGACATGGTGACAAGGGGTCACAATAACCTGTCATGACAACAGTGACTCAGGAGGGCTGGCTCTGCGTGTGCACTCACATTGCATCCCTAAATGACTCTAAGGCGCAGATGTCCCATATTATCCGAGGAAACTGAAGCCAAGAGAAGTTCAAAATTCCCTCAGCAAAGCTGGGACTGTGTCCCAGGATTTGGCCTCTTGCATGCAATAATTTGGCACTCAGTCCAGAGGGAACCTTGATCAGACGTGATGGCCATGCTGTAGATAGTGGCTTGTCCCGGAGGTGGCAGCAGTGTGAGGTGCATCCCAGAAGGGGGCTAATCTCTCAAGAGACACAGAGGACCCTGGGAGAGCCACGTGGCAGGTGGTGGAGGTTGGACTGAGGAGGGCAAGGAACTGGGGTAAACCAGATGAGAGACAGGCTAGGGGGTCCTCTCTACCTACTTTAGCTACTCAGCCATCAGCTCTACTGGAGCAAGAGGAAAGAGCAGAGTGCTGGAAGCATGGCCCAAGTAGTAGAGCTCCTTAAACCCCAGTACTGCCCCAAACAGAACAGAACCAAAACATAAAGAACAAGCTGGGATGTATCCTGGGGGAGGGCCTCAGGTTCAAGAGCAGGGGATGGGGGCAGGGGCCACTACTGAACAGTTCCCAGATACCTCACAGTCATTAAGAGGTGGTATAGAATTTGTGTCACACTTGTCTTTACTTGTGAAGCACAGGCTCTGCCACTTGAGTCGTGTCCCCAGCCCACTCTTTGTGCTTTCAGGATTTTTTGTGGCAGTTCTAGGGCTTGGACTTAGGTCCTCATGCTCTTGCTTGGCTCTTTTGGTCAAAGCTGTCACCCTGCCTCTTAAGACACAGTTCCACTTCTGGCTTTCTGCTGGTTAATTGGAGATAGGTCTTTCAGATTTGTCTGCCACAGCTAGCTTCAAACACTGACCAGTAAGAAGTGACACTGGGTAGGAAACCAGGCAGGGAAGGAGGCCAAGTAAGATAGACTCAAGAGTCTTGACCCTTTTCACCAGTTGAGGGGTCGGTCCTAGGTCAGATAAGGTTTTTTTTTTTTTTTTTTGCCAGTCCTGGGCTTGAGTTCAGGGCCTGAGCACTGTCCTTGGGTTTTCTCAAGGCTAGAGCTCTACCACTTGAGCCTCAGCACCACTTCCAGCTTTTTTCTATGTATGTGGTACCGAGGAATCGAACCCGGGTCTTCATGCATGCTAGGCAAGCACTTTAACCACTAGGCCAAACTCCCGGCCCTAGATAAGGTTTTTACGGTTGAGAGTGGATCTGCAGATGGGAGTTTCACATTCAGAGGCTTGGAATGGGAGTTCTCTGGAGTGAATGGATCTAAAAGCTGTGGTTCAGGCTGTTAGGTGGTGTGCGGGGTTGTCCTTCAGCCTTCGCTGCTGAGGAATATGTGCTGGCGGATTCTCCATGCCCTGGGCCCTGCCCATCCCTCTTCATCCCCTCCATCTGGTCCTGTCCCATCTGGTCTCGTCTCCTCCTGTCCTATCATGCCCCTTATTTTGCTGCTTTCAAGTTGAGCACCAAGATCCAGGTCCTGCTGGACCGGGTGGAGAGTGCATGGCTTCGGCCACCAGGAGGCTGTGAAGGTGGCCCTGAGGATGTCTTCTTCCCTCTGGCTAGGGTGGGACCTTCCCCACGTGGAATGCACACTGAAGGGAAGGCGACTCCTGACACAGGTGTCTAAGTCGGGGAGGTTAGAGTGCTAGAGGAAGCACGCTGTAGGAAAGAGGCTGAGTTGGCAGCATATAGTCCCTTTCCACAGGTGGCCAGCGATGGCCTGCCTGCAGGGGCGGGGAGCCAGGCCTCTGAGGGCTGAGGGCAGATCTGAGCACGGTGGGCCCCCATGGGGCTGCAGTCCAGTCACAGGGTGTGGTCAGCACACAGGCTGAGGGCTCTGAAGGGAAGATGCTCCTGCTCCAGGTTCCTCCCATCTTTCTGCCACCTGCGACTGCTTGTCATCCTGCTCCTTTAGTTCTCAAGGGAACTACCCTTGAGTCCAGCAACAAGCTGGGGCTGTGGATGGCATGGTGGTGACTCGTTCTCCTGAGGTGTGCTTTGGTGCCTCCTTCAGAGTGGCAGTTCACCACCCCTGGTTTGATTCTTTCTGGGCAGGAGTTGGCCTTAGCATCTATTCTAAACTGCCTTACTTTGCCAGGCAAGAGCCCCAGCAGCTGGTCCAGCAGCCCCTGCCCTCTGAGCACTCCCTGAACCTGGATTTGAGGCCTCACCCAGCTGGCTGAGAAGCCAGGATGCCCTCCTGGGAGCACTCTGGTCAAAGAGGAAGTGAGCTGTGCCAGGCATGCCACTGTGAGGTGCCAGGTTATAGAGGAGTAGGAAGGAGAGAATCTGCCAGGGCGAGTGAGGCCCCAGGAATAGGGTAGCAGCGGGCTCTGCCCCAGTTCCCTCCCTGGTGGGCATCAGCAGAGGAAGCTGGGTCTAGGCCATCTCAGGGCCCCAAGCAGCCTTGTCAGATAGGTGGTGGAAAAGCAGAGTGTGGCAAGCTGGGAGGGCACAGGCAGGCCTCTGCAGGCTCGAGGGGTGGAGGGGTTGCCTCGTGTGCTCCCTGCACAAGTGCAGGAGAGGTCACCTAGGCCGGCTCAGGACACCCCGGGCATACTACACACTCTCCTGAAGCGAATGACTGCACACTGCATGAATCTGGCAGCCTCCAGATTCCCTAGGGAAATTCGTGGGTCCTCTTGGCTGTTCACATGCCACCAGCTTGGACACCAAAGGATTGCAAATATTATGTGCGGAACGCCTCCCTCTAACGTTTCTCCCTCTGCATGTCTGATCTCGCACCCGTGCAGGCATGACAAGTGTGCTGATGTCAGCCATTGGACTCCCTGTGTGTCTTAGCCGCGCACCCCAGCCCGCCAGCCCTCCCGCCTCCTGTCTGGCCTCTAAAAGTCACAGCTCAGTTAAGAGACTGAGGAAAATGTCCATGAAAGGTAGTTGCTATTCGCAAATGCTCTTTGGCCTCTGTTAAGCCTGCTCCACATCTCACTGCCTGACTCTCCTGCGCCCGTCACTCTGCCCTCGTAGTCCTCCACTTCTTTTGCCTTCTCTTTGCACTCCAGCAGGCAGGGTGTGTGGGTGCAGCTCCTGGGACTCGCTTGTTCCTAGGGACACCGTGACTTTGTAGTCATGAAGTTGTGGATGACAGACGTTAAGGATTATGGGATGCCTGTCCCTTCCAAGTGGCTGGTGTGTCTCAGGAAAGGTCCCCAGAGAGCATGGCCCTATTCTGTCCGGTGGTCAGAGATAGCCTGGCTGCGGAGATGTTGCGTGAGAGGTCTGTGTTCAGTGAGGTGCAGCAAGTGCTCCAGGAAGAGGACGTGGTCAGCACAGAGCCTCAGAAGCCTAGGTAGTTTTTGCAGGACTTGTGGTAGCTGAGCTGTGTCCTGGTAACTCTGCTGGCCTGGGTCATCCCCACTCCTGCCCTCATTGGCTCTGGCTCTGTTGGCCTGGGCCACCCCCGCTCCTGCCCTCATTGGCTCTGGCTCTGCTGGCATGGGCCACCCCTGCTCCTGTCCTTACTGGCTCTGGCTCTGCTGGCCTGGGCCACCCCCGCTTCTGTCCTCACTGGCTCTGGCTCTGCTGGCCTGGGCCACTCCTGCTCCTGTTCTCACTTGCCGTGGCTCCCACCCATTTCCCCAACATTGGCTGTGGCTCTTGCTCAGGTGGCTTGGCGAGAAAGGAGGCACGTGCAGGGCAACGTGGCAGTGGTGGCTGCCCTTTTCTGTCCTGAGGGAGATGGGCAGGAGAGCAGGGCTGGCTGGCAGCCTTGGGCACCTGGGTTGTTTGGAAAGGACAGCCTGCCTTTCTGGATTTGAACATGTGTGGTGGGTGTGGCATTCACCTGATGACTCAGGGAAGCAAGTCTACCTGGGCCGGGGTATACCGTTCCAACAGTGAGCTCATGCATATCTCAAACAAGCTAGAAGCTCTAATGGATTGCAGATCAGCTGTAGATTTTGTCCCTTTCAAGATGTTTAGGATTTGGAACTAAATTGAAAATCATTGATAATGATAGCTAGTTTATGTTGGCCAAAAAAGTGTCCTGTGCTATTCATACATCATATGTTTTCAATATTCTATATCATTGAGAAAAGACTATACTCTTAATTTCTAGGCATCAGGTTCTCTGCTGAGTGGGGTCTTGGCTGAGGGGCCTGGCTCACCTAAGTCTGCCTTGTGGATGTTCTGTGCCCGTGGGTGTTGTTTTCTTTGTCACCACAGCAGCAGTGTGAGTTCAGATGAATAGGCAGAGGGGGTTGGAGATGGTGTGTACATGTGTATCTGTCGGTTCTGGGGTGCATACAGGGTACATGAGTGGGAGTGTGTGGGAGTGTGGATGGTGGGGCCGTGCTTGGTGTCCCTCTGCTGATTCCTGTTGTCCTAAGCTCTAGCTTCTACTTGTGTCACTGAGGGAGCTGAGACTCTGGCAGGACTTGGTCACAGAATGAGAGCTGGAATCAAACTCAGTGTCCCTGACCCCCCTTCTGCTCACCACACTGCTACCTCCCACCCCTACCTGGCTCCCTTCGCTGGGACTTCCTTCTCTGATCTAAGAGTTAGATGCAAAGAACAAGACCTTGTGTCCTCAGGCCAAACCCTGGGCTTGGGTTTAAACCAGGAGCCCCGCAGTGACCCACAGAGGCTGGTGTGGGCTCCCTGCCAGTGTAGCTGCTCCAGAGGGGCTGTCTCCTCAGCTTCCCTTACGCCTGCAGGGGCTGGCTGAAGGCCTCTGATTAGCCAGCTGGCTTCTTGACCTTGGTGCTGGGATGTGCAGTCCTCCCCCGTATCGTCACGAGTAGGCAATGACGCAGAGGCAGGGGACTCCACGACACGGAGACAAGCTGTACTTACTCTATGACAGCGTCCTAAGCAGACACCCTGCCGGTCAGGCTTCCTCACACCCAGGTGAAGTTGAAAACAACACCGACTAGAACGTCCTCCTTGGTAGCCTGTTTCGGGTGTCCTGAGAAGGGCCTAGGTTTGCTTTCTTGGGGCACAGCCCAGGGAGGGGTGTGGCAAACTGCTCTGTTTCTTTGTTTCTGCCTCCTCCAGGGCTTCCTAGGCTGGACCCGGCACCAAGCGTGTGGCGTGGGCGGGGCTGCCCGCGTCCTGCGTGTGCTCCAGGGCTGTCCTGTCTTGCGCACTAACCTTCCCTCCTTGCCCTGCTAACATTTCCTCCTGGTAGCTTGGACTTCTGCCCGCCTGCTCTCCCTGGCACCACGCTGCCCGGCTTGCACACCTGGGACATTGCTTATGTTCTCGTCTCTTGCAGGAGGGGCTCCAAGGCCCGAGCCAGAGCAGGTGATCAGAAGCTACACTGAGGAGCTGAAAACACCCCCTGATGAGGTATGTGTCCTGTTAGAGGCCAAACTCCAGGCGAAGGAGACTCCAGCTCACGCTTGGCCACTCACGCTTGGTCTGCTAGTTGCTTCCTAGGTATGGCTGGAGCTCCTGTGGGAGGCTCTAGGAGGAGGCCTCGGCCTCCTGAGACCTGCATCCTCCCATCAGAGTTGAGCAAAGGGCTTCCTGTCAGGCGTGAGGGCTGGGCGGAACTCTCCAGCCCCTGTCCCCTCAGATAACCCCTGGAAGTTGTCCGACATCCCCCACCCATCCTCTCCCAGTTCAGCTAGGGTGGACAGAGTCAGGAAGGCAGAGAGAATAAATGCACAGGATAGCCCATGAGGCTGGGTTGGCACCTAGTGTGCTGGCACAGAGCCTGAGACCTTCCATGCCACATTCTCCTGAGTTGGGCATGTGAGGAATCCAGGTGGACTAAAGCCTGGATCTTGTCCTGGGTTTCCCACCCTTCCTTGGCCTTTTCCAAACTCAGTGCTAGCTTTCTCTTCGCCATCTGCACCCAACCTCAGGCACCTCCTTTACAAGCTGCTGGCCACCCAGCCCTAACACGACCAGCTGCTTGTTTTCTTTTCTGGAGACAAGTGCTCTCTGTATCCCAGTCTGGCCTTAAATTCATGGTCCTCCTGCCTCAACCTCCTGAGTGCTGGAATTATAGGTGTGCAGCACTACACCTGGCTCCCCTGGCGGCTTAACATGCCTCAGCTGGGTCTTGACACAAGACTACCTGAGCTTCTGTGCACACCGATCAGAACATGGCCCTGTCCGCGCTTGGATTCATTGCTGACCTGTGCTAACCCCTTTTTCTGGTTTAGGCTTTAGGTAGTCCCTTCCTTTATCCTGATGTCCATCTGAAAATCCCTGAGTCTTTCGTGAAAGCCAGCCCGAGCCCTCTCCCTCTGTCCTCAATTGCCTGGTCCCTCTTTAGCTATGCTAGCACAGATCACAGACTACTCCGTTCCCATGTGAGAGCAGACAGCCACTGGCATCTTAACCACAACAGCATCTTCCCACAGACTGGCGTGCTGAGGGCCAGCAGCGGCTGCTCAGTGGGCCTGTTTGCTCCCTCTAGGACTGTATCATCTGCATGGAAAAACTGTCCATGGTGTCCGGCTATAGTGATGTGACCGACAACAAGACCCTGGGGCCCGTGGCAGTAGGCCGCCTTACCAAGTGCAGCCATGCCTTCCACCTGCTGTGCCTGCTGGCGATGTACTGCAATGGAAACAAGGTGCCTATGTGGGTCTGGGTGGGAGCCAGTGGTCCAGCCAGGCAGAATTGGAAGCAGTAGGCTGAGGGTCAGCTGCTAGGCTCTGGGGTGGTAGATGTGGCATTGCTCTGGGCAGGACACCAAGCCCTGCGTCTGGCTTGGAGAATTTTCTGAAGGCCCACCTCCCTCCTTGGCCTGGCCTTTGCTTTGAGAACGGGACTAGCCAGTGCAGGGAGAGGCCCCAGCTTTCTCTGAACAGAAGGCCTGCTTTTCCCTGCCATGCACAAGCACTCCATGTCTTCCTTATGACGCCCTGTGCTGGCATAAGACTCTGAGGGAACTGTGCCCAGGGTGCCTGCTGGATGGAGCAGGCTCACTCAGGATCTTAGTGCTGCCCCTTGCCCTGTGTCCCTTAACCTAACTCAGCCCTCAGAGGCATTCAGCCAGGGTGTATGGAGTCAGGAGGGCAAATAGCCACGTCACAAGCTAGCCTGAGAGGTCCAGCGGGGTCCATCTGTCTCCCTGCCACCTAGTTGCAATGGTGTGTGCGGTGGCAGGTTTCCAGGGAACCAGGGGGACTTGCCCGTGGAGCCGGGTCTCGTGCCAGGCACTGGTCTCCTGGCGCCTCATCACAGCAGTGGCTGGATGAGCCTATGGCGCACAGCTTTTTACCTTTTGCTGGGTGACCACAGCAGCCCAACCACCATAAGGGCCACCTAAATGCTGGGCGCTGTGCCAGCGTTGCCTGGTGGCCTCTTGTCCCTGGTGGCTGTCCAAGTGTGTGTGGGCTGCCAGCTCAGCCAGTTGCCTCTGCTGTCCTGCCTCTGCAGGACGGGAGTTTGCAGTGTCCATCCTGCAAGACCATCTATGGGGAGAAAACGGGGACGCAGCCCCGGGGCAAGATGGAGGTACACAGGTACCAGATGTCCCTCCCAGGCCACGAGGACTGCGGGACGATCCTCATCGTTTACACCATCCCTCATGGCATCCAGGTGAGGGCCTTGCTCCCTGCCTGCCCTGCCCCTTTCCTAGCACCTGCCCATCTGCACCACCAGGCCCCACCTCTCCTGGAGGCCGGGCCAGGGAGCAGGAACTGGGAGCGGCCATGCTGGGGCTGGAGTGAGGGTGATCAAGGCAGCCCTCCACCCTTTCCTGAGGGAGGGGAGGCTTCCTGAAGGAAACAGTGGCTTAGTGGGGCTTGTACTGGGCCAAAGATGGACGGAAAAGCAAGAGGATACTGCTGAGGGGCCTGGGAAGGTCCCCGCAGGTGTGCATGGAGGAGACGGATAGGGGGCAGGAGTGGGCAGGAGCCTTGACCTTGAGGTGCCAGCTGTGACCAGGCCAGGCCTGAGCTGGAAAGTGGCTGGATGCTGATGACTGGGAGCGCTGGCTCTTGGATTCACGCTTGCTTTGTTGGGTCATGTGCTTTCTTCCTGATCTCCTCCCACTTGCTGGAGGCTCAGATTTGAAAATACCTCGGGTTCCTGCACTCACGCCTGGCTGTGTAGCCCCACTTTGCTGACTTTGCTGCCTGGTGGCTCAGGGCCTATGTTCTTTTTTTTTGTGTGTGTGGGGGTGGGGGTAGCTCATGGGGCTTGAACTCAGCCTGAGCACTGTCCCTGAGCACTTCAGCTTAAGGCTTCTGCTCTACCCCTGGGCCTGGGCACTGTCCCTGAGGTCTTCAGTTCAAGGCTACCACTTTGCCCTTCAGCCAAGTCCCACTTCCCGTTTTCTAGAGGTTACTTGGAGATAAGAGTCTCAGGTCCTTTTGTGCCTGGGCTGGCTTTGAACCTTGATCCTCAGATCTCAGCCTCCTGAGTAGCTAACATTACAGGTGAGAGCCACTGCACCCAGCTGGCTCCTGTTCTTAAAGGACATCCAGAGAGGCCCTCAAGGCAGGGTCTGTCGTGGCACTGCAGGTTGCCAGCAGCACTAGGGAGAGACTTGGCAGGCAGTGTCTGGGGCTGGCAAGTGTTCCTGGGGTGAGGCTGGACCGCTTGGTCAGGCCTCATGCCCAGGAGTTGGCCCCTGCCAGAACAGCCAGAGTAGGCTGTGCTCCTGAGCCCTGTGTGTGGCATCTGGCTCGAGGCTTCCTGCTGCTCTTCCAGCCTGGCATTTGTCTCCCCGCAGGGCCCTGAGCACCCCAACCCTGGGAAGCCGTTCACGGCCAGAGGTTTTCCCCGCCAGTGCTACCTGCCTGACAACACCCAAGGCCGCAAGGTAAGGCCCCTGCCACGCTGCATCCGGCCTGATTCCCCTCCACCAGACCCAGAGGTACAAGCGGTACAGTAGGTACAAGCGGCAGAAGCTGGCCAGGGTGCCAGGGTTGCCCGCCTAGGAGGCCTGGGCAGCCCACTGGGCACTGGGTCCAGACCTGCACAGGACTTCACAGCTGCCGGGGTTCCAGCCGAGCCTGGAAGGAGCGCTGAGGGAGGCGCCTGTCCTGACGCTGCTGGCGGTCCCTTTGGAGGGCTGGGCTGCAAGCCAGCACCTCACGTGCACCCTGGGCAAGCACGCTGCCCCTGAGCTGCACCCCTGGCCTCAGGCTAGACTGGAATGGCCAGACCAGGGGTGGTGGCGGGCACAGGGGGGCAGAGGGCAGGAAGCCTGGATTCTGGAGGTCTCTAGAGTTGGTGGGACCCTGTGGGTGGGGTTCAACGCTGAGACAGTGGGGCCCGCAGGTCCTGGAGCTGCTGAAGGTGGCCTGGAGGCGGCGGCTGATCTTCACAGTGGGGACGTCCAGCACCACCGGGGAGACGGACACCGTGGTGTGGAACGAGATCCACCACAAGACCGAGATGGACCGCAACGTCACGGGCCACGGCTACCCTGACCCCAACTACCTGCAGAATGTGCTGGCGGAGCTAGCCGCCCAGGGCGTGACTGAGGACTGCCTGCAGCCCCAGTGAGCCACAGGCGCCCCAGCGCGGCCGCCCCGGGGGCGGGGCAGGAAGGTGCCTTCCTGAGAATCTAGAGTGCCAGCCAGGGCAGGCCGTGCCCCTCTGGAGCGGGGCTTCTGCCTACCTGGCCCTCCTCTCCTGGGGTGGGGAGGGTCTGGGCGCTTGGGCTGTGGGGCTGAGATGCACCTACCTCAGGGCACAGAGGGCCCCGTCCAGAGAGCAGCAGCTGGGCGGCGCCCCGCCTGCCATGGGTATTGGGGTGACCCCTCACCCAGCTTCTCATACCTCAGATTTTGTTTGCAATAAAGACCCTAAGCCAAGGTCTGCAGGCCGTGGTGTGGTTCCTGGGGTGGGTGTGGAGGCCAGCACACTGCTGCCCGTGCCCATCCAGCGCTGCGTTTGTGAACAGCAGGCCGTGTGACCCTGGACAGCTGTGCAGGGCAGCGGTGGAGCTGCCTTCCTCTCTCAGCGGCTGGCCCCGACCCCAGCCCTGGGCCTTGAGCCTTCACGCTTGCCCGGTGAGGAGGAGTCATCCACAGTGCAGCCCAGCCTGTGGCCTCCAGGGGGGACGGCTGTCCTGGGGTCCACAGGGCTGCTTTTTTTTTTTTTTTTGCCAGTCCTGTAGCTTGAACTGAGGCCCTGGGCACTGCCTCTGAGCTGCTTCTGCTCACAGCTAGCATTCTACCACTTAAGCTGCAGCGCCACATCTGGCCCTTTCTGTTTATGTGGTTCAGAGGAATCCAACCAGGGCTTCATGTGTGCAGGCAGGCACTCTACCACTAAGCCACATTCCCCTCCCCGTGGCTGTATCTTACCTGTTGGGGCTGGAAGTGCTGCTTTTTTTTTTTTTTTTTTTTTTTTTTGCCAGTCCTGGGCTTGAGCTCAGGGCCTGAGCACTGTCCTTGGACTTTCTCAAGGCTAGAGTTCTACCACTTGAGCCTCAGCGCCACTTCCGGCTTTTTTTTTTCTATATATGTGGTACCGAGGAATCGAACCCGGGTCTTCATGCATGCTAGGCAAGCACTTTAACCACTAGGCCAAACTCCCGGCCCCCTGGAAGTGCTTCTTTAAAAAAAAAAAAAAAGTATTGCCAGGCACAGTTGGCTCCTGCCATCTGTGTAATCCTAATTACTGAGGAGGCTGAGAAGGGAAGATCGCAGTTCAAAGCCAGCCCAGGCACTAAAGTCCATGAGACTCTTATCTCCAATTAACCACCAGAAAACCAGAAGGGGTGCTGTGGCTCAAGGGGTAGGGCGGTAGCCTTAAACTGAAGAGCTCAGGGACAGTGCCCAGGCCCAGAGTAAAAGCCCCATGTCCAATCAAAAACAACGAAGTCCTGCTTTACCAGACATCCATACAAACATGCACATATGGGGCTGGGTGTGTGGCCTAGTGGTAGAGTGCTTGCCTAGCATGCATGAAGACCCGGGTTCGATTCCTCAGTACCACACACATAGAAAAAGCTGGAAGTGGTGCTGTGGCTCAAGTGGTAGAGCTCTAACCTTGAGAAAAAGCCGTAAGTATAACTGTCATAGGGTGCCACCTATGGAATAGGAATAGTGCTAAGGAATAGTGCTCAAGCCCTGAGTTCAAGCCTCAATACCAGCATACACACAGAAAAGGAAAAAAAAATGGCTAAGGCTCGGGCTGGGGGTCAGTAGAATATCTGAGGCCTGCGTACCACCAAAGTCAGGAGACTTGACAAGGTCAGCCAATCTGTGCACATCGGCCAGGAGATACTCGAGGTGACTGGAACAGGATGTGCTGGGGGGATGCAGAGTGCAGCCGCCTTGGGGAACAGGCAGTTGCTCAGGAAGGGGGTTTCCAGATGACTGGGTAACTCTCAAGGGTGGTTTTACAAGAACATGTCCATGCAAACACATGTATGCAAATGTGCATTAGTCATGACCAGAAAGTGAAAACACCCAGATATCCCACAGCTGGTGAAATGAGTGGAATGTGCCATGTGTCTGCATGGGGGGAATCTTAGCTCTAAAAGCAGGGAAGCCTGGTCCCCGCTGCTCTGTTTGGGAGGCGAAGCAGGAGGAGCCAGCCAGGACAACATAGTAGGACTGTCCAAAAAAAAATAAAAACAGGTACAGGGCCGGGAGTTTGGCCTAGTGGTAGAGTGCTTGCCTAGCATGCACAAAGACCCGGGTTCAATTCCTAGGTACCCCACATACATAGCAAAAAGCCAGAAGTGGTGCTGAGGCTCAAGTGGTAGAGCTCTAGCCTTGAGAAAACCCAAGGACAGTGCTCAGGCCGTGAGCTCAAGCCCAGGACTGGCAAAAAATTAAAAAATAAAAACAGGTACAGAAAAACAGCCTTCTGAGTGATTTCATTCCTGTGAAATGTCTGTTCATCTTGGAGTGATTTGAAGGTTCTGGAATTAGCAGTGATGATTGCAGCTTTCTGAATGTATTAAGAACAATGGAGCTGGGCTGAAGATGAAGGCCAGTGGTAGAGCTCCTGCTGAGCGTACTTAAACCCTGGCTTGATCCTCAGCACCACAGAAACAACCATCGTTGATCTGTGGGTCTGGCACAGTGGGGCGCGCCTGAAGTCACAGATTGTGGTTAAGGATAGCCTAGAAAAAAACGACTAAACGTATCACGAAAAGTCAAAAGGGCTGCTGGGCTGGCCCCAGTGCGAGGCCCAGAGTTTGAACCCCAGAACCACAAACCCACTGAACTGTTAAGCTTGTAAGTCTATGGATTATCTTTTTTTATTAATAGAGGGGTAACAGTTGTATTTGCCAGATAGAAGGAGCATCACTTCACACACATTGATACCCCTTCTCATGTCTTTTGTCTATTTCCCTCCCCTGGATTATATGTTTAAAAAAGCATGCACCACTTGGTGCAGTGGCTCACGCCTGTAATCCTAGCTACTAGCTACTTAGGAGGCTGCGATCTGAAGTTCAAAGCCAGCCCCGGCAAAAAGGACTTGAGATTCCCATTAATTTCTAGAAAACGAAGTGGGGCTTGGCTCCAGGGTGGTATCCTGGAGCTGAAGAGCTCAGGGGTATGCCCAGGCCGAGTTCAACCATGACCCACAACAACAACGGGGAGCCCTGTCAGCCATCCAGGGGTGGGCAGTGCTCTCAGACAGGGAGGATCTGTCCTGGGGGGCGGGCCCACTCCTCCCTCCCTGGGCAGCGAGGGTGGGGTGCTCAGTACCCCCCTTCCCAGCCCTGCCCTGCTTGCTGCCTACGCTGGACCCTTTTTCAGGCCTTTTCTGCCCTTTCCTGGCAGCCTGACCGTACCCCAGGCCTGAGGAGTGGGGGTGAGGCCTCAGATCCTCGGGTGCATATGCAAGGCTACCATGGGCTCCCTTCACCCTTGGGCGCGCCGTCTGGCGCCCGGGATGGGTGGCCCTGGCCAGCCCCAAGGCCGGGCCCCTGCGAGCCCCGCGCCAGCCCCTTCAGTCGGGAGGGGCAGTGGTCAGGCCTGGAGCCTGCTCGGCCGGAGAAGGCCTGTCTCCCCTGTGGTCGCTGCCTGTCCTCCATCCTGCGGCCCCCGACCTTGGTCCTGCAGCGGCCGCGTGCGGTCTGGGCTGGGCTGGGGGCTGCAACCACGTCCGGGGCGGGGTAACCCCGCCCCCAGGCTCTGGGATTGGGCTGCTCGGGGAGAATGGGCGGGGCTTCGGGTCCAGCGCCTTGACTGATAGGCTCCCCTGCCAGGCCGGCGACTCCGACCCCCGCCACACGGGGGCGCCGGCGCACCGCGACCCTGTGACCGCATGGCGAGCATTGCCTCTGCTGAGCTCAGACAGAGCCCCGGGCCTTCCGCTGGCATGCCCACGCTGTCCCTCTGTGAGCAGCCTCCTGAGCACAGACAGGCTGCCATCACTCCCTGGGCCACCTGGAGCCCACCTCCAAGTGTCCCTGGCAGCACTGTGGGGTAGCCACTGCATCCTTCATGGAGGAGACGACACAGAGATGCCCCAGGCCAGGTCAGGCCATTAATGCTCTGAACAGGGTCCACTGTGCTGCAAATCTGAGCCACGAGCCTGGGGACTGCAGGACATTAGAAAGCCGCTCGTGCTGTACCAAGCCAGTCCTGGTCGGGGACAGCTGGAGCTGCCCTGCAGGCTGTCCACCCAGAGCTGGGCTGGCTGCCACACCAGGCCACCACGCGAGGGTGGCACAAGATCCAGGCCACTGTCAGGCACGGGCCCTACATGCAGGCATGGGAGCTGGCCGGAGCTTTTGCCCCAGAATCCTGAGCCAGAGGGTATTGGTCGCATCCACTAACAACTTTCCATGTCTGAAAGTCCCAGAACTGTTTGGCCATGTGCCACGAAGGCCGAAACTTCACGGCTCAGTGAGGGAAAACAAGCCCACGGTGAAAAGAAAACCCTGGGAGGGTGGTGGAGTGACTGGCAGATGACTCATTGGGCCCCAAAGGACGGAGCAGGCCTAGGCCCCCCCCCCCCCCCCCCCCCGCCGCCCCATCCCACTGGCTGTGGCCGCTGTGACCCGCTGCCAGCCCTAGGCTGCCTTCCAGACCAGCGCCTCTCCATGGGGGCAGAGGTACTGAGGTTTGAACTCAGAGCCAACTCTGTCCTTGAGCTTTTCCTCCTGAAGGCAGTGCACTCGGCCCAGCCTTTACCACTGGAGAAGCCATGCCACCCCCCCGACCACCCCCCAGGCTCCCTACCCCAGCTTAAGCACCATCCTTTGCTACCCGACCTGGCCAGATGTCCCTGGCCTCGTGTCCCCTCTGTGAAGCAAGTGTGGTTCCTCATCCGCTTATACTCCTGCCCCAGCCCCCCCACACCCCGAAACCCCGCTCCCTGCGGGCGAGGCAGGCCCGTTCCCCTGAAAGAATGTGGAGTCGTGACAACCCGCACCATCCTCACTGGCACTTCCCCTGATGGACTCAGAGGAATGTCTGTCTCATCAGTCACCGGCTGCCCTTCCTCCTCTCCCTCCTCCCTCAGGACACCCAGATCATCAGGGCCCAGCTCTGCCCAGCAGTGGGCTGGGCGGAGTGCACTCAGGTCTTCAGACATCTCGGTGAACTTAGGCTCAAAGACCAGGCCAGGGGAGCAGAGCCAGGATGGGGACAACATGGCCTGCAGTGGGCCCAGCCAGGGGAGCCTCTGGCTCCACCTGGGTGGGGAGCACCAAGAGGGCTTCCCGGAGGCAGCGCTTCTTAGACTAGAGGAGTGGGGAATGAGGTAGCATTGTGGTTCCCCGAAGGTCCAGCTGGCTGGTCAGAGCTTATCCCTGGAACAGCCCTCCCGAGTGTGTGTGTGTGTGTGTGTGTGTGTGTGTGTGTGTGTGCGCATGCGTGTGTGTGCGCATGCGTGTGTGTGCGTGCTCTCATACACGCGCCTGCACACATGTGCATGGGTGCATTTTTTTCTTTCTTTTTATTTTTTGTCAGTCATGGAACTTGAACCCTGGGCCCGGCTGCTGTCCCCAAGCTCTTCAGCTCAAGGCTACCGCCCTACCCCTTGAGTCACAGTGCCACGTCCAGTTTTCTGGAGGTTAATTGGACGTAAGCGTCTCATGGACTTGAGTGCCCGGGTTGGCTTTGAACCTGGATCCTCAGATCTCAGCCTCCTGAGTAGCTAGGATGACAGGCGTGGGCCACTGGGCCCGGCCACCGTTTTTCTTTCTATGGCCGATGAAGACATGAACTCCAGGGTGCACAGGACCCTTCCCTCAGCCTGTGCGGGCAGGGAGTACAGGTGAGCAGCTCCACGCCTGGTTTGAGGTACAGAAAGGCCCCCTTCTCCCAGCCAGCTCTCCCATGCGTAGGATGAGATTAACCAGATCATTTGCCCTGCCGGGTTCTGGGGCCTGGGAAGAGGAGGGGCAGATGAGCAAGACGGAGCCTGTGAGCCAGAACCTGCTCTCCCGCCCAGGTCCACCACCACTGCCTTTCTAAAAGGAACAAGGGAGGAGGAAGCTGTGTGTGTGTGTGTGTGTGTGTGTGTGTGTGTGTGTGTGTGTGTGTGTGTGTGTTGAACATCTCAAGTATGAAAATCCAAAGTGCTCCAAAATCTAGCCAGGTGCGGATCTCAGGTGGCTGAGATGTGAGGATCAAGGTTCAAAGCCAGCCCGGGCACAAAAGTCCATGAGACTCTTAGCTCAAATTAACCACTAGAAAACCAGAAGTGGTGCGGTGGCTCCAAGCGGTAGAGCACTAGCCTTGATCGGAAGAACTCAGCAGCAGAAGAAGAAAAGAAGCTCAAGGACATTGCCCAGGCCAAGAGTTCAAGCCCCATGACACCACCCCCAATACTGATTATCTGACTTAACTAACTGTAGCCCCTTTGTACAGCACCTTTGTAATAACAATAAAAATGAAAATAACATTATTTACCACATCAGTGTGCTCTCAATCATTAGTTATTGACCTAGTTATCCATTGTTAATGATTAATTATTGATCAATAGTAATGTATTATTTTTCGATTTAGATAATTCAGTGTAAATTTTGATGTAGAGTCCAGTTTATAGAGAGAACTTGGGCACCCAGCAATGCTGATGGTGTTGAGTGGTGTGGGAGGGTGTGGGTGGGGTGTTGCTAGGGACTGAATCTCAGACTTTGCACATGCAAGCCAAGTATCCCACTACTTAACTACATTCCCAGAACAGCATGAGTGGTTTTCATGGTTGCTTTGTTTACCAGTGGTGTTGGAGATTGTACCCGACGTTTATACGTGCTAGGCAAACACTCTGCCATTAAACTAAGTGCAACTCTGTGTGTTATTTTATATTTTTCTGGTTGTCATTGTTGGGTGCTGTCCCTGAGCATTTTTGTTCTGAACTAGGGTTCTACTACTTGAGTTACAGCTCCACTGCCAGCTTTTTTGGCGATTAAGTAGAGTCTCACTTCAGCTGGGGCTGGCTTCCAACTACGATCCTCAGACCTGAGCCTCCTGAATAGATAGGAGTTACAGGCATGAACTTTTTTTAATGAAAAGAAAATATTATCTAGGGCTGGTAGTTTGGCCTAGTGGTAGAGTGCTTGCCCAGCATGCACAAAGACCTGGGTTCGATTTCTCTGGACCGCATACATAGGAAAAAAAAAAGTCCTCTTTTCCTGACTCATGCAGTTATAACCCTCTGTATATAACACGCTAATAAACAAGTTAACCAAATTATCTTTAAGTAGTTGTCCAAAGGCTTCAATTCGACATATGTTTTCCAGTATAATCCATCTCGACCAATGCCACCCCTGCATCGTTTTCTTAGCCCTTTTTTTTTTTTCCTTTTGAAAATTGTTGTGATTAAGGGATTGTACAAAGGGATTCCAGTTCCATAAGTCAGGTAACAAGTACAATGCTTCTCAGACAATAGCCCCTTCCTTTCCTCCTCCAGTCCCTGCCCCTAAGTTGCATAGCTCATTTTTTACCTCATGTACACTGAATGCCAGGGGAAAAAAAAGCTCAGCCAATCCATTATCGCAAGATGTCACCTCCCCCACAAGTCAAATGATTGTCACCCCACCTGGCAAGCGCTGGCTGGGGAGGGCAGGCCTCACTCACGGTGGTAGCTGCTGTAAATGAAGTGAGCCAGGATACAGAACTACATGGAAGTTCCACAGAAATCCCGGTGCTGGGAGCTCAGGCCCGTGATCCCAGCTTCTCAGGAGGCCTACATCCAAGGATCTGGGTGTGAAGCCAGCCTGGACAAGAGAGTCCTGGAGCCTTGTGTCTCCCAGTGAACCACCAACCGACTGGAAGTGGAGCTGTGGCTCAAGTGGTAGAGCGCTAGCGTGTTGAGCGAAAAGGGGACAGGATCAGAAGTTCAAGCCCTAGGACGGACACACACACACACACACACACACACACACACACACACACACACACCCTGGCCAGGCCCTCTGGAGGGTGGGGGTGTCCTGAGTTCTCTGCATCCTTCTTCCCAGACCCTCCCTGTCGATGCCAAACCCACCAAGTCCAGACTCTGCCCCCCAAACCTGTCCAACCAGTTGTATGAGAGGAAGGGGCAGTGGGCGGGGCAGCGGATGCCGGCGGCAGCCCTCCTCCTCTCAGGTCCTCGCAGACCCAGCTTTCCCACAGAACCGCTGATGGACGCGCTGTGGACGGACAGAAGGACAGGCTCCCAGGGCCGAGGCGGGGCCATGGGGCTCCGTGGCTGGCTGCTGCCGCCCTTGCTGCTGCTGGCCGGTGTTCAGCCAGGGACTGGTGTGGGTGAGTAACCAGGGCTGGCAGGGGCCTCCCCCAGAAGATGCCCCCCCGAAGAACGGACCCCCCCACACTGGCTGTCTCTAGAGCCCCCCATCTTGGCTGGGGCAGCCCCGCAGAAATGATCCAAGCTGGAACTCAGCCCCTGGCACCAAACCCAGGAGCAGCAGGCTCTTTCCTCATGGTGGAGCTCACTCTCCCTCGGGCTCTCCAGCACAGCCCTATCTCGGTGGCTCTCTTGGCGCCTCCTCCCTCACCGAGCAGGCATTTTGTGCCTGCTGTATACACAGCACTCTGGTGCTGGGCCGTAGGTCAGGGAGCTGTGGGGAAGGATGAACCAGCCCCCATCTCCATGATGGAAGGTTCTGGATGGTTCTACCGGGGTCCTTTGGAACTGGGTAAGTTAATGGACACAAATCCCATCAGGCTGTACTGAACGGGGAGGGTCTGCTGGTCTTTACACGAAGCCCACCTCATCAGGCTCTGCCCAGTTGGGTGCCTAGGAACTGGGGTCCTGCTTCATTTTTAGGGGGTCCACAGGTAGGTATAAGGGGTCCAGGCTCCCCGAGGGGCTCCTGAGTGTGAGAACCAGACAGAGTCAGAGGGGGAAGGGGCCCTGGGGCTGGGTGGGGGATGATGGAGAAGGTGGAGAATTGGGTGGGAAATAGAAAGTTCTAGACCAGGCTGAGCCAGCCTGTGGCTTCCATCAGAGGTCCCTGATGGATGCGCCATGTCTGGGCCAGGGGACAGGGCAGAGATAGTCTTCCTGTGTCACCCCTGTACCCCAAGCCACTCATTCCCCAAAACCACACGGCTGGGGGAAGCTGTGGACTCCGGGCCACCTGCACTGGGGGGTGGTGGCCGCCCAGGCCCCGGGTCCCCGGCCACTCTCCCGGGGAGGGGCCTCTGAGCTCCAGGCACCGGTGATCCCTGCCTGTTTCCTGCCCAGTCCCTCCCCCTCCACAGCAGGTGGTCAGGAGACCCCCCAGAAGCGGCCTCCCGACCCCCACCAGGCCCCATGGGTGGCCAGGCCTGACTTCCCAGGAAGAGCGCCTGTCCTCCCTCCAATCAGCCCCCCCTCCCCTCCCAGAGCACATTGACTACACACCCCGGCTCTCAGCCGCCGGCCTGGCTGGGAAGCTCACCCAGTCCACCTTCACGCTGGAGCAGCCCCTGGGCCAGTTCAATCACTCCTCCATCTCTGACCTCGACACCATCTGGCTGGTGGTGGCCCTGAGCAATGGTGGGTGCCAGGGGTGCCAGGGTAACCTGGCCTTGCTCTTCCCCCTGGGAAATGGGCAGCTGGGCAGGGATCTGGCCATCCAGGGTGGCAGGGTCTGTCCCCAGTCACCCAGCTGACCCTCCACGCTGCCCTCAGCCACCGAGAGCTTTGCTGACCCCCAGAGGGTAGAGGACAGCCCCGTTGCTGCCAGCTTCCCCCACCGTGGCTTCTACCTCACCCTGAGGGCCAGCCGGGCACACTACCCCGGGGACCAGCCTGGTGGCCGGCTGCATCTGCTCCGGGTTGGCAATGACACGGGATGTGACCCTGAGCAGCTGCGATGCAACCCCCCGCTGCCCGGCCCCGGCCCCTACAGGTGAGCAGAGCACACGCCGGGCTGGCACCAGTCCCCCAACTCAGGCCACAGCCCCCCCAGGGGCCACCTGGGGCGAGCAGGAGGGCCCGATGTCTCCACCCTAGCCCTCTCCCCTCTCCCAGCCCCCACAGCAGGAAGGCTGGCGTGCCTGGGCTCCAGCCCCTCACCCCACTGCAGGCCTGGGAGTCGGGGAAGCCACGGGAAGGCATCGGGCGTGGGGTCTCAGGGCGGGTCTCTCGCCCAGGGTGAAGTTCCTGGTTCTCAATGACAGTGGACCTGTGGCTGACACGGAGTGGTCCGAGGATATCCACCTGACCCGAGGTGGGGCCGGGCGGGGCAGGGGCCCTGTGAACTCCAGAGACTGAGGAAACTCCCGCAGGGCCCCCTCCCAGCCCGCCCCCTCTCCTGCCCCCCCACCCCCTGCCGTAGCTTGAGTGATAGGTGGTTCCTGGGGAGGCTGCCCCAAGGCCTGGGAAATCGAATCTCCCTTCCCATGTTCCTGCCCCGCTGTGCCGTGGGCCCCATCTTGTTCCACAGCCCAGGCTTTCCAGGCTGCGCCAGCGTGGCAGAGTCAGGGCACTGTGGTCATCGTCGCCATCCTGTCCACCCTGCTGGCCATTCTCCTCGCTGCCCTCCTCACCCTGCTCCTCCACAAGTGGTGAGAGCCCCAGGTTGCCCTGACCAACCCCCTCGCTGCCCCTGTGGGATGTGTCCCTGAAGGACACAGGGTCCCCAGGGTCCCAGAACCGCTGGGCTAGGGAAGACTGGGGGACCTCAGGTTCTGTACCCCCACACCGGCCTGTCCCTCCACCCACACCGTGCCTGACCGATAGAGCACCGCCCCCTGGGGGCCGCGTCTGGAATTGCAAGTGGGCCGGGCGGACTTCCTAGACGGGTGCTCAGGGCTTAGCATTATCTCCAGGTTTCAGGCCCTGCTTGGTGGGGGGGGGGGCTTTCTTAAGGCTAGAGCTCTACCACTTGAGCCATAGCATCATTTCTTGCTTTTTTCTATGTATGTGGTACTGAGGAATCGAACCCGGGTCTTGGTGCATGCTAAGCAAGCACTGTGCCACTAGGCCAAACTCCCAGTCCATTTTTTTTAATACACAAATATTAACGTCACACACTATCACGAGCCAAATGGTCCTTGCAAAAATAAAACAAAAACAAAGGGAAGATCCCCTAGGCCTGGTTTAATATCAGGAGTGGTGGAGCCTCGGTTTCCTCCCAGCAGTAGGTGGGAGCCCCAGGCAATGTGTGTGCAAACCCTCAGGCCTCTCCCCCCCCCCCCCCCCCCCGCCACCAGCCTGGACAGCTGCAGGAGCGAGGCTGTCCCCAGCCCAGCGGAGCAGATTCACATAAGAAGCTACAGCCCCCGCCATGCAGCAGCGCCCAGTCTAGCAGTTGGGGAGGACTCCTGAGCGGCCCTGGGGAGCTCAGTACCTCTCCACCTCCCTGCACCAGCCAGCACAGAGCTGAACTGAGGCATGCATGCCTGGAATCTTCTGGAACCCTAAGATGGACAAGGGAAATGTCCTTAGTCCAAGACTCAGCTCTGTCCCTATCAGAAATAAATGTCCCCCGAACCACTCTGCTTGTCTGGGGTAGTATATGCCTGGGCAGCAGTGCTTCTACTCTCATCTTCTTCCTTCCTCTTCCACTCCCCTCCTCCTTCCTCCTTTTCCGCTTCTCCTCCTCCTCTCCTCTTCCCCTCCTCCTTTTCCCCCTCCTCCTCCTCCCTCTTCTTGCCAGGGGTTTGAATTCAATTGAACTTAGTTGGGGTTTCCCAGACTCTCCTGCTTCAGTTGGCCTCCTGGGTACATTGGATTACAGATGTGAGCCACCAGCACCAGGTAGACCAGTAGCCCCTGTCTCTTTCTCCCTGAGCCAGTCACCCGACTCCTTCCTCAGCCTCCTGAGAGCACTTGCACTGTCACTCCTGCTCACCAGCCAATCTTCTTGCTCCCCTCCCCTGCCTCCAGCTACTCTGAGAACTGTCCAGGAGATGAAAAACTAGGGCTGAGGCTCAGGGGCCAAGGCCCAAGCCAACAACTCGAACCACTCCTCAAGCCCAGGGGCCAAGGGGGGCGGGAGGAGAGGCCGTGTCCTGCCCAGCCAGCCTCCTCCTACAGTGAGCTCACAGGGCTGCATCTCCAGCACCCTTCACCCCGAGGCTCCTCCAGCCCTTCTGAGGACGTGCCATCTAACCTTCCCAGCCATGCCGTCCACACTTCCCCTGCCTGCCCAGGTTGGGGGGGGGCAGCGGGGAGGTGTTGGCATGGCTCCCAGGTGCCTGCAAACAGCTTTAATGGTCTCACAGCCAGAGCAGACGTCAGGCCTCTGTGGTGAAGGAAATACTGAAGTAAGTGACGCTGGGGCAGCGGGCTGGGAGTCTGGGGAGGGAGGAACGTGGCCTCCCAGCCTCCATTCTCCCCCCCCCCCCCACTTTGCCAAAGGGCAGTGGGCTTGCACATTGGAGCTTCATGACTGCGGACAGACCACTTAAGGGACCTAGCCTCAGTTTCCACGGAGTGGAGGGGAGGTTGAGGGGGATGACCTTGCCCACGCTGGCATGGGCAGGGCCTGGCAGGCAGCAGATGGCTCTGATGGGTCAATTAAGAGCAGTTCCAAAGGTGTGGGCAGGGCAGCCACAGATGGACCCCAGGGCTGATGGGAGGAAGGGTGGGGTGCGGTGTTTTGTTTTCAGAACCAGGAACAGCGGTCAAGGGCCAGGCAGGAGGGTGGGGGGCAGAGGGTCACAGCCTGGGAGACCTGCCCTACCGAGGCCTCCTGCCCTGTGATCTGGCTGCATCGAGCCACCAGCCCCACACGCACAGAGTGAGGGCAAGGTGCCCCAAGAAGCTGGGGGACCCCAAACAGCCATTCAGTTGTCTGCCTCTGCCCCAAGGCCGTCTCCTCCCTCACCCCCCGTCAGGGCGGGGCTTCACGACCAGGAGAGAGCATGGACTCCTGGGAGCTTCTCCTCCTGTGCTGTGAATCCTCAAGCTGCCCTTCCCTCCTTTGAGACTTTTGGGTTGTGTTAGGCTTCAAGTCTTCCTGCTGGGATCTCAGCTTCCTGAGTAGCTAGGAATACAGGTGTGCGCCATGGCTTGTGGTCTGGGTTTGAGACAAGGGTCCCTCACTAACCCTGCTCAGGCCGGCCTCCAGCTCACGCTCCTCCTGCCTCCTGAGTGGCTGGACTGGGCCCAGCTCTGACCACGCATCTGCCACAGGACCCAACAACTCCCGCCTGGGAACCCCAAGTTCCCGGTCCTCCAGGGAGTGTGAAGGGGAGAGCTGGGTGTGGGGCAGTGAGGGTCTTCACTAACAGGTGAAGGGGCAGGATGGGCAGCCTGGCCAGCAGCTGGCAGGGAGGGTCAGGCTGGCTGGAGCCCCAATGCCTGCTGTGTGAATCTTGTCCAAGATGGCAGAGAGCCCCTCCCCCGTCCACTCCTCTGGCATCCGGGAGTGGGGGACAGGAGGAAGGACATTTCCAAGTCTTTCTGGAAGGTTCAGAAGGTTAACGAGGGCAAGGCATGCCACTCCACTCGGGGGGATGGAGTTCTGGGAACAGAGGAACCTGGGTCTGGGCTGAGGGCCAGGGCAGGGCGGGACGGCATCGCTGCTCACCAAGCCCATCCATCTGCCACTCTGGCATCCTGGCTCAGTCACTGACGGGCAACTGGGCCCAGAGGAGGCTGAGAACAGATTGGGGGGTCCCTTCTGTTCTGCTAGGGGACGGTGCTTCTCTGTGTCTGAATTGTCCCCAGCTTCACCGCGTCAGGTCTAGGGCTAGCAGCTGGGGTGAGTGGATGAACGGATCTTTGATGCCAACTGGCCCCTGAGAGAGGTCTCACCCCAGGCAAGGCACTGAGCAGGGAGTCCTGACGGGGGCCCTCATCTCCGCTCAGCCCCCAAAGTGGGGATGTGTGCCTCCGTCTTCCCCGCCATACCTACCTTCCTGTCCTCCTCCTTTGGCTGTGGGGTGAGCCCAGCTGTGGGCCAGGTCAGCCCGGGCCCAGCCTGAGAGGAGGGCAGCGCTCCAGTGGACAGCCCACAAGTGTCCACCAGAAGGCAGCTCTGTGTCCTTAGGTTTGGTTTGGTTTGGTTTTCAGTCCTGAGCTTGAACTCAGGCCCTGGACTCTGAGCTTTTTCACTCAAGGCTGGACATCTAACCACTTGAGCCACAGCTCCACTTCCGGCTTTTTGTTGGTTAATTGGAGATATGACTCTCATGGACTTCAAACCTAGATCCTCAGCTCTCAGCCTCTTGAGTAGCCAGGATTACAGGCGTGGGCCACCAGCTCCCGCGGCGTGGCTGTAGGTAACATCGGGAGTGCCAGGAATTACTGCACACACTGTGTGGTTCCATTCATGAACAGCCAAAAGCAGGAGAGGGGACTGGATGGTGTGAAGACGGGGGTGGAGTGGTGAAGATTCACTGGGCCAGGGATGCCCCATGGGGGGTGGAACATTCTAGATCTTGACTGGGGAGCTGGACACAGAGCTCACGGAGCTGTTTGTGGGGGGCTGTATGTAGAAGGGGCCATGTTTAATGACTGTGGCTCAGTCCAGAGAGCTTGGGGTCAGGTGGGGCACAGCCGGACAGGCCCCTCAGTTGCAGGGCAAGAGCAGAGGCAGAAGTACTTGGGGAACAGGTTGTGGTGGGGGGGGTCCTCCTGCTGGGAGAGCTAGGACAGAGGACCCCATGAGCCAAGGACTAGGGAGCTTCCCCACAGGCCAGGGTCCCCCATTCCCCACAAGGCAGGCCCCGCCCCCCGCTCTCCCAGGCCAATGAGCGCTCCGCCTCGGGACGTTCCCGCCCACCGCGGGCGCCCCAGCCGCCGATTGGTCGTTGCGCGGGATGCTCCGCCCACGGGGCGGGGCTGGCGAGGGCCTCGGCCGCGCTCGGGTCCCTGCGCCCCGCTCCGGGCTCCGGGCTCCGCCGCCGCGCGCGCCAGGCCGCCCGCTCCCGGACCCCGACCGGCCCCCGCCCCGCCGCCGGCCGCCGGCCCGCCATGGCCCAGCGCAGCTCGCTGTCCATCCGCATCGTCGAGGGGAAGAACCTGCCCGCCAAGGACATGTGAGCGCGGCCGGGAGGACGCCCCAACTTTCCCGGAGGGGCGCCGCCCCCTCGCCGGGCCCCGCCGCTGCCCGGGACCGGGGTGGCCTGGAGGGCCGGGAGGGGGTCGGGGTAAAGGAGAAGGGGTCGGGAGGGCCGGGGAGGAGGAGGGGGTGTGGTGTGCGGGGCGCTGGCTTGGGGACCCGGGAGCGGGGCCGGGCTCCGAGGAGCCGCCCGGGCTGTGGCGGCGAGGGGCGGGTGCCCTGGAAACGGAGCGGCTCCCCGGTGCCCCGGGGGTGCCTCGGAAACACGCTGGGGCCGCGGGCAGCCAGGGACTGGGCGGGCTCGGAGGAGTGGGGCGCAGGGAGGTGGGGCGCGGGGAGGTGGGGCGCGGGGAGGTGGGGCGCGGGCGCCCGGGATGAGCGCTTTGCCAGCGCGGCCCCCTCGTCCTCCGCCTCACCCCGCAAGGTTGCCCCAAACTACACAGGAGAAAGGGCTGGGAAGGCTCCAGTCCAGGGTGCCCAACAGGTGGCGACTTCTTTGGGGGATTTCTTTGCTCCCTGGCCAGATTTGGGGAGCTTGCAGAGACCCCTTGTCTCACTCTAATCGGGGGGGGGGTCTGGAAACCCCACCAACAGGAGAGGCGGAGGCGTGAAGCCGGGGCCCCTGGTTGTCTGGAGGAGGGGTGGGGAGCAGAGACCCCTGTGCAGGCCTACCAGACGTGGGGATGGGAGTAGGGGAGGTAAGAGGGGTCGGGGGTGCCAGGGCGTCCGGAGCCATCATTCTCAGGGCCTCTCTGAGCTTCCCAGAACGCTCAGCCCCCAGCGTTCCAGTTCAAGGCCCTCTGGGCGGGAGGAGCCCAGCTCAGCAGTTACCATGGCAACGATGGGGGGAGCATCTCCAGGTGGGTTTCTGAACACTGGAGGAACTGGGGCAGCAGCAGGGAATACCGTCTCTCCCTTAGGAAGAAAGGGAGCTCTGAAAAGGGGGCTCAGCCCCCAGGCCCTTCCTCTACAGCAGCCCCCACCCCCACCCGCCCTCACCCCCACCCAACACTGGTAACTGGGTCATCCTGGCCTCCGCGGGCTGGTGGCTGGCTGGGAGGAGCAGTCCTGGTGTCTGTCGCCTCCCTCCACACGCCTGCAGCAGCTGGCCCTAAGTGCCTGCCTCCAGGCTCACGGGGCGAGTGTGCTCAAGGGCTGTGCCCCACCTTGGAAGCCAAAGACCCAGATCCCTGCCCTCTGCACGGCCCGGGGGCCTCCATTCCTGAGGGAGAGGGGCCACCCAGTCCTGTGGGTTCTGTCCCTGAGATCTCTGTCCTCACTCTGCCCCCTCTCCCCCGCATTTGCTTGTTCTCCCATTTCCTCTTCTCGCCTGCCTGTCCCAGCATGACGGGGGTACACTGCTTCAACCTGCCAGCTGTCTTGAGCCCAGCTCAAAACTGTCACATCGAAGTCACCCTTCGAAGCCCCACCTCTGCCTGTGCATGCCAAGGACCTCTGCAGTTCTGCAGTCCCTGAGTCCCCTGGAAAACTTCTCTTCATCCTTTACTACCCTTGTCAAGCGTCTTTTCCTCTCCAGGGTTTTTCCTGGTGCCCTTGGGCAAGGCTCTTGGCTCCCATTCTTGCCCTCCAATAGCGTGGTCAGCTGGAGGAAGCCCTTGGGTAGCAGCGGTTCAGGGCCAGCACCATGAATCATGGTCTTGGCCTTAGCCTTGGCCTTGCCCTGAGAGACTGGTGGCAAGTACAGAAGAATAAGGATCAAGGACCTTGGCGGTGTATCTCTCACAAGCTATGTTAGGTAGACGCGAGTTGACCTATGGGGAGACTGAGGCTAGAGCTGTGCAAGGCATGTGCTGAGCCACAGAGTGGGTGGGCAGAGAAGTCAGGACTGAGACCCACTGTGCCCGCTGCAGCCCACTTGTGTTAGGGCCGGCAGGACGGCTTCGGGGGTCCTGTGTACAGCATCTGGCTGCAATGCCAGGAGGCATTTGGGGGCCACGGGATGTGGCCAAGGCTGGGGTGATGCGGAGCCCCCCTCACCTTGTCTCCCCAGCGAGATTTGGGCCCTGAGCAGCACCTCCTGCAGACATGGCTTGCACACGTGCCATCTGTCCTCACAGCCCTCCCATGGGACGGCCCTGAGGAGGGGCTCTTCATGCCTGTCTGCCCCTGCCAGCCCACCATGTCCACCGGGGTGGTTTTAGTCCTCTTTCGGGGTACTGAGTCACCAGCAGTGCTCAGAGCCTGCCTGCCTCTCACTATCTCCATCCCTCCCTACACTGGTCAGCTGGGCAAAAAGCTGAGTCCCGCAGTGACCAATGACCCCAGTTCCCACATCCAGTAGCCCTGGGGACAGGCCCAAGGCTATTTTGGGGTTTGCCCTCTCTTTCCTCTTCCACAGCCTAGAAACTGCCAAGGCCCTAAATATAGAGGCCCACAAAGTAACCAGACCAGGCACACACAGTCTTCTGGCGGGGAGAGGGGGCCGGGCTCTGGGGCTCAGGCTTGTAATCCCTGCCTTACAGGAGGCAGAGGTAGGAAGATCAAGGTCCGATCCAGTCCTGGGTAAAAACTGCAGACCCTACCTGAAAAAAAAGAACTAAAGCCAAAAAGACTGGGAGGGTGGTGACGTGGTGAGAGGGGAGGGGACCCCTTCGTCCCTCACCAGGCTGGAGTGGCGCGGCAGCTGGCATGCCCCAAGCCCTCACCCGGTGTTTACACCTGGCCTCTCCTCCTCTTGACACTGTCCCCCCCCCCACTCTGGTCAGTGTCCTCGCCGTGGCTTCCCTGCGTGCTTGTGTCTGTTTCTGCCTCCGATCTTTACCCGCCAGACCTGGCTGCCGACCCCACCATTCATGGGCTGGTGGAGCTGCAGTGGGAGCTGAGCCGTGGGTGATGCCTGGCTTTGAGGGATGAAGGTTTCTGGCTGGGGGAGCCCCCAGAGCAAGTTGCATGGCAGGGTAGAAGGAACCCCTTGGAGAAGCAGAGCCCAGGGAGGTGCCCAGCCACCTCGGCTGGCACTAACCTCTTCTGCATCCTCTGAGCTCACTGTACAAATACAGGTTCCACGCCCGAGGCTGGCAGCCCAGCCCAGCACCGGGGCGCAGAGCCTTGATTGCTCAGGGCCTGTGTGCCCTGGGCTTGGGCTGGCAGCTGCGAGCTGGCGTGTTCACAGAGCTGGTGTTGATCGCAGAGCGTGAAGGATGTCCTGGGCTCCTCCGGGCCCTCTGATGTCGCTCAGGGACCCAGCCACCCTGTAAGCCACGATCACACCGCGTCACGGGTGCCCAGGTGGCTGTGGCAGACGTTTGGGTGGCCTTCTCTGCTGGGAGCCCAGCAGAGAATTGGGAAGTAGAAAGCGGAATTCCCCACTCTTCAACAAGTAAACTTCCTTTTTGCGGAAGCCTGGCACCAGAGACAGTCCACCCCCCCCTCTGATCCAGTCCACACCCCTGCCACCCTCTTAGCCTCTTGTCTTGTGCTTGCCTAGCCCCCCCTCTCCTTTTCCAGAGGCCTGGGAGCTCAGGGAGTGTCATTCACTCATTCTCTCATGTGCTCATCAGTTCGTTGAATGCTCACAGGGACCCCGTCGGGTGCCAGGCCCTGGCTGGGTGTGAGGGAGGCCAGTGGTGGAGTGAGGTCTGGGCCTGGGATGGAGAAGGCTGTGGGGACAGCGGGATCCCTGGCGAGCCCTTTCGTCTCTGTCTCTCATGGGGAGTGACTTGGAGCAGGCAGGGAGCTGCCAGGCAGTGAGTTGCACTGGAGGCTGGAGGAGCGCACAGGGGTAGAGGAGCATACCACATGGGACGCAGTTACCAAAACCATCCTATTTTTAATTTGTGCCAGTACTGGGACTCGAACTCAGCACTCAGGCACCATCCCTGAACTACCTGCTCGTAGCTGGGATGCTACCACTTGAGCCACAGCTCCACTTCCAGCTTTTTGGTTGTTAACTGGAGATAAAGAGTCTCACTTGCTCTCCTGCCAGGGCTGGCTTCAAACCCTGACCTTCAGATCTCAGTCTCCTGAGGCCCACAGACCTGTGTGACTGGCACTGGGGCCCCAAGACTGTTTTAGAAGTGCTGTGGGCAGGGCAGGGGCAGGGGCAGAGTGAGAGGAACTCGGAGGCATCCCCACAGCGGGTGTGGAATGTCTCCTGACACCCACCCTCCCCGGGGCCAGCCTTGCCCTCACTGTCCCGTCCTGCGTGAGGGCAGGGTCACACTTCCCCCCTCAGTGGTGACTTTGGGGTCTTGCTCAGGATGGAACCTCGGCTGCTAAGGTTTTTTCCTGGGGTCTGTGGCTGGGGCGGGCACTAAAGGCACTGCCCATAAAGGCCCGCCCCTGCCCTTTCTGCCTCACAGCACCGGCAGCAGTGACCCCTACTGCATCGTGAAGGTGGACAATGAGCCCATCATCAGGTACCTGCCCCAGCCCAGGCCCGGGGTGGGCGGGGCTTCACCTCCCAAGTCCAAGTCCAGGCCCTGGGTGGGCGGGGCTCCCTCCCCCAGGCTTGGGCTTGGCCAGAAGATGGGCGGAGAGGCCCTGAAATCCCCAATACACCAGCTGTTGCCGGGCAAGAACCACCTGTAGTTGGTCCCTCTGATTATTATTGACCTTAACTGAGGGCCAAGGAGGAGATTAGCTATTGGCAGCCAGGCAGCCAGTCGAGGGCCTCTCACCTGGCTCTGTTCATCGAAGCCACCTTCCCATCCCTGGGAGATGACAGGGGACAGTCACAGCACCCAGCCCATCGAATTCATTACAGTGAGTTGGATGCTGTATCTTTAAACCCCACTGACAGTCGAGGTCAGACTAAAGAACTTGCCCAGGGTTACAGCCCTACATGGCACAGTGGGGGCAGCCTGGACGGGCACCGAGTGTCCTCTCCTGCAGGACAGCCACCGTCTGGAAGACCCTGTGCCCCTTCTGGGGCGAGGACTATCAAGTGCACGTGCCCCCCACCTTTCACACCGTGGCCTTTGAGGTCCTGGATGAGGACGCACTCAGGTGCGTGTGCGTGTGCGTGTGCGTGCGTGCGCGTGCGTGCGTGTGTGTGTCCTGCTCTGCTGCTGTGCCTGCAGGGACCGGCTGCCACTCCCCTGCCCAGGCCACTGGGGACTGCTGGCCATTCTTTGCGGCCTGGTGGGGGGAGAGGGGTGTCCTGAGGGCTCGGGTCCGTGTATGGGAGTGTGAGCTCAGAAACGGTCGTGAAGAACTGAACTCAGATCAGGGTGTTGAGATGGCTTGTGCCCAAGGCCTACAGGAGGGTCTTGGGTTCACCTCTGCCAGACAAGTGACTGCGTTCCCACGGGGGACCCTGAGCTTGTGCGGAGGGGTTACTAGGTCTCCAGGGACGAGCTCTGACTGCCATGTCCACCCCTAGCCGGGACGACGTGATCGGCAAGGTCTGCCTGACAAGGGAGACTCTGGCCTCTCACCCCAAGGGTAAGATGCCCGCCCTGGCACCTGCCGCCCTCCTCCAGCCTCCTCCCCCAGCTCCACTGGCTGCCCCCTCCTCCAGGCCTTTCCTGGGGGCTCAGAGGTCCTGACTGAGCTCCAGGAAGCCTCTTCCTCTCAGCCAGGCTGCCAAGGCCTCTGACCATCCCCGCACCCCCAGACTGATCACCAGAGTGCCTTTCCTGGGGCAAAGGGCAACTCATGATGGGAACCAGAGGATGGGGCAGGCAGAGGACAGGGCTCTCTCCCGGTCAGCTCCTGTACACCATGGGGCCCTTCTGCACCCCAGTGCCAGCCTGTCCTAAATGTGGAGCTGACTCCCCACACCCCGCTGTGTGGTTTGGGGAAGGACTTGCCTTCTCTGGGCTGTTCCAAGGCTCAGGCTGAGAGCCCTTGGGTGCCGCAGGCTCTGCCACCTGAGGCTCTGTGACCCTCTCAGCTCCGCACACCTGCTCCTGTCTGTGAGGCAGGGGGAGGGGAGGGAAGGGGGCAGGAGAGGGTGGTGTATGGCTCTGACTCATGAGGCCTTAGACTGCCAGGCCCCAGCCCTCCTGGTGCTCAGAGGAGTCACTGTTTTATTTTCACGTGGAGGAACTGAGGATAGAAGGCTGGCCCCTGGTGAGTGACCGTAGAGAGGGCACGGGCCAGTCACTGACTCAACTCCAGTCTAGCTAGCTGGGTGTGGTGGCTCACGCCTGTCATCCCAGCTACTCAGGAGGCTGAGATCTGAGGATCAAGGTTCAAAGCCAGCCCGGGCACTAAAATTCATGAGACTCTTATCTCCAATTAACCACCAGAAAATTGGAAGTGGCGCTGTGGCTCAAGGGGTAGGGCGGTAGCCTTGAGCTGAAGAGCTCAGGGACAGCGCCCGGGCCCAGAGTTCAGGTCCCACCACCTACCAAAAAAAACCCAAACTGATGTTGCTGAACTGCTTGCCTCAGTTTCCTCTGCCACCAAAGTAGCAGCTGCCCTTCCTTCACAAGCACTCCAGAAGGTTCCGTGTTCCACGGGGGCAGTGGCTGGGGGAGTGGTGGAGGGGCCAGGCCTGGCTGAGCCCCCGCCCCGCAGGGTTCAGCGGCTGGGTCCACCTGACGGAGGTCCACCCCGACGAGGAGGTCCAGGGTGAGCTCCACCTGCGGCTGGAGGTGGAGCCTGGGGCCCGCGGCCGCCGCCTGCGCTGCTCCGTCCTGGAGGCCAGGTAAGGAGTGGGGAGTGGCCCTGCACCCCGCGAAACAGGAGAGCCCAGGGCTCCCCCACCTAGGCCTGCTCTCCAGAGGGCCAGGCGCAATGCCGCTGTGAACCTCAGCTCCAAGAGAGCCCAGGCAGGAAAGAGGATGGCGAGCTCTAGGAGCGCTTGATGCCATCTCCAGCAGTGGCTGGGCATGGCAGCACCCGCCCATCCTCCCAGCTACCGGGGAAGGATCGATGCCCTGGCTGCCCTGGGCCTCTGCCTTGCAAGTGTGTGAGGCTCAGGATGAGGGGGGAGGGAAAGGACGGGCTGAGGGTCTTCCGGTCCAGCGTCATAGAGTGGGGGTGAAGGGGACCCTAAACTGCTCACACAGCCCCCGCCCATGCCAGGGCTGTGCTTGCCCTGGGTTGACCATGGCTCTGTGTGTGTGTGTGTGTGTGTGTGTGCATGTGTGTCTTTTCTATCACATGAGAAATGAGAAAATGGGGGGGTTGCTTCCAGGGGGACAGTGGCCTTTCTGGCTCTGTGGGCCTGAGTCACCTGTCATAGGACCACTCCCTACCCCGGGGTATTTTTAGCCATAAGTCCCACTGCTCTCTGGGTCTGAGTGTGAGTCACACCCTCCACTCCACGAGAGGCGCCTTCCCTGCTGACTCAGTCCTGTCCTGGAGCTTCCCCAGCCCCACCCCCACCCCTTGCCTGCTCCTGGGGCCACGGCCTGGCCACTCACAGTCCCTTGGCCAACCATCACCACAGGCCAGGGCTGCAGGAGCATCCAGTCTGGGAGGAAGGAGTCTCCTTCAGTGAGGGGTTGGACATCCTGTACACGCCTTTATTTTCTTCCCTGGGGCTGGGCTGATGGGAAGTGGCAGGATATGGGCACAGCCAACCTCCCCCCCCCACACACACACATACACACTCCCTCCCTCCCTGGCCACCAGCTTCTGCGCCCCCCCCCCCCGCGTGTACAGCTTACTGCCATTTCTTCCAGGTCCCCATTCCCACTCACGGGGGTAGGGCGTGCCCGCCTTCTAGAATCCCCAGAGCCCTCTGCTCTTGGACAGTTGGGGACTTGGGGCCCCTGGCCTCTTAAGCAAGTCTCAGTGGCTAGGAGACAGGTATATCCGGTCTGGAGCTCCCCGAAGGAAACCTCTGTTACCCCAGGGGAGGAAAACATCTCCTTATCATTCTAGGGAGAATCTCAAGGCCAAACCTAGGCTTTCCATCTAGCAGGCGTTGTTTGGTGGATTGTGATTCTGTGCCAGGGACGGAACCCAGGGTCTGTTCTCTGGGCAAGGGCTCTGCCACTAGGCCACACCCCCCCCCCAGCAGGTTTTTTTGTTTTGTTTTGTGTGTGTGCTGGTTCTGGTACTTGAACTCAGGGCCTAGATACTGTCCCTTAGTTAGGTTTTTGTGTTTTCTTTTTTGCTCAAAGCTGATGCTTTTACCACTTGAGCCAAACCTCTCCGTCTGGCTTTATTCTGGTTAATTAGAAATAATAGCCTCACAGACTTTCCTGGCCCAGCATGCTTTGACTCAGATCTCGGCTTCTTGAGCAGCTAAGATTACAGAAGTGAGCCAGCAATGCCTGCCCAGCGTCTCGTATGGTTTAATTCATGAGTTATTTTAGTCAGTTGTGGGGCTTGAACTCAGGGCCTGTGCGCTGCCTCTGAGCTCTTTTGCTCAGGGCTGGTGCTCTACCACTTGGTGCCACAGTTCCGATTCTGTTTTTGTTTGGTTTTGTTTTCATTTCTGGTTTTTGAGCGGATAGCTGGGAATTTTTCTGCCTGGGGTGGCTTCAAGCCATGATCCTCAGATCTCAGCCTCTTGAGTAGCTAGGATTACCACCCCATCATGAGCCAGGAGCATGGCTGCCTCGGAAGCAGAGAGAGGGAGGTGGCCGGGTTCCTGGGGGCGTGGCCAGGGTGGTCCTGGCTGGTCTGCCTGCTGGATCCAGTGTGGCTGCCTGTTTGGAGAAAGTAGCCCTCACCGTCACAGCCTAGCTGGTGCTGATGGTTGTGGAGAGAGGGGAAGAGCTGTCCACTCAGCCAGTTTGGGGCACTGGAGAATCCAGGCCTTTCCAGTCCAGCTGGCTGGGGGAGGGGGACACGTGGGGTGACAATCTAATGTCTCCATCCTGTCACCAGGGACTTGGCCCCAAAGGACTGGAATGGCACATCTGACCCTTTTGTTCGAGTGAGCTACAAGGGTCAGACACAGGAGACCTCGGTGAGGAGGACAGAGGGCCGGGGAAGGGACAGGAGGCTCAACAGGAGAGGACAGGGAGGTTTGGGTTCTCCCCCTCCCCCGTGCCTCCCTTGCTACATTTCTTCCTGCAGATAATTTCCAATTATCGGTATCTCACTGGATACCGATAATTGGAAATAATTGAAGTCTCATGGACTTCCCTGCCCAAGGGGGCTTTGAACCTCCATCTTCAGATCTCAGCCTCGTACGAGTGCAGGCATGAGCTGTTTAGCGTGTCTGCCACTCCAGGCACAGGAGATTGCTTTGATTTAATTGTGTTTCTGCTCCTGCGGAGCTTGGGGTAGCTTTGTCCCGGGGAGCACGCAGTGCCCCTCTTTCCGTCTTTTCGGCAGTACACTCAGGTTCTGGAGTCACGACGCCGTCCCAGCCTGCCCCTTTCTGCTCAGGTCGTGAAGAAATCCCGCTACCCGCGCTGGAACGAGACATTTGAGTTTGCGCTGCAGGACGGGGCCGCGGGGGCCGTGTGTGTGGAGGTCTGGGACTGGGACCTGGTCAGCCGCAATGACTTTCTAGGCAAAGTAAGCAGCATTCCCACCCCCCACGCCATAGGTGCCCGCCAAGGCAGCACCAGCTGCCCGGAAGAGACCCGGTGTCCCGCCCTGTCCGCTCTGCCCTCAGGTGGTGGTCGATGTCCACAGTCTGTGTGTGGCCCAGCAGGAAGAGGGCTGGTTCCGGCTGCAGCCCCATCAGGCCAAACGGCGGCGGCTGTGTGTGGAGTGAGTGCGGGCGCTGCCCGGGGCAGAGGCTGAGGACGCAACACTGGCTGTGGGTAGTGGGCAGGGTGGGTAGTGGTAAGAGATCTGGGCACGCAGCTCCAGGTCTCCCTCAGCCCCTGCCCGCCAGGCCAGGACCCTTCTCATCCAGGTCAGGTCGGCCTTCTCTCCTTTCCCATAGCCCAGAGCATGCCCTCCAAGGCGTTCTGTTTTCTTGCAGTTTCCAGAACAAGCCTTCCGCGTTCTCTCATAATGGCTTCTGTCTCTGAGAGATGTAGCTCTGCTTCCCCCTTCCCAAGAGTGTCTGAGAATAGGGGTGTCAGGAAAAAGTGGTAACCCTGTGAAAACGGAATTGCAGAGAGTGAAGCGTGTGTGTGTGTGTGTGCGTGTGTGTGCACGCAGGCACGCTCATGTGTATGTGCCAGTCTTGAACTCAGGTCTGGGTGCTGTCCCTGAGCTTTTTTGGCTCAGGGTAGTGAACTACCCCTTGAGCCACAGTGCCGCTTCCAGCTTTGTTTGTTTTTGCTAGTGAGTTGGAGACAGGGGGTCATGGACTTTCCTGCCCAGGCTGACTTCAAACCACGATTCCCAAATCTCAGCCTCCTGACTAGCTAGGACTACAGTGGTAAAAACAAGTGTTTCGTATCCACTGCCTTTACACAAGGGCCGGGCATGATGTTCACACCTGTTAGGAAAATAGAGGAGGGCAGAAGAGGAATAGACCGGCTCGATGGTCAGCAGCTAGGACGGCTTATCGCCAGTGAGGGGCACAAACCTGGCGTGGGACTGGGTTTGGGGATGGGCTTATATAGGTCTTAACGACAACGAAGCAGAAAATAAAAAATGGGCCATTGTCTCCTGTAGACCAAGGTCGGAATGGCCTGCCTGCAGGCAAGCACGTGAACGCACACCTGGCGCTTTGCTTGAGCTGGGGGAATAAGGCGGGAGTCAGTCCTTCCTATTCTACCTTTAGATACGTGAAAAGAATGGGCAGAGGGCCGGGAGTTTGGCCTGGTGGTAGAGTGCTTGCCTAGCATGCACCAAGCCCTGAGCTCCATTCCCCAGAACCACACACACAGAAAAAGCTGGGAGTGGTGCTGAGGCTCAAATTGTAGAGTGCTAACCTTGAGCAACAAGTGGCCAAGGACAGTGCTCAGGCCCTGAGTTCAAGCCCCAGGACTGGCAAAAAAAAAAAAAAAAAAAAAGGAAGCCGGCACGGTGGCTCACGCCTGTCATCCCAGCTACTCAGGGAGCTGAGATCTGAGGATCAAGGTTCAATGCCAGCCTGAGCACAAAAGAACCTTGGGCTCTTAGCTCCAATGAACCACTAGAAAACTGGGAAGTGGGGCTTGGCTCAAGGGTATGGGGGTAGCCTTGAACTGAAGAGTTCAAGGACAGCACCCAGGCCGAGTTCAAGCCCCATGATCTACCAAAAAAAAAAAAAGAAGTTTGGGCTGAGAGGGGAACAATGTGGAGTTCTGAGATGAAAGCACATTCCCATCATTTGAAACCCTGGAGTGGACTGGGAATGCGGCTTAGCGATAGAGTGCTTGCCTAGCAAGCACAAAGCCCTGGGTTTGATGCCTCCGTACCACACAAACAGAAAAAGCCAGCAGTGGCACAATTGCTCAAGTGGCCTTTAGCATTAAGAAGCTTAGGGACAGTGCTCAGACCCTGAGTTTAATCCAGGACTGGCAAAAGAAAAAGAAAAGAAAAGAAAAAAAAAATGAGAAACCCTGGGGCCAGGAGTTTGGTCTAGTGGTAGAATGCTTGCCTAGCATGCACGAAGACCCAGGCTCGATTCCTCAGTACCATATATGTAGAAAAAGCCTGAAATGGTGCTGAGGCTCAAGTGGTAGAGCTCTAGCCCTGAGAAAGCCTAAGGACAGTGCTCAGGCCCTGAGCTCAAGCCCAGGACTGGCAAAAAAAAAGGAGCCCTGGAGTATAAAAAGTCGAGGGACATTGTGGTCTTTTCTAGCTTCTTCCTGTAGACACGGAGTGCTGGAGGAATCAGCAGGACTGGGTGTTGAGGGTCCAGGGCTGCGCTGGGCCAGGCAGGGCAGTGTAAGCAAGGCCTCTGGTCGCCGGCAGTGATGGGATGGCCTTGGCTTCCTCCTAGTTAGTGGCCTGAATGAGGGCCGTATCCTGTTAAAGAGGAACTTGAAAAGGTGAGGCAGGCAGAAAGCTGACAGGGTGGCCGGGCCAGCTGACCTGAATGCCAGGAAACACCCTGGGCACAGGCCAGAAAAGTCATAGTTGGAGCTTGAGCCACAACCAGTCAGAAGCTAGGGCTGGACTGGAGTGGTTAAGGGACCCCTGAGGGGCTCTGATCAGTTTCTGTAACTAGCAGGTGACAAAGGCAAGAATGAAAGGTCCTGTCCGTTGGGAAGGCAGACAGGCATGGACATTAGATGGGCAAGCTTATTTACCGTTTTCTTTTGACCTCCTACTTCTAGGACGAATCCATTTAGAATGTGACATCAACCCCTCTGCTTTTCTTGGGCTTTCTCAAGCCTGGTGCTCTATCACTTGAGCCACAGCACTACTTCCAGCTTTTTCTGTGTATGTGGTACTGAGGAATCGAACCTAGGCTTTGTGTATGCTAGGCAAGCACTCTACCCTAGGCCGTACTCCTGGCCCCTAGCCTCATGGATTTTTGGGTGGAGAAAAAAAAAACAAGAAGAGAGAAGATGAAGGTTAACAGAAGTTTGCTTGGAGCAGACAGACGGGGTTCACTTAGAGAATCCAGATCGGCTACAGAGAGGAGGGATGCAATGACAGGAAGGATGGGCAAAAGACGTGGGCCTCTGGAACTGCTGGCCCAGGATGGCTAGTCTTTCAGGGGGCAGCTAGAGGGGGTCCCGGGACTCTGCTCCATCTCACTCCCAAGGGCACACAGGCTGTCGCGGAAATGGAAGTGGAGTATGATAAATGATCTCTGGTCTAGAGGTTGTGAGGGAGAGAAGGGAGGGGGAGGTGGAGATGGCTGCCCGGCAAGGAAAGTCCCCTTTCTAGAGGAAATGGCTGGGAGGCTTGTCGCAGAGAAGGGCTTGGTGAGCAGGGCAGGAGGGCAGCAGGGGACCTCTGGAGCAAGGTTGGAGAAGGAGTTGCTGGACAGAACAGGATGAGCAGAGGGGGTCTCTGGAGTGGAGGTGGTGGAGGGCGTGGGTGGAGGGGACTTCAGACCTCTCGCCATTTCCCTGGAGAATTGTTTAAATCAGGAAGAATAAAATTGAAGGATCCCATTTCACGCCAATGGTGGCCATTGTTTACCTAATAGTGAGGCTAGATTTCAGGGGACAAACAAGTCTGTTTTCCTTCAGTCAGCCTGAGAGCTTTAAGATTCCACCTCAGGCAGGCGGGGAGGAGGTCTCTAGGAGACAATCTGGAGAGTGGAGTGGCCTGTCCACTGCTCCCACATGCCCAGGGCGTTGGGAAGGCAAATGGATGGATCCCAATAATTAGGAGGGGATGTCCCCAAAGGTCCTAATTAACGGATGTCAGGGGTCAGCAAGAGAGAGAGAGACTCCTGAAGTCTCTGGGAAGGGAAGGAGTCCTGGGGTTCGGATCAGGGATGGTGGGAGGGTTCAGTCATCAAATGGCAAAGAGCCTCCTGCCTGGAGGCGAGGAGTCCAGGGAAGGGAGAGGGAGAGAATACGGGAAAATAAGGTCTTTTCTGCTTTTACGCAGCGGACCTCGAGCCCCGTGGGGAGAGCGTCCATGAGACATGAAAGGCTTACGTAGGTAAAGGCCACAAGGTCGTGTCAGGTGGCTGTTTACCCCACGGGAAGCTCAGAGAGCCCTGTGCTCCTGTGGAGAAGGCCTCGGGAAGAGAGGTGAAGAGGCTCAAGGAGAGGCGGCCAGGAGGCGGGTGGAGGGGCCCAGCTACCCCTGGAGCTTTTCCTCCGGGTTTCAGCAGCAGTGTTAAATGGAGAACAGAAAAGGACAGGCCCGACTTGCTGGTCAGCTGGCCAGGACTGGATTGCCAGCGAGGGGCACAGACCTTCCCGTGGCAGAGAATAAAAAGTGGGCTGCTATGGTCTGCTGCGGACCAAGGGGGCTGTCGGGGCCAGGCCCAGAGGGGAGTGCTGCCTCGGGGATGAGGAGCCATCGTCTCCTGGGGACCCAGGTGGGAAGGACCCGCCTGTGACAAGCAGCTAAGCACACACCTGTTGGTTTGCTTGACCTGGGGAAATAAGACAGGGGTCAATCTTTCGATACCTACAACCTCCGGCACTTAGGAGGACTGGGGTGCAGTGTCAATCTGAGTTAAATCACAAGTCTCTATCTAAAAAAACTAACCAAAAAAGACTACAGGCGTGGCTCAAGCGGTAAAGTGCTTATCTACCAAGCAAGGTGTAAGCCCCAAGTTCAAACCAGATTAGTGGTGTCCTTCTGTAATCCCAGTACTTGGAGGCTGAGATAGAGAATCATGCATTAGAGGCCAGCCTGGGCTATCTAGTAAGGTCCTACTTCAAGAAGCAAAAGAAAACAAGAATGGGCATACAGTATTGAAGATATTTATATTTACTTATACTAAAAATCTTCTAACGGGGTATGATGTCGTGGGTTTTTATTTTGCTTAGTCTAGAAACTTGATGGATGGCCTGTTGACATCACCCCCATGTGCCATGGGGTAATTCTGCTTTGCCTGCCTGTAGAAGTCTGTAGTCTCTTTCTCTGTCATTTACTGGGTAGGTGGCTGGATGTGTGGCAAGCCCAGGTATTCCCACAGAAGCATCTCGGAGTGCTGTGTGTGTGTGTGTGTGCGTGCGTGCGTGCATGCGTGCGTGCGTGCGTGAGCTGGGTACTGGGGCTTGAACTCAGACCTTCTTTCACGTCTTGGTGCTCTACTACTTTTAGCACACTACCTTTAGCTTTTTAGCTGCTTAATTAGACATGTCTCATAGACTTCCCTGCCTAGACTGGGTTTGAACCATGATCCTCAGATTTCAGCCTTCTAAGTAGGTAGTCTTATAGGCAAGCACTCTACCACTAGGCTAGACTCTCCACTCCCCCCACTTTTTGGGGGGGAGGGGTCATGGGTCTTAACTCTGGACTGGGCACTGTCCCTGAGCTCTTAAACTCAAGGCTACCATCCTACCCTTGAGTCACAGCCCTACTTCCCTTTTCCTAGTGATTAATTGGAGATGAGTCTCTTGGCTTTGTATTGCCCGAGATGGCTTTGAGCCTCCTGAGTAACTACGATTACAAGTGTGAGCCATTGCACCCCCCCCTTTTTTGTGCCAGTCCTGGGCTTTGAACTCAGGGCATGCATGCTGTTTGTGGGCTTTCTCCAGGCTAGAGCTCTACCACTTGAGCCACAGCACCATTTCCAGTTTTATCTATGTTTGTATTAACAAGGAATTGAACCTGGGTTTTCGTGCATGCTGGGCAAGCACTCTACCACTAGGCCAAACTCCCAGCCATAGGGGCTCTTTTTTTTTTTCCCTTTTTTTGCCAGTCTTGGGCTTGAACTCAGGGCCTGAGCACTGTCCTTGGGCTTTCTCAAGGCTAGTGTTCTGCCACTTGAGTCACAGCAATGGGGCTTTTTTTTTTTTTAGGAAGGGTTTCATTGGATAGTCTAGGCTGGCCTTGAACTTGAATGTGGAAACACCTGTGTATGACACAAAGGACAGTGGGGGCCATGGAGAATGCTAGACGTTGGCCAGAGCCCTCCCTGTGAGCAAGACCAGCGAATCTTGTAGCTCACAGCTGCTGTGGCAAGTTAATTGCCTGGGCCTCATTTTGCTGCCAGGGTTGTGAGTGCCGGGGGTTTGTGTGAAGGCACTGTTGTCTGGGAGTTCATGGGTTCGAGGCTGGGGTGCCGGTCACACATGGTCAGGCTTGGGGTTCAGAGGGCTTTGAAGATGGATGGCATTTTCAGGACAGTATTTGCAGCAGAGAAAACATCCCTGGGGTGGGGCAGCCAGCTGCAGGCAGGGCAGGGCAGGGGACGTCGAGGCTTTGGGAGGCCTGGGTCAGGGGTGGGTGGTCACCAGCTGCCTGTTCCAGGGGCAACCTGGGCTCCCTGCAGCTGGAGGTGCGGCTGCGGGATGAGACGGTGCTTCCGTCCAGCTTCTACCAGCCCTTGGTTCAGCTGCTGTGCCAGGAGGTGAAGCTGGGCAGCCAGGTGAGAGCGCGGGGGGGGGGGGGGGGGGGGGGGGGGAGGGACCATGGACTGGGATAATCCACTCTGCGGGGTGGGAGGGCAGCGTGTCCAACAGAAACTAAACTAAGCCCCTTTCTGCAGCAAACTAGCGTCCCAGAGCTGGTCATTACTCAGGCTTTCCCACCGCCACCCTGTCCAAGATGCTCTGGGGGCCTCAGAATGGGGGGTCCTGGCTCCCCTTTTCCGGCAGCACCGCTCTCCCCTGCCTCCCTCAGGGTCCAGGACAGCTGATCCGAGTCATTGAGGAGACAACAAGCAGAGAGTGCCGCCAGGAAGTGGCCACCAGCCTGCTCAAGCTCTTCCTGGGCCAGGGGCTGGCCAAGGACTTTCTGGACCTGCTCTTCCAACTGGAGCTGAGCCGCACCAGTGAGGCCGGGAGGAGCGAGCCGTGTGGACAGGGCATCCCACACTGCCTTCCTAGCCAGGAAGCAGGGAAAGAGCGAGGGCTGGGGGTGGGCCAGGCGGGCAGTCGCCTGAGTCCCAGCCCTGAGGTCCCTGCCCACTGGCGCCTCTCCTTCTAGGTGAGGCCAATACCCTGTTCCGGAGCAACTCTCTCGCCTCCAAGTCCATGGAGTCTTTCCTGAAGGTGAGGAATCCCTCACCAGATGTCACCCCTAGATGACACCAGGGCTCGGAGAAGCCGGTTCTGTTGGTGTCCAGGGCCCATAAAGGCTGAGACCGGCACTCATTCATGGATGCATGAGTTCTTCTTTCATTCATTCTTTCCCATGCACTAATTCACCCTCGCCCACACATCTATCATTACCCTTTCATGAGTTCAACATGCATGCATCCGTCCACCCATCCATCCGCTGACGCATGCATGCCTAGAGAAGCAATGTACAGCACTGGCCGGCGCAATGCGCGGGTGGAGACCGCAGGCCGACGGTGGTGCGGCGGAGGCCGGGAGGCCTGCGGCGGGTGGGCGCTGTGACCGGTGCCGCGGTGGTGGCCCCCAGGTGGCGGGGATGCAGTACCTGCACAGCGTCCTGGGGCCCATCATCGACAGGGTGTTCGAGGAGAAGAAGTACGTGGAGCTGGACCCCAGCAAAGTGGAGGTTAAAGATGTGGGGTAAGATCGGAGGAGGAATCCCGCCTCGCCACGGCTCCTCGTGGCTGGGGTGATCTGTGGTTTCCTGCCCGTCTGCGCGCGCGCTGCCTGAGTTCACGGGCGCCCGCCCCCGGCTGTGCGCCCGGGCCCGGGGCCCGGCACGCTGGGAGCGCCCGTGATCGGCCCCCCGTGATCGGTCCCCCGTGATCGGCCCCCCGTGATCGGCGCCCCGTGATCGGCGCCCCGTGATCGGCCCCCCGTGATCGGCGCCCCGTGATCGGCCCCCCGTGATCGGCCCCCCTCCCGCCCCCAGGTGCTCCGGGCTGCACCGGCCGCCGGGCGCGCCCGGGCCCGAGGCACGGCACGCTGGGAGCGCCCGTGATCGGCCCCCCGTGATCGGTCCCCCGTGATCGGCGTCCCGTGATCGGCCCCCCGTGATCGGTCCCCCGTGATCGGCGCCCCGTGATCGGCCCCCCGTGATCGGCCCCCTTCCCGCCCCCAGGTGCTCCGGGCTGCACCGGCCGCCGGGCGCGGCCGCGGTGCTGGAGCAGAGCGTGCAGACGCTGCGCGCCCACCTGGCGGCGCTGCTGCGCGCGCTCGGCGGCTCCACCCGCGCCTGCCCCGCGCCGCTCCGCGCCACCTTCCGCCAGCTGTTCCGGCGCGTGCGCGAGCGCTTCCCGGGCGCCCAGCACCAGGTGCGGCCCCTGCAGAGCGGCCGGGTTGGAGGGGTGCGGGCGGGGAGCCGGGAGCACCCACCCACCCCCCGCTCTCCTCTCCGCACCCTGCAGCACGTGCCGTTCATCGCCGTCACCAGCTTCCTGTGCCTGCGCTTCCTCTCCCCCGCCATCCTGTCGCCCAAGCTCTTCCACCTGCGGGAGCGGCACGCCGACGCGCGCACCAGCCGCACGCTGCTCCTGCTGGCCAAGGTGCGGCCTGCGCGGGCGCCGCGTCTCCCGGCCCGGGAAGGGCCTGGCGGGGCCGGAACCGTCCACCCAGTGAGAGCCGGGCCCCCGAGGCCTGGGACGCCCGCCGACCCCGGGCGCTCCTCCCCTCCGCGCTGCTCTGGCCGGCCGTGGGCAGGGTCTCGTTCTCCAGTGGAGTGGGGTGCGGTGGCCCCTGACCAGCTTTCACCCCTAGGCTGTCCAGAGCGTGGGCAACATGGACGCTCCGGCCTCCAGAGCCAAAGAGGCTTGGATGGAACCGCTACAGCCCGCGGTGCGCCAGGGCGTGGCGCAGCTGAAGGACTTCATCTCCAAGCTGGTGGGCGAGGAGGAGGGTGAGCCTTCCGCGCAGGCCCCGCCCTCGGGGCCGCTAGCCACGCCCAGCCGCCCGGCCACGCCCACTACCCGGCACCGCCCAGTGCTCCTTGGCCACGCCCCCTGCGCGCAGCCCCACCCACCGCTGCCCCTCCCACTCCTGCCCACCCAATTCGCTCCTCTCTAGGGCCCTGGGCTCCGCCCCTCACCGCTGGTGTCTCTCCTGGCCCCGCCCACCCACCCCTCGGCCCCGCCCCCGGCCCGCCCCCAGCCTCGCCTCCCTCCCCAGCTCCCGGGCCCCCGGAGCCGGACCTGCAGACGTTGAGCTTGCACGCGCCCCCGGTGAAGGAGGGCCGGCTCTTCATCCTCAGGACCAAGGGCAGAGGCCCCCTCACATCCTCCTCCTTCAAGAAGCTCCACTTCTCCCTCACGACCGAGGCCCTCAGCTTCGCCAAGACACCCAGCTCCAAGGTGGGTGAAGAAGGGCCCAGGCCTCCGGGCCAGGAAACAGGCAGGACAGGCACCGGCTCCCCGCTCCCCTGTGGCAGGGACCACAGGCCCGAGCACCACCCCAGCCACGGATTCCACCCCTCTGGATCCGCTCCTCTGTCTTGTTTGTACTCCACAGAGCCAGTGGTGGCCTCGAGGCGGGCACTAGGGCTCTCAGAGATGAGGAAAGCAAAGGGGAGTTGAAAGTGAGCCAGAAAGAGCCAGGCTCAGGCCTGGGCCAGGCAGGAGCCCAGGAAGCCAGGTGCAAAGACCTCAGTGGAGAGCTCCCAACTCCCTGGCTCTGGGAGGCCCTGGGGCTGGGTGCTTGGCCACCTCAGTCTGTGGGGTCTCCTGGCTGAGCTCACCCCTAGAGCAGGCCCCCAGAAGCATGGGCACCTGCCAGGTGTGGCCACGCTGCGGTGAGCAGGGACCACAGAACCTGGAAAGGTGGCAGGCCAGGGTTAGCGCTGGCCACTGTTCTTTGTGCATGTGTGTGCCAGTCCTGGGGTTTGAACTCATCCCTGGTGTGGAGAATGGGAAGGCCAAGGCTGCAAACTAGACATGGAATGGCTTAGCTCCAGCCCCTTTCTCTGCCCTCCGCAGAAAATCACCCTCATCAAGCTCGCCAACATCCGGGCAGCAGAGAAGGTGGAGGAGAAGAGCTTTGGCATCTCACACGTCATGCAGGTCATCTACACGGATGACGCCGGCAGGCTCCAGACGGCCTACCTGCAGTGTAAGGTGTGTGTGTGTACACAAATGTGTGCCGGCATGTGTTGCTCCAGGCAGAGCGTCTGGGAGCACAGCTCGACCAGCTCTGGGCACCCGAGCAGGAACCCTGGGCAGGACTGAAGGTGGACAGGAGGGGCGTTGGGAGGACTTCCCACAGGAAGTGACTGACTGGCCCCGCCTGGCCCCGCAGTGTGTGAATGAGCTGAACCAGTGGCTGTCCGCGCTGCGTAAGGCCAGCGTCCACAATACAGGCCTGCTGGGCTCCTACCACCCCGGCATCTTCCGAGGGGACAAGTGGAGCTGCTGCCACCAGAGGGACAAGACAGGTGGGAGCAGACGCAGGATCCCTGCACCGCTCTGAGCAAAGGGGTTCTGAGCCCTGCCTGGCCAGGCTGAGCTGGGCACAGAAGGGTTTCATGACCAAGGGGCCATAGGCTGTGTGTGATGCACATGGCTGGATAGGCTGAAGACTCTGGAGAGGCCTGCAGACTTGTTTTTAAAGCTATTTAACTTAGTGTTTCTCAAACTCACTTGAGAGGGAACCCTGAGGGTGCCATGGGGAACCCTTGCTTTGATAAAAGGTTTTTCTAGAGCCCACGTTCTGACAAATGCACTTGAGGAATTGTTGTTGACCGGTCCAGAACTCAGGTGTGGACGCCCATATTGGCAGCCTGATACCAGAGCTGTGGGCCTTGAGCATTTAAAGGAAGGGCAGAAAGGAGCTTCTAGAAGTCTCCACGATGATGTAAGTGATGAATATCAACACTATCCAGCACCCTAGCCTCCATCATAAGTGGCTTTTGCAAATTTGAAATGTGGCTGGTGCAGGCAGGTGTGTGGTGGCTCACATCTGCAGTCCCAGCCCTCAGGGGACCAAGGCAGGAGAAACACAAGTTCTAGGATACCCTGGGCTGCAGGAGACCCTGGTATTAAAACATAGAAAGAAAAAGAAAAGGTGCAGCTGGGAGTCAGTGAAAGGAAGGGAGGGAAGGCAGGAAGGAAATGTTAGTACAGCTAACATTAAAACTGGATTTTTATTTTTCAAATTTCACTTACTTAATTAAATACCCTAGTGGACAGTGACTCTGTTGGACAAGAACGTTCTAGAATTTAAAGCCCTTCGCGTTCTTCCTTGCCTCGCAGAGCAGGGCCTTGGTCCCCAGAGCCTGGTACAGGATATGCCAACCCCTTCCCCCATGTGGGCCCTGCTCCGGCTTCAGGTGGAGCACTGCGTTGGGGGGGGGGTTCCCCCTCTGCAAGGGGCTGCTGGCCGAGCAACCTGACCTGCAGCCTCTGGCTGTGACCCACCAAGGCCCACGAGACAGGATCCCACACTCCACTTCTCAGGGGAGAAACTGAAGCTGAAGAGAGGCTAAGGTTGGCTGGAAGCTTGGCTCTAGTGGTAGAGCTCTAGCCTCAGGTAAAAGCATCTAGGCCCAGAGTTCAAGCCCCAGGACTAGCACACACACACACACACACACACACACACACACACACACACACAAACTTGAGGTCCAACCCATCTTATGTTTCACAGCATCTTCCAGGCAGGCAGGCAGTGTGCAGAAACTTGGTGGGGGGGTTCCCTGGGCAGGACCAGGGGCCCCTGAGGTGTCTACCCCATCTAGGCCCATCTGTAGGGCCAGGCAGCTGGGCAAGTGTGATGGTCACAGTTAATTCTGCACTCTCTGCGGCCAGATCGGGGCTGCGACAAGACCCGGTCCCAGGTGACATTGCAGGAGTGGAACGACCCTATCGACCATGACCTTGAGGCCCAGCGCATCTACCAGCACCTGCTGGGTGTGGAGGCTGCACTGAGGTGCGTGGGGACGGGGGAGGCAGGCCTGGGCACTACTCTTTCTTCTGTGTGTGTGTGTGTGCACGCGCGCGTGCATGTGATCCTGGGGCTTGATCTCGGGTGCTCTTCCACTTGAGCCCTACATCTGCTGGCTTTTTGCTGGTTCACTGGAGAAAAGAGTCTCAAGGCCTTTTCTGCCTGGAACTTCCATTGTCACTCCTCAGCCTCCTAGAGTAGCCAGGATTACAGGTGTGAGTCGTCACCCGTGCCTGGCCAGACACCCAGGGCTGCCTCAGGAGACCCCGCAGCCTCGCAGGCCACCTTCCCCGCCCAACCAGCCTGGTGGCTGTGCCAGCTTGCTGTGTTCTCCCTGCAGGAAGAAGCATCTGGAACTGAGCAGGGACCCAAAGGCAGGACCCGAGGAAGGTAGGCTGCTCCCAGCAGACGGCTTGGCAGGCTGAGCTCCCCTCAAGTTGCTCTACCTCGAGTTGCTCACCGCTGCATTTGTCTCCAGTCCCTGAGGACTCGCTGGCCCAGCTGCTGCGGGTGTTGCAGGAGCTGCAGGAGGCTCACGGCCGCTCCTCCGAGCCCCGCCACCTCCTGCAGCTACAGGAGTAAGGTCTGCAGCCAGCGCCCTGCCAGGACCCCAAGACCGTGGTGCCCTCGGGACCTGGCCCCAGCTGCCTGCCAGGAGGAGCACACCTAATGTCTGTGGGGGTCATGGGTGACACCTGCTCCTCTGGGAAGCCTGGCTGCTCCCTGAGGTACCCCACCTTCTCCACCCAGCACACCTCCACCTGGGTGTCAGGGATGGCGTGGGGCTGGGGGTCCAGGCCTCCACCCCTGCCCTGGGCTCTCTGGCCATGCCCAGGCTGCTGCCCAGCCCTGGGCAGTGTGGCGGTGCTGTTGGAATAAACTGTGGTCACTGCCGAGGCTCTCGGTGTTGGTTGGGGTCTCAGCTCCCTCCACTGCCGGCGCTGCTGGTACCGTGGACCGGGGCCGGTGTCTGAGCTGTGTCTCTGCTACCCCATTCTTCGCACCATCTGGCGTGGAGTGTGGAGAGGGTGTCTTCCATCACCCCGGGAACCCCCAAGCCTCAGGGCCTTCTGCAAGCTGCCCTGCAGGGCTGGGCTGCCAGCCCCATCCACGGTGGCTTGGCTTCACCTGGGGAGCAGGCCCTGCCCGCCCCACCCCAAGGCTGGCCGGCACCTCCTTCCCCTAAAGGCCCACCCTGGCCTAACTGGCTCCTGGCATCCCGCCGGGAGGAGTCCTCCCACACCAGCTTCACCACAGGCTCAGGCTGGGCCTTCTATCCCCAGCGTGGATGTAGTCCTTTCCCCTCAGGGGGCCCAGGCCCCAGGGCACAGTCCTGGCCTCGGGGGAGTGGTAAACCCCCGGTCGCCCTGGCCCAGGGTTCAAGCCCCATGACTGACATGCCCCCCCAAAGGCTAGCTGTACCTGGATGGGTATGTGCAGGCTGAGAACGGCTAATGAGATTTTGGTGCTAGATCGTGGGGTATTTTTAACATCATGACTGTTAATCAGAGTTGAGCACATAAAGTGTTTAAAATGACAATTAGTTACATGCATCTTTCTACAGCTACTTATTTGAAGAACTGGGGTTAGGTAAGGGATTTGGCCTAGTGGTAGAGTGCTTGCCCAGCATGCAAGGAGACCCGGGTTCGATTCCTCGGTACCACATACATAGAAAAAAAGCCTGACGTGGTGCTGAGGCTCAAGTGGTAGAGCGCTAGCCTTGAGAAAGTACAAGGACAGTGCTCAGGCCCTGAGCTCAAGCCCAGGACTGGAAAATAAATAAATAACGGGGGCATTCTAGAGTGCGGCACTCCATCCACCCGCCAGCTGCTCCCCCTGTCTGTCATCCTACCCGGCTGAGCAGGAAGGGATGGGGAGGGCCGCGCGGAGGCCAGCGGGGCGTCAGGGCGCGGGGGGCGGCCGCTGTCCCCCGCTCCTCAGCTGCAGGCCCCGCCCCGCCCCGCCCTTGAGGTCCGCCTGTGTCCCGGGCTGGCGTTGAACCCGATCCTCAGACCTCAGCCTCCCGAGGAGCTGGGCCAGCAGGCAGAGCCGCCGCGCCCGGCTGGTCAGGACCCGGAGGGCCGCCCCGGCCCTACGCACGCGCACACCCCCGCGCCCCGGCACGCCCTCCCCCCGGACGGCGCGTGCGCAGGGCCGCCCCCGCTCGCTCCGCCCCCGCCGCAGGCCCTCCGCGCCGACAGGGGGCGCTGCACGCCGGCGCCCTCGGCCGCGCGACCCGGAAGTGGTCGCGCTTCACAGCGCGCGGCGCGAGGCGGCGAGCCGTACGCCACCGGAGCGGGAGGATGAACGCGCCTCCGGCCTTCGAGTCGTTCCTGCTCTTCGAGGGCGAGAAGAAGTAAGCGGGGCCGGCCGCGGCGGGGCGGGGGGTCGGCTGCCGGGGCCTGCGCGGCCCGCCGTGCCGAGGGGAGACCGAGGCTCGCGAGGCCCCAGAGCCCCTTCCCCGGGCTTCCCGCCTGGCGTGCCCGCGCCTGCGAGGCCGAGCCGCGCAGACCCGCTCAGAACCGGCGCGCGTGGCGCGGGTGCCAGCCCAGCGGCTCCGAGCCAGCCCGGGCCCCGGGCGCCGCGCCCGGCCCTGCGCGCACCCGGACGCCCGGGCCCTGAGAGCACCTGCAGAGGATGCTGCCGTGGCTGCGCTCCTGCTCCGCACCCGGCCCCTCGCGGGCGCTGCTCCTGACATGTCTAGCTCAAGCCTAGCGCGCTGCCCCTCGAAACACATCCCCACCTCGCTTTTTTTCTTGGTCGTGGGACTCTGGGCCTGGGCGCTGCCCCGGAGCTCTTCAGGTCAAGTCCACCACCCTACCCTTGAGCCACAGTGCCACTTCCTGTTTTCGAGTGGTTAATTGGAGATAAGGCTCACGGACTTCAGTGCCAGGGCTGGCTTTGAACCGCAATCCTGAGACCTCAGTCTCCCGGGCAGCTAGGATTATAGATGTGAGCCACCGTGCCCCACCATCACTTTTTTTGGTCAGTAGTGGGGCTTGAACATTGAGCCTGGGTACTGCTCCTAGCTCTTCAGCTCATGCTAGCACTGTACCACTTGAGCCACAGCACCATTTCTGCTTTTCTGGTGGGTAATTGAGATGTGACACACGGGCTTTGAACCGTAATCCTCAGATCTCAAGCCTCCCGAGTGGCTAGGACTATAGGCCTGAGCTCCTGGTGCCAGGCTGGTTGCATTATTTCTGAGGCAGGGTCTTACTGGCTTCAGGAGGGCTGGGTTTGGACTCGGGGCTTCTGTCCTCAGCAGTCACTCTGCCTCTTGCCAGGATTACCATCAATAAGGACACCAAGGTCCCTAACGCCTGTCTCTTCACCATCAATAAGGAAGACCACACACTGGGCAACATCATCAAGTCGTAAGCTGCTCGGGGCTGGGTGGTGTGGCTGGGCTCTGCGTCTCACAGTTCTAGCACTTTATCCCCAGTGGAGGCTGCCCCAGGCGTGTGCACAGAGGCTCTTTCTGCACTGCTTGTGTCTGCTCACAGGCCCTGCTTCTGTAACTTGGCTACAGGTGCCACCTTTGGGGGAGGAGCTCAAGGGCAGAGGGCTCTCAGGGCTATGGGTGGGCACCAGCACTACTCTACCCAGCCAGGCACAGCATGTGGTGCTCCTGGGCTCCTAGTTGAATCCTGCACAAGCCCAACTCTTCCAGCCGGCTGCTCACACTCACCAGAGACTGACATGTTCAGAACCCAGGACAGAGTAGAACCCAGGACAGAGTAGAGTAGCGTCTACCTTCCCCGTGGCTCCATGGATCAGGGGGTGCCAGCCTGACACCCCGTCCCCACATCACTGGCGGCTGAGCCCTCCCTCCTTCCTGCTGTCTGCCCGTGGAGCCAGGGCCTTGTGTTCTGGTCTGCGAAGCTGTGGCTGGGTGGGGGTGGGGTGCTCTGCCGGCTTCTTCTGTCCTCTCAGGGGGTGGTGGCAAGGGTGGCTGCAGGGTCCCCACATAGTACCTGTCCCCCAGACAGCTGCTCAAGGACCCGCAGGTGCTGTTTGCGGGGTACAAGGTCCCCCACCCCCTGGAGCACAAGATCATCATCCGCGTGCAGACCACGCCCGACTACAGCCCTCAGGAAGCCTTCACCAACGCCATCACCGACCTCATCAGCGAGCTCTCCCTGCTGGAGGAGCGCTTCAGGGTAAGTGAGCCGGGGGCATCTCTGGCCATTTCTCTGGGGGCACTGGGGATGGTACTGATGGCAGGAGGGTGGCTGAGGGTTGTGGAGCGTAGGCTGCCACCAAGGCAACCGAGTTGGGTTCTTCCTCTGCTAGGTGGCCATCAAAGACAAGCAGGAGGGCATTGAGTAGCGGCGGGGCGGCTCTGCTCGCTTCTATGCATGCCCGCCCGGGCAGTGCCTGCCCAGAGGACCCTCACACCCACCTGTGTCGGCCAGCCCAACCCCCACGCCCTATGCACTGACGGGATGGCTGTTTTCCTGAGGTGGGACAGCCAAGAGGCAGGCGTGGCAGAGGCAGGCGACCTGCAGGTCTCGAGAGGCACACTTCAGACGGGTGACCCCAGACCCTGACTGTGGGCCACAATGGGGCCCTTGTTTCTGTGGAAAGCGCTCGATGGGCTTCCTGTCTATGGCAGAAAGTTTAATGAAGTTCAATAAAAATACTCACTGATTAAAAAAGAAGACCACCACTAATTAACCCTGAGGTGCACACCCACGCTCCACGGGGCGGCGGGGCTAAGGCCTCTTCCAGATGGCCACGATGTTGGAGTCTGTCAGCGCCGTGAGGTAGGTGAAGGCGGCGTTGGTCACCACTGTGTTTACCATGGTCTTCGTCACCAGCTGGCCCAGGGCCCTGGGTTGGGGCCACCTGAGGATCTGGAGGGGAGAGGGGCAAGGGCTCACCACAGTGTGCCAGGTGCAGGGACTCACCTGGGCGCGGGTGAGGGTGACACGTACCTGTGTCGGGGCCTGTAGGGAGGTGGGTGGCGACGGCTGCGGCTGCTTCAGGATGTGCTGGACATCGTAGATCCACACGCTGCCCTCCTCGTCACCACAGAGCACCAGCCCCTGTTCTATTAGTTACAGGCAGGCATGTCACTAAGGTGGGCGGGGCCCCAAGAGGTGGAGAGTGGGGTGGGCGGGGTCTGAGGTGGAAGAGGGGGTGGAGCTCACTCACCAGGGCAGGTGCTGAGCGAGAAGTAGGCCAGTTCGGTGGGTGACCACTGCAGGCGAGCCAGGATAACCACAGACACCACAGACCGTCCGTCCCGGGCAGCCCACGTCTGTCTCCAGCTCCACAGGCAGATGGTGCCGGGGTTGCTCCCCTTGGAGGCTGCGGGGATGGGGTGGGTAGACTACCTCTGCTGGGCATCACCACTCCCTACCCCCGTGTGACCCCGGGACGGGTGGTCACCAGCAGGACTCACCCACGACATCCTCGTTCACAAACGCCAGCCCATCCACTCTGGATCCGGCCGTTTCTGAGCCCTCGGAGAAGGTGAACTCCACCTTGCATGCCCTGTTGATGGCAGATGGCACTGGTGGCCGTGCCCTAACCCTGCTGAGGGTTAGAGGGCACCAGAGCAGCTGCCTTGTTCTGTTACTCTTGGGGCTTAAGCTCAAGCCTAGGCACTGTCCACTAATAGTTTTTTGGTAGTTAACTGGGGATAAGAATCTCATGGACTTTCCAACCTAGGCTGGTTTCAAACTACAGTCCTCAGATCTCAGCCTCCTGAGTGGCTCGGGTTACAGTTGTGGGCACCAGCGCTCAGCTCAGAAGCTGCCTTTGGCAGCTCGAGGTTAGGCTGTGGATGGTGGGTACCCAGAGGCGCAGGATGGGGCGATGGCCCAGGCCAGGAGGCACAGAGGCCACGTGGTGGCTGGCAGGATGGGTGCGTGCAATCTCCTGCCAGGACTACTAGTGGCACTGAGCAGGGTCTGCCTTTGGGGGCCAGCCTGGAGCTGCAGAGGATGGTACCTGGCTAGGGGACAGAGCTCCTTGAGGCAGCCAGGCTGGGCTGCCTGGGCAGGGACAAGCCATGGAGGTCACCTTGGCAGCTGATGTCATCTTTGGCATGGCCCCGAGGACAGCCGAGGCCGTGAGGCAGGGGCGCTGCGTGTGGCCTCGAGGACTGAGCACCTGCTTGGGCCTCACCTCTTCTTCTGGGGCTGGTCCAGCCGCACGTCCCAGCAGCAGCAGCCGCCTTCACAGCCGGCCAGTAGGTAGGTATCGGGGCAGGAGGCCACGGGGCAGAGGCGCAGTGGGGTGGAGGCCGAGTCAAGCGTAAGCAGCTGGCTGCCAGCAAGCAAGGGGAGAGCAAGAGTCAATCAACTCGGGCTCATGTCCTCCCATCACCACTAGCTGACCTCCCAGCGGCCCCAGCCTCACCTCGCCTGGAATTCATAGTCCCGGTTGGGCACCCCGATGTCCCACAGAATAATCCGCTTATCATAGGAGGCCGCTGCAGGGGAGGGGAGAGGCCCTGAAGAGACTCTGCGTCCTCCTGCAGGCTGAGTCCAGTGCCCGGTGGACAGGGTATGAATGAAGAGGGGTGTGGATGTGGCCATGGCCAGGGGACCAGGGCTACCCTGGTGGCTGGGGAGGCCTCGGGAGGGCGAGGAGGCGGGTCTTACTGAAGAGATGCGTCTGGTGGGTGGGGCTGAAGCAGAGGGTGGCGATGGCCTTCTTGTGGGCTCGGATGACCCCGCAGCAGAAGCCAGCTCGCACGTGCAGCAGCCTGACCAGGCCCCGCAGGCCCGCGGCGGCCAGCACACTCCATTGCTTCTTGTGGCCAGCCTGTGTGACCACTGTCAGTGTGGTCCAGGCCACGGAGAAGAACTCCTGGTGAGATGGGGAAAGCCATCAGGAACAGGGGCTCACGTGGGCCCCTGCCACGGCCAGGGTGCCACAGCCCCGCAGGTGCTCACCTCCCCTGGTGACTTGTACTTGTGGAGGACGATGCCGGTCTGGCAGTCGATCACACACACGGCCTCCCCGCCACACGTGGCCACTGTCTGGGAGGTGTTCCCTGAGTGCCCTGTGGAGTGGGGCCCCCGGAGTGACACCTTTTCTGCAGGCAGCCTCCCAGCGGCCCAGCTCCTGGACTTCCGGTCCACTGCCCGGCTGCCCTCCCCCAGGGCCCAGCGCACCCTCCTCACAGGCAGGCTCAAAGGCACAGGCCCACAGCTGCGTCTCCAGGTCCCGAGGGCTGTTGTTCCTGCTATGGCACTGCAGGAAGTGCAGGGGCTCCAGCTGCGGGGCACACTGTGGGTGCACAGGGGTCACGGCTAGGTCAGGCCCAGCTCCCTGCCTCTCTCTGCCACCTGGCGGACTTACCTGGCCACCCTCCACCTGGGTGAATGGCGCAGCACTGACACGCTTGGTGGGAGAGACGCTGAGCAGAGCATCGTGTGGCCGCTTCAGGGCTGCCAGCCTGGTCTGTGGAGGAGCCTGGTGATCCTGGGGCCACATCAGTGCCCCAAAGGCTACACCAGGGTTCCAGGGGTAACTTGGGTAGGATGTGGCTTGGATCTTAAATAGTTCCTTAAGGTCCATACAGCTTAAAAGGTGGGGCCATTAGCCTATGGGGTGGGGCTAAAAGGGTATCTTAGGAGCCCGGCACGGTGGCTCATGCCTCTAATTCTAGCTACTCAGCAGGCTGAGATCTGAGGATCACGGTTCAAAGCCACCCTGGGCACAAAATGTCTGTGACAGTCATCTGCAATTAACCACCAGAATACTGGAAGTGGCGCTGTGGCTCAAGTGGTTGAACGCTGGCTTTGAGCTGAAGAGCTTAGGGACAGCATCCAGGCCTAGAGTTCAAGCCCCACATCCAACAACAAAGTAACAGTAATAACAATAATAACAATAATAAGCCAGGCCCAGTGGGTCACACCTGTAATCCTAGCTACTCAGGAGGCTGAGATCTGAAGATCAAGGTTCAAAGCCAGCCTGGGCACAAAAGGACCTGAGACCTTTATCTCCAATTAGCCTCCAGAAAATAGGAAGTGGGGCCTGGCTCAAGGAGTAGGGCAGTAGCCTTGAACTGACTGCTGTGGGACAGCGCCCAGGCCGAGTTCCAGTCCCATGACCCACTAAATAAATAAATAAATAATGAAAGGAAGGAAGGAAGGGGCATATTGGGGGAGGAGTGGAGGTCAGATGGCACCTTAGCATAGCGATGTGAAACTGACTTCATCTACTGGGCATGGGCACCTCACTCCTGGGCTCCTTGTGTCCCCTGCCACCCGGCCTCCCAGCAGCTTCCCCAGGCAGACCCTGGGCCACCTCCAATCACTCTTACCCTGGACCTGCCGGCAGCTGCTCCTGGAAGCTTCCCTGGGATGTTGGTGTCCTGCGCCTGGGTCCCACCAGAGGCCACCAGCTCCTCTGAGATCATCCGTACCTATGTGGCGGGCCATCAGGAGGCTGGCACAATCTGCCTACAAAGGAGGGCTGCCTCCCGGACTGCCCTGCTCCCCATGTGTCCCCAGCCCCACGAGGTCACAGACCAGCAGGGAAGATGAAAACCTTGGGAAGCAGCAAAGTGCCAGGAAGCCCATGGGGTGGGCAGATGGGTGAGGGCATACCCGCCACTGGGTAAAGTCCTGGAGGGACTCGGGTCCATAGTGCACATCCCTGATGGCTGAGTTCACAAAGTCAGTCTGCACTTTTTCAGCCTCCTGTTCAGGGCCCAGAGCAGCCATGAACTTTTCCCAGTACACCGTGACCTGAGGTGAGAGAAGCCATTCCAGGGCCAGGCCCGGCCCACCACCAACACACCACAGCAGGCAGAACTCTACCACTTGAGCCTCAGCACCACTTCCAGCTTTTTTCTATACATGTGGTACTGAGGAATTGAACCCGGGTCTTCATGCATGCTAGGCAAGCACTCCACCGCTAGGCCAAACTCCCGGCCCCCAGCCAGTCTTTCTTATTTGTGCCTGATGCTAGGCCTCTCATTCTCACTGGGCTTTCCCTGCTTTGCCCCCACTCATGACTGGTACTCTACCCCTTGAGCCACATCTCCTCCAGTAGCTTTAACTGGAGGTTATCTTGTAGACGGTTTTTTTTTGTTTTTGTTTTTGTTTTTGACTCTTTGGTGTCAGCCTCTTGAATACTGAGGATTTCAGGTGTGGGCTGCCATGCTAGGCTTGTTTCTTTGCTCTCAACAAATGTTAAACTAACAGACTAAGTGAGGGGGCTGACAGTTCCAGGAGTGCACAGGATGTTGCACACATGTACACAATATTGCAACGTTGTAGAAAATGTGTTCAGAAAAGCTCCACCCCACCACTGTCCTTCCACCATATTCAAAAGAACCTCAAAAGCCAACTAGACTCTTATTTGTTAGGGCCAAGTGCTGGTGGCTCACACCTGCAATCCTAGTTACTCATGAGGCCGAGATCACAGTTGAAAGCCAGCCTTGGCAGGAAAGCCTGCAAGATTGTTATCTTCACTTAACCAGAAAACAGCCATAAAGCTGGGCGTGGTGGCTCACGCCTGTAATCCTAGCTACTCAGGAGGCTGGGATCTGAGGATCAGGGTTCAGAGCCAGCTGGGCCCAAAAGGACCTGAGACTTATCTCCAAGTATCTGCTAGAAAATAGAAAGTGGAGTTTGGCTCAAGGATAGGGTGGTAGCCTTGAGCTGGAGAGCTCAGGGACAGTGCCCAGGCCCAGAAGTAGGGTGGTAGCCTTGAGCTGAAGAGCTCAGAGACAGCAAGCACTCAGGCCGAGTTCAAGAAAAAGAAAACAGCCACAAGTGTAGGTGTGGCCCAAGTGGTAGGGACAGCATCTAGGCTTTGAGTTCAAGCCCCCATACCAGAACAAAACCAAAACTAACTGTCCCTTGTCATCCCTCAAGGTGTTCCACTGACGGAGTCCACTTGGGTGGCCTTCCGGTCTTACCCTGTTGCTCAGCTCTCGGTTCAGGTTCTCCACCTGAGAGGAGGTGGAAGATGCGTCCTTGCCATTCACCTTTCTCAGGTTGGGCAGGAGGAAGGCGACTTTCAGGTTGTCACTGACCTGGGGATGAAGGGATGGTGGAGCCTGAGCCCATCAGAGCCTAGGGCGCTAGCACGGGGCTGGGGCACCCCACTTACGGTTAGGAAGGGGTTGCCCTCAAGGCTGAGCTCCTCCAGTAGCGGGAACTGGGATAGGGTGGTGACATCTCCCAGCTGGTTGTTAGTACATCGCAGGATGCGGAGGTGGGGCAGACCCAGGTTGGCAGGGAGCGCCTCCAGCTGGTTGTTGGAGAGGTCCAGTTCCTGCAGGTGCTTCAGGCGGCCCAGAAGGGTGGGGTCCAGGTGCTCGGATAGCAGCTTCAGCCCTGACAGGCTGGGGTAGGGGCAGAGCAGGACAGCTCAGGGAAGGTGCACAGGCCTCCCACCCCCTCTGTCCAGGCAGCTCCTGCGTGAACAGACACCCTTTTTAATTCATCTGTAAAATAAATCTGTTCAGGGGCTGGGAATGAGGCTTAGTGGTAGAGTGCTTGCCTAGCATGCATGAAGCCCTGGGTTTGATTCCTCAGTACCACATACACAGAAAAAGCCAGAAGTGGTGCTGAGCCTCAAGTAGTAGAGTGCTAGCATTGAGCAAAAGAAGCTCAGGGAGGGCCAGGAGTTTGGCCTAGTGGTAGAGTGCTTGCCTAGCATGCACGAAGACCCAAGTTCAATTCCTTGGTACCACACACATAGGAAAAGCCAGGAGTGGTGCTGCGGCTCAAGTGGCAGAGCACTAGCCTTGAGGAAAGCCCAAGGACAGTGCTCAGGCCCTGAGTTCAAGCCCCAGGACTGGCTGGGGAAAAAAAAAAAAGGCACAGGGAAAGCACCCAGGCCAGACCCTGAGTTCAAACCCAAGACTGGCCAAAACAAAACAAAAACAACAAAAAACAACCCCAAGACTGGAGTTTTAAACTCAGTGCCTCAGGCTTGCTCAGCTTCTCTGCACATAGTAGGTGCTTTATCTTTGAGGCAATGTCTCCAATCCTTTTTTTTTTGCTGTTGTTGTAGAGCTGAGGACTAAACTCGGGGCCTTGCACTTGCCAGGCAAATGCTTTTCTACTCAGCTAAATCCCCAATCCCCTCCTCCCTTTTTATTTATGGGTGGTGGGTCCCTGTGGTCTTCAGCTCAAGGCTACCCCACTCTACCACTTAAAACCACAGCGCCACTTCCAGTTTCCTGGTGACTAACTGGAAATGAAGAGCCTCACAGGCTTTGGTGCCCTAGCTGGCTTTGAACCGAGATCCTCAGATCTCAGCCTCCTGAGTAGCCGGGATGACAGGCGTGAGCCACCAGCTCCCAGCCTAACCCTGCTTTTTGCCGGGTTGTTTTGGTGATGGATTTTGAAAAACTTAATACCCAGGGTTGGCTTCCTCTAGATTCCAGGCTCCTGAAAAGCTAGGAGTACAGGCAGGAGACACACACACACACACACACTAGCATCACTAACCTACACTCATGGCATGAAGCGCGTTACATGGACGGGCACGCGCACACACGCACCCCCCCCCCCCCACGGTCTCCAGGAAAAAAAAAGAAAAACCTCTTGCAGCAACTTTAGAACCCAGGGCGGCGCCTTCCCTGACGCCCTAGGGCCGCTCGGTGCCCCCTCCCCCCCCCCCCCCCCCCCCGCCTCGAGCCCCGGTGGGAGGCGGACGGCCGGCGGCTCGGCCCGCACCCGGGGGGCGGCACCAGCCCCGCGCCCCTCTTCAGGCCATTTGGCGCGGAAACCTCGGACACGCCAAGGGCGACGACCGGGAGCGGAAGGAGCGCTGTGGCGGTGCGGGAAGCCCCGCCTTCGCTCGGCCGGGAGCCCCGGCCCGGCCCCGGGGTCTGGGGAGCCCCGCGCCCCGGACGCGGCCCGCCCTGCCCGGTGCTTACTCCAGGCTCCGGATCTTCCCCAGCCGGTCGGTCTTGGGTCGGCCACGCTGCATGAGCAGCCGCGGCGTGAGGGGACTCATGGCCTCCCGGGCTGGCCCCGACGGCCAACCGGCGTCTAACGGAGCCGCAGTCCGCTGCTAGAGCGCGCGGCGGCCGAGTGGGAGACGGCTCCGCTCGAGTATCTGCGGCCACCGGAAGGAGAAGGAGCGGCGGTCACGTGCCCGACGGGCACTACAACTTCCAGCGGCCCTTGCGGCCGCGCACGCGTCCTGGCCGCCAGGTATGGGGGCGTCCGAGCCCGGGACACGCACTTCAATTCCCAGCGGCCCTCGCGCCGCGCACGCGTCCTGGCCGCCAGGTGCGCGGGCGTCCGGGCCCGAGACACGCACTTCAATTCCCAGCGGCCCTCGCGCCGCGCACGCTCTCCGGCCGTCCCGGCGGCGCAATATGGCCGCCGTCGCGGCCGCCGAGCCCCCTGAGGTCCTGCAGGAATGCGGCTGCAAGGGCGTCCGGACCTGTCTCATCTGCGAGGGCCTTCGCCACCGTGAGCCGTCCCGGCGGCTCGTCCCGCAGGTTAGGGGCTAGGAGGAGGTCCGCGTCCGCACAGTATGGGGACACTGAGGCCAGCCCGTCCCGGAGACCGGCTGGGATGGGGCCCCGCGGGGCTCCGGGGCGAGGCGGCCTGCGAGCGTGCACGGGCCGGGCAGGCTCCTTAGCTGGACGCCGAGCCGCCGCTCCACTCCCGGCTCTGGGTGGTTGGTGAGATGGACCCCCGCCGCCAGCCTCCCGAGCGGCCAGGACCCCGGGTGGGAGCCGCCGGCGCTGGGCCTGCGTGTGTTCGCTGAAGTGGAGTCTTGTCCACTTCACGCTGGGATCGCCTCTCCTGGCTCCACTGCATGTCCCGCGTGAAGTGAGAATACAGGAAAGATGGAGGAAAGGCAGAAGGGTCGAGAACCTGCACTCCATTGACAGAGCTGTGGGTCCAGGTCTGCCTGCAGCCCACCGGCCCGGCCGCTTCCCTGAGTGACTTTAGGACCATGAACGCCCTACCCCTGGCCAGGCACCCTTCAGAAGCTCCAGGACCCTTTCCTTTTTGCAGAAAACCCATGGCTTCCTTTACTGCTTGGACACTGGCTGGGCTGTGGGGGCAGAGGACTCGGACTTCCAGGGCTGGGCCTTCCCCTTTCCGGGAGTGACACTGATAGAGGATTTTGTGACCCCAGAGGAAGAGGCTGAGATGGTGTGTCTGATGGACCGAGACCCTTGGAAGCTCTCTCAGTCTGGGCGGAGGAAGCAGGTATGGCTGTTGTTAGGCTACGCTGTGCTACTGGGTCCTTGGCTCCTCTCTGCAGCCACAGTCCCTAAGAAACATATGCCTGGCAGTTGGTTCGGCCTTCCCAAATGACTGGCTTGACGTTCTCTTTTCCACAGCCGGTTTGGTGGTAGGACTCTAGTGGCAAATTTGGCCAGGAATCTGTTCTCCCCAGCTGCTAGAAATTGCTCTCCGTTTGCTCACTTTCACATCCCTTACCTCTTGCATGTTTCTCCTCCTCTGGTAGCTCACTCCTCTCCATCTGCAGCCCCGCCTGTTACCTTCTTCCCATCACACGGCCTCCTGTGGTGGCAACCTACCTTTGCTTCACAGTGCTTCCTCCCTATTCCCTCCCTGGTGACATCCAGCTGGCACTGCCCCCAGTTGAGCCTTGAGCCTCTAGCTCTGCCTGCTGGGGCTACTAAGGCTGGCTCCACACCCTCAGCCCAGTTCCTTCTCCCTGCCTGTTTCCAGCATCCATCTTTCATTCCGTCCCCTGTGCCTTCTGCCAGTGCCCATGTGTTTGGCCCACGACCTGCACAGGCTTGTGGTTGGGCTGTGACCTTCCGTGAACTGATGCTTCTCCATCCCTTCCTGCCCCCACCTCAGGACTACGGCCCCAAAGTCAATTTTCGGAAGCAGAAGTTGAGGACAGCCAGCTTCCAGGGCCTCCCCAGCTTCAGCCGGGAACTGGTGCACAGGATGGGGCTCCACCCTGGGCTGCAGGACTTCCAGCCTGTGGAGCAGTGTAACCTGGACTACCACCCCATGCGGGGCTCCGCCATTGATCCCCACCTGGATGATGCCTGGCTGTGGGGGGAGCGGCTGGTGAGCCTCAACCTCCTGTCCCCCACTGTGATGTCCATGCGCCGGGGGCCGCCTGGCAGCCTGCTGCTCCATCCCGCCCCTGCCGTGGTTCCCGAGGCCTCTGTGGACTGCATGGCCACCCCCAGCAGGTCTGTCCTGTGCCACGAGGTGGAGGTAGCCATCCCCCTCCCCCGCCGTTCCCTGCTGGTGCTCTCGGGGGCTGCGAGGCACCAGTGGACGCACGCCATCCACCGCAGGCACATCCAGGCCCGTCGCGTGTGTGCCACCTTCCGAGAACTGTCGGCCGAGTTCCGCCCAGGCGGGAAGCAGCAGGACTTGGGCCAGGAGCTCCTATGCCTCGCACTGTCCTTCCAAGGAAGACCCGTCCTGTGAGGCCTGTCCTGGGACAGGAGCTGGCCCGGCCCGCAGGTGTGGCTGCACAGCGCTCTCCTCCCAGCCCTGTGCATTTTGCTGTTTGGTGTGGAGGTGGGAATGGAACTGGGGTCGCTAGCCAGGCTGGCCTGGGCAGCAGGCACTGGCCTGGAGCTGGCCCTGCTGGGACCCCCATGACTGCCCCTCGCACTGGCCACTCACTGTGGCCTCTGTTTGGGTTATTTATGTTTTTCTTTGGAGGGGTTGGATTTGAACTTTCAAACCACTACCATTGTGTGGAAGAGTTTTTTCTGCATGGGGTCTGTGGCCAGCTTGCTGCTGCCCCTTCGTCCATTCCATGGACAGGCACAGACGACTGGGGATAGGCTTGGCAGGTCTCGAGTTCTGACTTGTGAGTCCATCTTAGCTTGAGTCACCTTTGACCCCTCTAGCTAGGATGGCAAAGATTCAGGAGCCTCATTCTCTACCTCCCCAGTCTTCGGGGGAGAAGTAGGGGAGAGCTGGATGCTGTGGCTCACACCTGCAGTCCTAGCTCCTCAGGAGGTTACAGTCTTAGTTCAAGGCCAGCCTGGACAGGAAGGTGTGTGATATTTTTTTTTTGTGGGTCATGGGGCTTGAGCTTGGCCTGGGCACTGTCCTTGAGTTCTTTAAAAGCTCCAGGCTACTGTCCTACCCTAGAGCCAAGCTCCACTTCCCATTTTCTGGAGGTTAGATGAAGAAAAGAGTCTCAGGTCTTTTTGTGCTCTGGCTGGCTTAGAACCTTGATCCCTCAGATCTCAGCCTCCTGAGTAGCTAAGATGACAGGCGTGAGCCACCGTGCTGCCTGGCTGGTGTGTGAAATTCTTTACCAACTAACCACTAAAAAGCTGGATGTGGGGTTGTGGCTCAAGTAGTAGAGCGCTATCCTTGAGCACAAAACCTCAGGGCCCTTTAAGGCAGAACACACAGGGGTCCCCTGGACATCTGTGCAGTGTGGGGCTCCTCTGGAGGGGCTGCCATCCCAGCCCCCACACCAGGCTAGAAGCACACCATGGAGGCTGGGGGCCCCAGGGGTGGCTGACCTCCAGCCTGGGAAGGGAAGGTGGAGGCACTCGGTGCTGAGCTGCTCAGGGAGACTTGTGAGATGACCCGTCGTTTAGGCTGGCCTCAACTCTTGTTCCTCCTGCCTCTGCCTCTTGAGTTCTGGGATTATAGGCGTGCTCTCGGCTTCCACCGCAGGATTCTTGGAGCTCTGGCTAAGCAGAGCCTCACATTGTGGCACGTCCCCCTGCAGTGAGGCTGCCCTGGTTAGTGGCTAGCAATGGGTGGCCGGTGGGCTCCCATGCCTCAGGGAGGGCCTGTGTAGTGGGTAACAGGAAGAAGAAAGCCCACTAAGAACACACAGTTTTACTGGCTTGTCCATTCCATATTCAGTGTGGGGAAACAAAAACCCACATGCAGGGCCTATGGCCAGGGCACACACAGCAGACGGGACGGCTGCAGGTACCTGCCCCCCAGCTCCCCAGACTTCCTACACCATGCTCCTCTCCTGCCTCTTCAGCTTCCCAAACCCCACCTGAATTGTGAAGCTCACCCCGTGGCTGCTGTGCCACCCAGGCTGTGCAGGTCCACTCAGGAAATGTTAGATGCCAACTACTGGGTACATAGCTGGACAGCCACGTGACTGGTCCTGCTCTAGGATCCCTCTATCCCCTGGGGCCACTGGCCCCAAGCTTGGGCAAAGGGAGGGCTGGAGCCAGAAGAGACAGGGGTATCATCTCTTGCTACCTGTATCTTCTCTGACCTCTGGCACTGGAGCTTCTGCCTATGGACCAGGTGTGGCATCTGACCCCAGGGTAAGCTTGGCAGTTTGAGGAGCTGGGATGGGGCCTTTCTCCAAGGCCAGCCTGGCTTGTCACTGCAGGACAACCTCCAGCGGCTCTGGAAACAGGCAGGGAGGGGCCATGGCTGCAAGGTCTTGTGGCCCTCTGGATCGAAGGTCTGTATTCTCCAGGGGTCACCCCATGCCAGTCACCCTAGAAAGGCCCCACAGTGCTAGCCCAGACCCGAGAGACCCTAAACTGCTGGAGGAAACCTAGAGTATGATGCAGACCAGAGGGGCAAGGCATGGTTTCCAGGCGGGCTAGGAGATGTGGTACACATTTTTTTGGTTGGTTATGGGGCTTGAGCTTGGCCTGGACACTGTCCCTGGTCTTCATTCCCAAGGCTAAAGCTCTACCACTTGTGACACACACAGCACCACTTCCAGTTTTGAGTGGTTAACTGGAGATGAGTCAGGGACTTTCCCCCAGGCTGGCTTTGACTGTGATGCTCAGATCTCAGCCTTCCGAGTAGCTAGCATTACAAGCATGAGCCATGGTGCCCAGCTACGTATGGCCTGGGAGCTGGCACTGTGGTGGGGTTCAGCTAATGCCAGAGCCACCCAGCATTGCTGTATAAACACGGGGAGGGGGAGGGTCGCTGGGGCCTCTACCCCCCTGCAAGGGCTTGATGACAAGAGGGCTCACATGGGGTAGGGACTGTGTTCCTACAGGGACTCCAGCCCCGCTAAAGATTTTGCCCAGGAGGGCACCTGTGGACCCAGCAGTGGACAGACACCAGCAAGCCTCCTTGAGTAGACACCCACTGGCCAGGACCAGGCTCCACCTCGTGGGGCTCCCACATGAACTGGCTTCCCCCTGCCAACTACCACACCACAGGGAGCCGTCTGGAAACCCTTTCACTCCCAGCTCCAGGCCTCTGGGTCCCTTTGGTTGCCAGTGCTCTCCTTCCTGGGACTGGCGCCCAGGGCTTCAGGAAGCTGCCCACTTCCCTGCCCCCAAGCACATAGAGGTGGCTCCCTGGTGACCTGGCACCTGGGTGCCCCGGGCCACTCCAGGCTGGGCTCTGAGATGGTGAACTTTGGTCTGGAGCTATCTGGACGTGTGCATGCTGACTGCCTAGCAACCGGGGGCGAGGACCTAGCTGCTTAGCAACCAGCGGAAGGAAGGACGCAGTGGGCGGCCCGAGGGCCTGGCTCACACCACCTGCAGGCTGCGCTCCTGCCCGTCCAGCTGCACCTTGAGCTTGTGCAGCTCCTCGATCTCACGGTTGTGGCGCTCGGTCTTGTGGCGCACCAGAGAGCGGTAGAAGTGGATGGTGAAGACCACGAAGATGAGACCCACGGGCACCATGATAATGGTGGACACCAGCGCAGCCTGCCAGCCTGCGTGGCTCCCGGGGCCCGGCGGGCGCCTGGCGTCCACCGGCAGGAACTTGATCCAGCAGAGCAGCACCACCTCGGCCAGGAAGAGCAGGATGCCCAGCACGGTGGAGAAGCCCCAGGCCAGCTCGATGTAGGGGTGCATGCGCTCGTGCGGCGACTCGCTGATGGAGTTGAGGTTGTGGATGTTGCTCACGGCCTCCACGTTGGGCAGGATGCAGGTGCTGATCAGGAGTGCGAACAGGTGCACGGCCACCAGCACCGTGGTGCAGGCGCTGAAGGCCACGAGCAGCGGCTGCGGGTACTGGTACTGCGTCTCCAGCTGCACCTCCACCATGGCCACCTGCGGGCAGAGCGAGGGCGGGGCTCAGGCGCCTGTGGGCTCCCCCGTGACTCACCCACACACTCACTGCCAGGAGGCCCAAGGCTCCTCCCCACCGGCCAGAGATTTCACAGGTTGGGGGGCGGGGCCCCGGGTGGCACACACCAGCGCTCAGGAGACTGAGGCCGGAGAACTGGAAGTTTAGGATCAGCCTGGAGTCCATGCGGGTGGCTCGGGCCTAACTACTCAGAAGACTGTGGGTCAAAGCTAGAGGAAGCTATGAGAGTCATTTCCAATTAACCACCAGAAAATCAGAAATGGTGCTGTGGTTCAAAGTGGGACAGTGCTAGACATGAGTGAGAAAGCTCAGAAACAGCACCTAGGCCCCGAGTTGTTGTTGTTTTTTTAAACAAAAAACAGTCTGTATGGTAAAGAAGAGAAAAGCGCAGGAGCCAGGGTGCCAGGAGAGGAAGCGGCCTTTCCTGGATGACAGTCCTGGGCACAAGGCATCCAGCATAAGCTGGGCAGGGGCCACACTTCCCTGGCAGCAGGACTTGAGCACAAGGCTTTGGAGTTGGTATCAAAGTCAGGCCAAACTGCTTTATTTGTTGGTGGCTGGTGCTCTACCAGTTGGGTTATACCTTCAGCCTAGTCTTTCCTGGTGTTACAGATGGACTCTCGAGGACTTTTCTGGCTGACTGGGCTTTTTGTGCCTCTGGATCTCATCCTCCTGAGTAGCTAGGATTACAGCTGTCAGCCACAGGTGCTTGGCTTTCAACTGTTTTGAGACAGGGCCTCTCAGTGCCATCCGGGCTGCTACCAACATGCAATCTTGCTGCCTCCATTTCCTAAGTACTGGATTATAGTTGTGTACCACGCTAGCTAAACGAGGTTCAGGAGCTTGAGGCCAGTCTGGGCTCCTTGTGTGATGTTAAAGCAAAGGCTTCTGCGGGTCTGGAGCCTGGAGTGCCTCTGCAGCCTCATACAGACTGCAGATTCCTGACTCCATGGGACCAGAGGCTGCAGGGAAATCTCTTAAGCCCCAGGTCCAAGATTATAGACACAGCTGCCATCCTCAGCTCATCTTAACTTTTTTTTTTTCTTGGTTGTGAGGCTTGAACTCTGGACCTGGGCGCTGTCCCTGAGCCCTTCAACTCAAGGCTACCGCCCTACCCCTTGAGCCACAGAGCCACTTCCGGTTTCTGGTGATTAATTGGAAATGAGTCTCATGGGCTTTGTAGTGCCTGGGCTGGCTTTGAACTGCAATCCTCAGATCTCAGCCACCTGCGCCTCCTCCTTCTTCCTCTTCTTTTTTTGGAGGGGTCATGGGGCTTGAACTCTGGGCCTTGGTGCTGTTCCCGAACTCTTCAGCTCAGCCCCACTTCCTATTTTTTAGTGATTAGTTGAAGATAAAGAGTCTCAGGGACTTTAGTGCCTGGCTGGCTTTGAGGCTGGCTTTGAACCGTGATCCTCAGATCTCAGCCTCCTGAGTAGCTAGGATCACAGGTGTGAGCCATTGCACCCAGCTTCATCTTAACCTTTAACTGTCTATTACTGAACTGTGAGGAAATAGTCACTTTCATTTTTTCATTTTAGTATTGGGGATTACAGGCTATGCAGGTACTCTACTGCTGAGCTCTACCCTTAGCCCTGTTTTTTGGTTTTTTTTTGTCAGTCCTGGCTTGAACTCAGGGCCTGAGCTCTGTCTTTGGGCTTCCCCAAGGCATCGTGCTCTGCCATTTGATCCATAGCACCACTTCAGGCTTTTTTCTATGGATGTCGTACCGAGGAATTGAACCTGGGTCTTCATGCATGCTAGGCAAGCACTCCACTACTAGGCCAAACTCCCATACAACCTTGAGATTTTTTTAAAAATTATTTATGGGAGCTGGGAAGGTGGTCTAGTGGTAGAGTGCTTGTCTAACATGCACAAAGCCCTAAGTTCAGTTCCTCAGTATCACATACTCAGGAAAAGCTGGAAGTGGCACTGGCTCAAGTGGTAGAATGCTATCCTTAAGCAAAAGAAGCTCAGGGACAGTGGCTAGGCCCTGAGTTCAAGACCCAGGGCTTACACGCGCGCACACGTGCACACACACACATGAATTATGTTTAATGAAGGGCAGAAAGGGCCACTGGAACCCCATGAAACAGGAAGTCCCAGCTGGTCTCTGCGGCCCTTCTTGGGCCTCCTCACCCTACTCGCTAAGGTGACTTTGCAAGTGGACTGGCAGACCAACCCCCACGGCTTCCCCAGCCCTGCTCTATGGGCCACCTTAGTGGTGGGCTTAGACCAGTCCAGCAGGGCCCAGCCCTCCCCGATGGCCTCTACCAGGTGCCAAGGGCGCAGGGAGAGGGGTGGGCAGGCAGAAGATAGTCTGGGGAGGCTCAGCCGCGGTGCCTGCTTTTCTCCACAATCTGCAAGAACCATTTCACAACTTCCGGTGGTAACCACCTCCTCCCCCCAGACCCCTCCCTCCACCTGCAGCGTCCCTGGGATGAGCAGGGCCGCTCCTCAAGCTGGGCAGACGTGGAAACCTTTGTGAAGATATTTAAAAGTACAAATAGACCACATGGGACAGGCTGAGGAGGCTTTTCCTTCAGTGGCCTGGTTGTTCCACAAAGTATACAGCCCACAGAATGCTGTGAACGACAGGGCTCCGAGAGGAAATGGATGATGAAAAGGCAGGAGGTGGGGCCCACAGAAGCAGTTTGGGCTGGGTGTTGTGGTACATGCTTGCAATCCCAGCTCTCACGAGGTAGAGGGCTGAGACCAGCCTTGCCAAAAGTTACAAAGACCTGATCTAAAAAATCAAAACAAAGCTGGTGCCCGTGGCTCACGCCCGAAATCCTAGCTACTCAGGAGGCTAAGATCTGAGGATCCCGGTTCAGAGCCAGCCTGGGAACAAAAGTCCGTGAGACTCTTAGCTCCAATTAACCACCAGAAAACTGGAAGTGGCACTGTGGCTCAATATAGTAGAGTGTGAGGCTTGAGCTGAAGAGCTCAGGGACAACGCCCAGGCCCAGAGTTCAAGTCCTGCAACTGACACAATAAAAATAAATAATAAAAACAAAAGGCTGGGCTGGGAGTTTGGCCTAGTGGGAAAGTGCTTGCCTAGCATGCATGAAGACCTGGATTTAATTCCTCAGTACCACATATGTAGAAAAAGCCAGAAGAGGTACTGTGGCTCAAGTGGTAGAGCTGTACCCTTGAGAAAGCCCAAGGACAGTGCTTAGGCCCTGAGTTCAAGCCCCAGGACTGGCAGGAAAAAAAAAAAAAAAAAAAGGCTGGGCACTGGTGACTGGCGCTTATAACCTATAATCCTAACTACTCAGGAGACTAAGAACTAAGGAATGAGATTCAAACCAGCCCAGGCAGAAAAGTCCCTGTGAGACCTGTTATCTCCATTTACACTCAAAAAACAGAAGTGGTTGCTGGGCACTTATGTTTTCTGAGCTGAAAAGTTTGAGGACAGAGCCCAGGCTCAGAGTTCAATCCCTAGCATGCATGGAGACCCAGGTTTGATTTCTCAGCACCACATCCATACAAAAAGCCAGAGCAGCTGGGTGCAGGGGCTCATGTCTGTCATCCTAGCTACTCAGGAGGCTGAGATCTGAGGATCTTGGTTCAAAAAACCAGCCCTGGGAACAAAAGACTGGGAGACTCTTTATCTCCAATAATCATTGTAAAACTAGAAAACGGGAAGTGGGGCTGTAGCTCCAGGGGTAGGGCTGTAGCCTTAAGCTGAAGAGCTCAGGGGCAACCCCCAGGCCCACGGCCCAGAGCTCAAGCCCCATGACCCACAAAAGAAAAAGAAAAAGCCAGAAGTAGTGCTGTGGCTTATGTGGTAGAGTGCCTTGAGAAAGCCCAAGGACAGAGCCCAGGCCCTGAGTTCAAGTCCCAGGACTGGCAAATCAACAACAACAAGGAAATAAAGAGAAGAGGGGACAATAGCTCTCACCTAATCCTGGCTACTTAGGAGGCTGAGACCTGAGGATCAAAGTTCTAAGGCAGCCTGGCAAGAGGCTGTGACACTCTTATTTCTAGTGAACCACCAGAACACCGAAGTCTAGCAATGGCTCACGTGGTAGAGGACTCCTTTAAATTAGCCTTGAGAAAATGCAGTGTCTTGTTACATAGTCCAGACTGGCCCCAGCTTGAGACCCTCCTGCAGCTGCTTTCATGCTGGGACTCCAGCTGTGCACTACCTCACTGGGAAAATACCTTTTCTTGTCTTTTTTTTGTCCTGTGGCTTGAACTCTGGGCCTGGGTGCTGTCCCTGAGCTCTTCAGCTCAACACTAGCTCATGTTCTTTTTTTTTTTTTTTTTTGCCAGTCCTGGTCTTGAGCTCAGGGCCTGAGCACTGTCCTTGGACTTTCTCAAGGCTAGAGCTCTACCACTTGAGCCTCAGCACCACTTCCGGCTTTTTCTATGTATGTGGTACCAAGGAATCGAACCCGGGTCTTTGTGCATGCTAGGCAAGCACTTTAACCACTAGGCCAAATTCCAGGCCCAGAGTCTCATGTTCTTTAGTGGCTTTGAACCTTGATCCTCAGACCTCAGCCTCCTGAGAGCAGCTAGGATTATAGGTGTGAGCCACAACACAGGGTGGAAATGACTTTTCCTCTCTCCATGGTGACAAGTACAGAAAGAGAATTATGAGTGCTCTGTCCTGCCCTGCTGGAGCCCAGCCCAGTCCCCTGCCGACCCCGCGGGCCGGCGCGCGCTGTCACTCAGCCCACTTTTATGTTCAGTGTTGCTGCCAACTCAACATTGAGGCTATGGCTGGAGAAACAAGAAATATGTCACGGCTGGGAGTGTGGCCTAGTGGTAGAGGCTGTGGCGAGCCTGGGGCTGCCGCAGGGACTTGACTCAGCAGCAGGCGTGGCCTCGTGCGGGGAGCCTGCCTCTGGCTCTGGGTGACTCAGAGGGAAATGGCAGCCACAAGCCAGGCCACACCTGCTTGGGGTTCACTGGGAGGGTGGGCTGCACAGTGGGCTGACCACCCGAGCACCCTGGAATCCTAGTTCAAGCCCCCCAGGTTGGTGGTCCCCCAGGTGGGGCAAACATGGGGGCCTCATGTTTTTTTTTTTTTGGTGGCAGTCCTGGGCTTGGACTCAAGGTTAGTGCTCTACCACTTGAGCCGAAGCTCTACTTCGGACCTAGAATCAGGACCCTGGTCTCAGGCTCCTGAATTAAGGGTAAGCTCTGGCAGGACAAGCTGTTTACTGAGCATGTAAACACAAGAATGGGGGCTGAAGATTCAGGGCCTGGGGGAGGGGGTGGGAAGGGCCTGGGACACGGGTGGACACCTCTGTCAACAGGGCCTTGAGGGCCGGCTCGGCTCCTGACCTTGTCACCAGGACGCCGACTGCCAAGCGCCTGCACTCACCATGGCGAAGCCGGAGAGGAGGGCAGAGGTGCGGCTGGAGGCCTTCAGCTTGGCCCTGCTCAGGTACAGCTTCCTCCAGGACAGGGCCTGCACCGAGTGGTGGTTGGAGGTGACCAGCTCCAGGTAGCTTCTGCGAACCCAGTCGCGATAGTCCATGCCCTTGTGGCCCGGCTCCGAGCACGCAGGCGTGGACGGGTCCACGGGCACGTTCAGCTCAGCACTCATGGTGGAAATCGGGCTGGGGAAAGGGGGGAAGAGACTCAGGCATCCTCTCCAGTGCCTGGGGAAAGCCAAAATTCAGCCTGCTCCCTTATTCTTTGGCCACTGTATTGAGGCACATTCTCCCCATGCAATTCAAATTGGCCTCAAACTCACAGTCCTCCTCCTTCAGACTCCCAAGTGCTAGGAAGGCAGATGTGCTCTCCAATGCCCAGCTCCCAAGTCCATGTAACCTTCCCTAGGACCTGCTAAATAGACCTGAAACAGGGGGTCTCAAGACATCATGGAGGGCTGGCAATGTGGCTTCATGGTAGCGTGTTTGCCTTGCATGCATGAAGCCCTGGGTTCAATTCTTCTGTTCCACACCAACAGAAAATGCTGGAAGTGGTACGATGGTACAGGGGTAGAGTGCTAACCTTGAGCAAAAGCAGCTCGGGGACGGTATCTAGGCCCTGAGGTCAAGCTCCAGGACTGGGGAGTGCGCACGTGCGCGTGCACATACAGACACACAGACACACAGCACAGAGGGGACACCCTGGGGCTCTAGTTTCTGTTCCTAGAACTACCACACCTGGTGCTGGTAGAACTCTAGCCTTGAGAAAGCCCAAGTGCAGTGCTCAAGGCTTGAGTTCAAGCCCCAGGACTGGCAAAAGAAAGAAAGAAAGAAAGAAAGAAAGAAAGAAAGAAAGAAAGAAGAAAGAAAGAAAAGAAAAGAAAAGAAAGGAAAGGAAAGGAAGGGAAAGGAAAGGAAAGGAAAAAACCCAACAGAACTGGGGCTGGGAGTTTGGCCTAGTGGTTAAAGTGCTTGCCTAGCACGCATGAAGACCCGGGTTCAATTCCTCGGTACCACATACATAGAAAAAAGCCAGAAGTGGTGCTGAGGTTCAAGTGGTGGAGCTCTAGCCTTGAGAAAGTCCAAGGATAGTGGTCAGGCCCTGAGCTCAAGCCCAGGACTGGCAAAAAAACAAAGAAACAAAAAAACCCCAAAAAACAGAACTGCCATACAAACTAAAACTACCCTTCTGACATGGTAGCTCACAGCTGCAGTCCAGTGGTTTGGAAGGTAGAGATCTGGGAGATGGAGACTCAAAGCCAGCCTGGGCAAAACAGTCTACCAGGACTGGAGGCATGACTCAAGAGATAAGGCACCAGTAAGAGCAAGAAAGCCATCGATAGCTTAAGCCTTGGTGTCAGTTCCTGGACACATGTGCGTGCGTGCACACACCAGAGCTAGGAAGCCAGGCCTTGACCCTGCTGTGACTGCTGATGCAGGAACCCCTCACCCTCAGAGTGCCACAGTGCCACTTCTGGTCTTTTCTGTTTCTGTGGTGCCAAGGAATTGAACGCAGGGCACTCCACCACTAAGCCACACTCCTGGCCCCTACAGGACACTTGAACCTGCAACTAAAGACCCTTGAAGTTGCCCCCTCCGCCTCACTTTTTATGGTGCTGGTTCCAGAGCTTTCAACCAGGGCCTTGGGTTCTCAGTCTTTTTGCTCACTTTTGGCACTGTACCTACCACCTGGGCCATGGGTCCAGTCCAGTATTTTGCTGGTTAAGTGGCGATAAAGCATTACAGACTTTCCCGTCCAGGCTGGCTCTATCATGAGCCTCCGGCTCTCAGCCCCTAAGCACCCTGCTGCAATCTGGCTTTCATGGCTGGGTGCTGACTGGATGGGCTTTTCCCAGCAGACACTGCTTTGAGAGTCTGATGCATTTTAATCAGTACAGTTCATCCTAGAAACACATTCTTGGCTTACATAACTCGAGTAAAGTCACAGCCAGACTGCAAAGGAAACCTTTCGAAATGCAAAACGGAGTGCTCTGACTGGCTGAGCGCTGTATTAAGGAGAAGCAGAGAGGAGGGTTTGGGGTGTTGTCACCCCAGGGAACCTCACAGCGCTGATCTGCTCAGATGGGTGAATGTAACCCAAGTGAGCAGTAATTTGCATAGGGCCTCGGTGGCCTCCTGGCCCTGGCCGGAATCCAGCTGGGAGCATCTCTCCCTGGCCCAGGGAGGGCGGCTCCTCCCTCCCCCCCTCTCCAGGGTCGCCTTCAGGGGCCACCCTGGGTGGTCTGGGCCCCTGGGTCATGGCTCAGCCACAGTCTGTGTCTGGACGCATCCTCATCATGTCCCCTCCCGGGGACAGCGTCAAATGATTGAAAACGTCTTAATTTAGAAATGTGCCGCTCTAATTTCTCCATCGAGAACAGCGACGGAGGGGACGGTGCTCAGGGCCAGGATGGCGCCCCGGGCGCCCCCACGCACGGCCCCCCATGCTCGCCACACTCGGTTCTCACTGGAGGAAGCCGCTGGTCGGCGGGGAGCGGAGGAGCCGGCCAGGGCGGGCAGGAAGGCTGGGGCGCTGGGTGAGGAGGCAGAGACCCTGGCGGGGACCCCCGAGCCTGGCCGGCACCGCCCCGCACCCCAGCCAAGAGGGGGCTGGTGATTTCTGGGGAGGGGGCGCCCAGGGGCCATCGTGAACCCGGGCTGAGGATGGCTCCTAGATTGCTGCTAGAAAAAGGGCCCTGAGGAGGCCCCAGGATGGGCGGCGGGGGGGGGGGGCAGCCCGGGAGGGAGGGCAGCCCGGGTGGGGAGGTGGTAGCTTGGGAAGGAGGGCAGCCCGGGGGTGGGGGGGTAGCCCGGGGGGGAGGGCAGCCGGGGGTGGAGGGGTGGTAGCTTGGGAGGGAGGGCAGCCCGGGGGGGGGGGTAGCCTGGGGGGGGCAGCCCGGGAGGGAGGGAAGCCCGGGGGGGGGGTAGCCGGGGTTGGGGGGGTGGTAGCTTGGGAGGGAGGGCAGCCCGGGGGGGGGTAGCCGGGAGGAGGTAGCGGGGGGGGGGTAGACCGGGAGGGCAGCCTGGGAGTCGGGCAGCCTGGGAGTCGGGCAGCCTGGGAGGGAGGGCAGCCGGGGGTGGAGGGGTGGTAGCTTGGGAGGGAGGGCAGCCTGGGAGTCGGGCAGCCCGGGAGGGGGCGCAGCCCGCATCGCCAGGCCAGGGCGGGGTCCAGCCGAGGGGGACCCCGCCTCGGGAGCAGGTCCAAGTGGGGATTGGGCTTCGGCCTGACTCGACTTCCCTAAACATTCACGCGCGCGGGGAGGGAAGGGGGAGGCGAGGGCGGAGCTGGAGCGGGGGCCCCACGGCTCCTCCCGCCCCGGGTCCCTCCAGACCCTGGCGCCCTCGGCGGCGGGGGCTCCTCGCCGTGCCCGGCCCCGGCCCTGGACGGAGGTGCGCGCCCCACCCAGCACTCACCGGAGGTGCCGGCCCGCGCACCCAGCTCCGGCGAGCCCGGCGGCCCGGTGCGCCCAGGCCGGGCCGGGGCGCCCAGCTCCGCTCCGCTCCGCTCCCGCGCCTTCCGCCAGCCCGGAGGGTCCCGGCCGCGCCCGCCCCGCCCCGCCGCAGCCGCTGCCTAGCGACAGCGCGGCCACGTGACCGTCGGGTGGGGGGGGCGGCCACGTGACCGCGGGAACCTCGTTCTCCCCCCCCGCCCCCGCCCCCTCGGGGCGCGCAGCTCTCCGGAAGTGCACGGGGCACGGCGGGCCTCGGGGTCCGGGCCGCGCGCCCCTGGACAGCCTCGCCCTCCATAGGATCTCTCCATCTGTCGCGGGGGACCGCGGGGACCGCGACACAGTTACCCACGCCGGTGAGTCGTCCTACCACGGGTGCCCGACGGCGGCGGTCCAGGCTGCTGCAGACCCGCAGCCGGGCTGGAGCGCGCGTGGGATCCGTGGGCGCCCCGCTCTCAGCCGCTCTCACCACGCCCGCACCGCTTCCTGGAGGAGCCCGGCCGCGGCGGGCAGGTTCAGCGCCCACCCCGCCACCCCTGCCCCTGGCTGCAGGCCTGCCAGGGCCCCGCCCCGTCCCCTCCACACTGAAGGTGAGATCCGCTCCCAGGGGCTGGCCCAGTGCCCGCCATGGCGCGCCTCGTAAGACGAGGCCTGGGTTCTGCTCAACCAGCTCGGGGCCTCTCACCAGGCCTCTGCAGGCTTTGAACTTGGTCAGTGCCCAGCAGATGGAACCAGACAGTCCAGGAGTTGTTATGGAAATACATGGTAATGCATGGTAATTGCAGCTCACTTTTGTCAAGTGTACATTAACTTCCAGAGGGCGGGGGAGGAGGGAGATTCTTCACTCCAGGATTTGAATTAAGCAGGCTCCAAGCAGTCTTTCCTCCCTCCTCTAAGCCCTGGGAACTCAGGTTCCCTATCTCCAGGTCAGCAGAACTCTAACTTGATTCCACAACTCAGCTTCTAGAAGATAATTGTTGCCTGGCTCCACTTACCAGACTCACACCTGTAATCCTAGGTACTCAGGAGGCTGAGATCTGAGGGTCACAGTTCAAAGCCAGCGCTCAGGAAATTTCTTGAGACTCGGGTCATCAACTAACCACCAAACCCCCCCCCAAAAAAACAAAAAAAAAAAAACCCAAAAGCAGAAGTGGAGCTGGGGCCTAACTGAGCTGTGGCTTATGTAGTAGATTGCTAGCTTTGAACAAAAAAGCTCAGCGTCTGAGCCTGGAGTTCAACCTGAGGACAGGCACCAAAAGAAACAGAGACAGTAATGATCGAAGGCTGGGTAGGGTACTGGATGCCTGTAATCCCAGGCACTCAGAGGTATGACACAGAAGGATGACGGTACAGGGCTAGGAAACAGAAGAGACCCCATTTGCAAATAAAATGAAAGGCAAAACGTGGGTCTCAGGTAGACTACCTTCCGAGCAGGCCAACGACCTGGATTCAATCTTCAATATAAAACAAATGTTGAAAACAACAAAACGTCTTGGCAGGCGCTTGTGGCTCCTGTAATCCTAGCTACTCAGGAGGCTGAGATCTGAGAACCACAGTTCCAGGCCAGCCCGGGCTGTTAAGTCCATGAAGCTCCCACCCGAACACTGGAAGTGATGTTGTGGCTCAAACAGCAAAAGAGCCCAGGGACGCGCCCAGCCCGAGTTCAAGCCCTAGTTAAATCAGCACGAATGCCTACTTTGGTTTAAGCTGTCAGGAAGGGAATTTCTGGGTTTTTAGTTTTTCTTCACTGAGACAGGATTTTACAGCCACGCAGCCCAGGCTGGTTTTAAATTCACGCTGGTGCCCCGGCACCCTGCTGGGCTTCCCACCTGTGCACCTGGCAGCCATGCAGCAGCCCTGCATGTGCAAGGAATTTCTGTCCTTGGGACTTCTCTTCCTGTGCCTCTCCTGAGCAGCTGCCATGTCCTGGGCTTGCAGAGAACAGGACGAGGGTCTGGGGATCCTGAGGTAGAGGCAGGGTCCCCAGGGGCGGTGAGGGTGAAGGTGGTGTGGAATGAGGGTGTGAGGCCCTTGGAGGAAGGAAGAATGGAGACCCTGGGAGCAGGGGAGATGCAGGGGGTGGGACCAGCCCTGGGTTGCGGAAGGCCCAGGAGAAGATGCACAGACCCTGGGCGGGCTGCACACCACTGCACATGCACACACACGCAGAGCTAGCAGCTCAGGACTTAACGTGTGCACAGAGCCGACAGTGCTCACCCCGTATGCACATGCATGCACACAGCTAACAGCATTCGGGGTGTGCGCACATCACTCCTCGGGAAATGCAGGGCCCGTTCTGCCCCCCACCCCGGCCCCTGCCGACTTGTCAGCTGCCCCAGCACTGCACCATGGATGCAGCAGCCCAACACCGCCTCCGGCGCCTCCACTGGGGAGGCACCTGCCATCCAGCCACTTCCTGCATGGATGTCGGCAAATGACTGGCAGCACGAGCACGGGCAGGGGTGCAGGTCAGCTTTAATGAGCACTCACACACAGTCCATGAATAACCTGTCAACTGCCCTGAGAACTGCCTGAGACCCACGCACCCCCCCGCCATGCCAGAGCCGGGAGCCTATGCAGATGTACCCACAAGCCACCACCTCTGCCAGACAGCTTATCTGAAAAGGAATCTAGTCACTTAGCTGGGAGACAAATCTTGTTTGCTTAAGCCCAACTGAAGGTCTCACCAGGGCTGCCCGAGCAGTGCCAAGGGAGGGAGGGAAGGAACGAAGGCCCACCTTGGAGGTCAACCCTTCCACAGTCAGACGTGAGCTGGCGCACTCGGGGTGGTGCAGCTGTAGACTGGTTTCTGAGCCCCAAATTACACTATATACACCCTGGGGCTGGGTTCCACACACCGCCCGAGACATTACCTCATGAGCGCGCTGTGGCTTGTGGCACGCCGTCACCCTGCCCTTCTCAATGATAACATGGAGTGGCCCCGTTTTCCCAGATAAGTAATGCCCCAAAGGCGGACGGGAGCCACAGAGCGCAGGTACCGAGCCAGAGCTCCTCCTGGCAGCTGCAGACAGGGGAACTAGACCCACGGCGGGAGACAGAGGTGACTGGATTTCAGCCTCCAGGGAGGCACCACGTACAGCGAAGGTGATGGAAGGCGTCCTGTGCTCAGAGCAGGGCCAAGGAGTTACGAGGCTCAAGAAAGTTGGGGGGAGGGAGGGGCTGGAGACGGGGGACATGGTGATGGACTGATCACAATGGCACTGCCCTGTACGTATTGTCAGGGCATAGAGGAAAAAAGGCTCACACAGACCAAGGGCTCTCATTAGGCCTGTCCCCCGCCCCCACAGGCCAGTTCATCAGGAGGGCTTGGGAGGGAGGGGCTCGGGCCTCCGAGGTCTAACCATCCCCTGCCTGCGCAGGCCGCCTGGTGCACGCCTGTCTCCACCCAGTGCATGCAAGATGAGAAGGGCATCTCTAGCCAATGCCCACCCGCTGCACCGCCAGGCCCCAGGCCTCTAGCTGCTCAGTGAAGCCTGGGGCTTCTTCCTGGCCAGCTGCTGCCTCGCCAGGGCCAGCCAGCATCCCTGGACTGCGGAGCAGAGCCAGGCACCTGCAGCTCGGGCCACGCAGCACCACGGCTGTGCCTGGAAAGTGTGGGAGCAGAACGGTCCAGGGTCAAGGCTGCCCCTATGGCGCCATTCCAGGCTCCTCCTGCCTGTGGGAATTAACCTCTGCCTCAACGAAACCTAAAGGCCTTTTGCTCTTTACTAAGGAAACATCCTCACCACAGAAACCAGCACCAGGAGGAGAGGCACGAGTGGGGAAGGAGAGGCACTTTCCCTTCCAGCGGTGTAGGCCTCGGTGCGTAGGTGAGGGTCCCTCTGTCACCACGGGCTCAACGCAGAAGGGCACAGGAAGGGCTGACACGGCCCAGCGAGTTCCAGGTGCTGACTGCGGAACCACCAGTTCTCCTGTCTTGACGGCTGCGGCAGCTCATCGCCCCATGACGAAGCTGGGCTCCTCGTCCTCCTCGTCGTCGTCGTCGGTCCCAGACGCCTCCTCAGAGCTGCTGGCTCGCTGCTCCTGGGACAGACCAGGTCCTGGAAGCACAGGACATTCTGACCACAGGCCCTCAGTCCCTCAGGGGCGGGAGCAGCGGGAGCACCTCCATCTCGGACTGCCAGCCCAAGCCCACGCTGTCTGTGACACCACAAGCTGCAGCGGCAGCCCTCACAAACCAGGGCCCTGCTGTGGGGTCCTGTCTCCTGCAATGCCCGCCATGGGAGGAGTGATGGCCCCTGCCTGTCTCCAGTCCTCACTGCAGGGAGCACTCAGGTGCATGGCACACATGGCGGACCTGCCGGCCTGCTCTTCCTGAGCGCTTTCCGCACTCCGCAGCCGAGGCAGCGCCCCCAGCCTGCCCCTGCTTTGTGGAGAGGGGATGAGGGAACAGAGGCTCCTCGTGCAAACCAGCAGGACTCCAACCTGCCCCGTGGCCCCGCCACCACAAGCGTGGCTCCTGAAGCGGGACAGCACGTCAGGTCCTCAGGAGGGCACTATGAGGACGACTCCTTCCCACCAGGGCCCGCGGCCCACATGTGTAGTCCAAGCTGCTCAGGAGGCTGAGATCTGAGGATCACAGCTCAAAGCCAGCCCTTACAGACCAACCTGACAGACTCTCTCCCCCTCTCTTTGTTAATCGTTGGGCTTGAGCTCAGGGCCTGAGCACTGTCCTTGAACTTTCTCAAGGCTAGAGCTCTACCACTTGAGCCTCAGCACCACTTCCAGCTTTTTCTATGTATGTGGTACTGAGGAATCAAACCCAGGTCTTTGTGCATGCTAGGCAAGCACTTTACCACTAGGCCAAACTCCCGGCCCTGAACCTGAAAGACTCTTATATTTTATCAACCAGCAAAAAGCTGGAAGTGGGCCAGGAGTTTGGCCTAGTGGTAGTGTTTGCCTAGCATGCATAAAGACCCAGGTTCCATTCCTCCATACCATATACAAAGAAAAAACTAGAATGGGGTTGGGGCTCAGTGAAAGAGCCCTTGCCCGACAAGTGCAAGGCCCTGAGTTCAGTCCTCAGGTCTGGAAAAAAGAAAAGAAAAAGCAGGAAGTGGTGCTGTGGCTCAAGTGGTAGAGCTCTAGCCTTGAGAAAACCTAAGGACAGTGCTCAGAACTTGAGTTCAAGCCCCAGGACTGGCAAAAAAAAAAAAGAAAAAAAGGCTGTAAGTCTCAATGTGGCTCAGGTGGCAGAGTGTCTGCTGGCTGGAAGGAGGGGAAAGGAGGGTGCAAAGTGAGTAAACTCCCATCTGTTAACCGTAGGAGTGCAAACAGGTGCCCCTCTTACGACAGCTTGGTACTTCCCCACACAACAAAATAAGAAGAGCCTGGCAGGGCCGGGAGCACAACCTAGTGGCAGAGTGCTCACCTAGCATGCATGAAGCCCTGGGTTCCATTCCTCACTACCACACACACAGAAAAAGCCAGAAGTGGCGTTGTGGCTCAAGTGGCAGAACGCTAGCCTTGAACAAAAGGTGTCCAAAGAGAGTGCCCAGGCCCTGAGTTCAAGCCCCAGGACCGGCAAATCACATGCCTGGGTATCTAGTGCGTGGATTTAAAGAGCACACACAAAACCCAGCACGAGTTCACTTGCTTCAGCATCCTTGCAGCTAAGCAGGCACACAGAAGTGACTGTGTACAAGACACCGAGTCATCTGACAGTCACCGTGGGCCACCAACATGCCTGGGCCTGAACAGGCAAGCCAAGGCCTGCAGAGGGTGGGCCCACACAGAGGGGGCAGTCCAAGGGGAACACACACACACAAGCATGTTCTGGTCCTGTGACACTGCACCCCCAGGATGTCACAGCCATCCTAGTTTGTGTGAGCACATGATCACCCAGCATGCACTTCTCAGACAGTGGAGTGCCTGGCTATTCTCCTTGCTCTGTCCACGGAGACAGATGCAGATCCGAGGTGCAGAAGCAGACTAGCCAGATACTGCCCTCTGCTGCCTTCCCTGCACATAAGGCACAGCTTCCTGGACAAAGGCCTGGGTCTGGGCCCAGAGCAGGAAATACCAAGATGGACTGTTTTGTCTGGAATACTCTGTAATGCCAGAAAGGAAATACTACAAAAAAGGAGGGAGGGCACCCACTTTCTCAAAGAGCCCCGATGGGCAAGGAGGATCAACTCAAGCAGCTCTGTGCAGCCCAGTGCACCGGATGTCAGCAAAGGCCACAGGAGGATGAAGACAGAGGATAGGCGGCCCGGAGCGGGCACAGCTGGCTGTGCACCGTGGCTTCTTCCCCAGGGTGAATTTACCAGGAGAGGTCTGCCAGCTCAGCAGATGGCCGAGTCAGCACAGCAGTGGGAAGGATGCTGGCACATGCAGCCTGGCATGTGTGGCAACGGCCCTTCTCCTCAGCATCCTCCCAGTGTGAAGGCAGGCAAACCTCAGGGAGGAATCTGACAGATGCCTGTCCCAAGTAAAGCAAGCAGTGCCTGCAGCCAGTGGAGCCCGGACACGGCGACAGCACACGGGCCCTCCTGGAACAGGACGCTAAGGGGCTGCACGCACTGCGGGATCTACCTCCCTGACCTGGCCCACCAAGTCTGAGGGCAGGAGACCTGGGGTCTCAAACCCCTGTGGGGCTGCAGATGCCGCTACAGCACTTGCCTAACAAGCAAGGCCCCAGGTTCAGTCCTGGAGAGGCTCTCCAGGCATGTAGAAATAGAGCTGAAAAGGAACACTCCAAGCCAGGCACCAGCGGCTCACACCTGTAATCCTAACTACTTAGTAGGCTGAGATCTGAGGCGAATGGTCTGAAGCCAGCCCAGGCAGAAAAGTCCATGAAACTTATCTCCAACGAACCACCAGAAAACCAGAATTGGAGCTGTGGTTCAAGTGGTAGACATTATTAGCCTTGAATAAAAAAAAAGCTCAGGGACAGTACCAAGGGCCTGAGTTCAAGCACCAGGAGTGGCACGTGTACACACACATATCAAGCAAGCGGCTGGGACTCACGCACTAGAGGGGTAGGCACAGCAGGGAAGGGTGTAAAGGGATGGAAAGGCAGGAGGGCCAGGAGACCAGGGCACGGTACAGATAAGGCTTCAAGCCACAGGCTACTCAGCCCAGGAACCTACATCAAGTACCAGCCCGCCACCCACTTCCCCTGCAGCCCTGAGATGCCTAAACGTAGGGTCACACCAGGGACCACAGTGTAGGGCTGCTGTGAGGCGGTTCAGAGACGAAGCACCCAGAAGTCACTGCACTGCAAGCGCTCAGTGAAGGCTAGCTGCCCCTGTTCTGGGGAACGGGCCCACGCAGCGGACAGCAGCGCAGGAGGGGCGGGCGTCAGCAGAGCTCACACACCTGTGGTGAGGATGTTATTACATCTCCACCGTCTGCTGTTACCTATCTTTTCCTGTGTGTGCTGATATGGGGGCTAGAATTCAGGGCCTCTCATTTGCTTGCTCAGCTTGTGCTCTACCGCTCCAGACATACGTCCAGTCCAGTTTTCCGCTGGTTAATTAGAGATGAATCCTAAGGACTTTTTTCTGCTGGGACTGGTTTTGAACTGTGACCTCGAGTGCTGTGATTAACCACAGGACAAGAGCCAGGGCTGGTAAGGATATGGAGACCAGGGCGGGAGGGTACCCCCGTGCCTCTCACAGGAGACAAACCTGGAACACTAGTAACAAGAGGAGGAGCTGTGATTTACCATGGCTCTGGAAGAAGCCAGGAAGAGGTGGAGCAATGCCAATGGCAGCGGAGTGGGCGGGTCCCCACACACTGTGGCGATGCATCGCAACTCCAGGGGAAAATATTGGGGAGAGCTGTATGACAAAATCAGAACTATAGCACTTATAATCAAGGACATGACATTAAATGTTAGTAAGGATTTCGGAGGACTTCTGCTTTTGACTTTTTTTTTTTTTTTTTGTGGGTCATGAGGCTTAAACTTGGCCTGGGAGATGTCCCTGAGCTCTTCAGCTCAAGGTTACCACCCACCCTTGAGCCAAGCCCCACTTACCATTTTCTAGAGGTTAACTGGAGATAAGAGTCTCAGGTCCTGGGGCTAGGAGCGTCCCCTAATGGTAAGAGTGCTTGCCTGGCATGCATGAAGCCCTGGGTTCGATTTGTCAGTACCACATACACAGAAAAAGCCAGAAGTGGTGCTATGGATCAAGTGGTAGAGTGCTAGCTTTGAGAAAGCCCAAGGGCAGTGCTCAGCCCTGAAGTCCAAGCCCCAGGACTGGCAAAAAAAAATTAAAAAAAGGTCTCAGATCCTTTTGTGCCAGGGCTGGCTTTGAACCTTGATCCTCAGGTCTCAGCTTCCAGAGTAGCTAGGGTGACAGGCGAGAGCCACCGTGCCCCACCTGACTTTGTTCCTTCTGCACACTAATGATTTGGAAAACAGCATGCAATTCCTTTTACACTGAAAGCAGCAAGGCTTCGACCGGTGTGGGCCACACGGTTCTGTTCAGTCACATGGTGCACTTCACTCAAGACCTGTCACTCTCAGCTAGAGGGTTCTGTGCCCCTCAGAACTTGGGGGGATGGGCAACTGTGGCCTGGCTGCTAACACCCTGCCGTGACCTTCCCACCAAGGAAGATCCAGCCGGAGACCTCAGCAGAGTGAGGGGTCTCCGGTTTCTGTGGTCCATAACCAACACTGGTGTTAGAACCCATGGCTCTAGGAAGGCAGGACTCCAGAAAGATCCAAACTGGCTGAGTGCCACCCAAGGCCTCCTTCAGACCGGAGTTAAATACCACAGGGCACCATGCCAGCATTGCAAGCGGGACCCTTCCCTGCAAAGCACAGAACTAGCCAGCAGCCCTGGAGCCTTGTAGTGGACACCAACGCCATCTTGTGGTACAAGTGGGAATCATCACGCTGTTTCCATTCGTGTCACAGGAGACCAGGAAATGTCACTTCTCACAAAATGAAAGTGAGGGAAGAACTGAGGACAGCGAAAGACACACAGAGCAGCCCTCTGCCCCGCTCACTTGGCATGTCCGACCACAGAGCCAGTCTTGGCCGTGCTGGGATGTGCGCAGGTGTGACTTTCCCAGCTAAGCACCCACACGGACGTGTGTGCACTGCAGCCAGCGCTGACACAGAAACCCGAGGACACGTCCAGAACCAGTAGCTACTCAGATGATTTCAGGCCACTTTCTCATAGACTACAATGATGGTGGCAATGTCTAAAAGGTGTCTCAAATGATAGCGCATCTACTCAGCAAGCAAGGGGCCCTGCCTTCACATCCTAGGACCTAAGGCCAAAGAAAGACTCAGGGCCCAGGAACTCTTCCTTAGCTTTTTCATTCCAGGCGTGCACTCTACCTCTTGAGCCACAGCTCCACTTCTCATTTTTTGGTGGTCTTAATTAGAGATAAAGAATCTCACAGACTTTCCTGAGGGTCTGACTTTGAACTGTGATCCTCCTATCTGAGCCTTGGTACCTGGGTTTTCAGGCGTGCCCACCAGGGCTTGGTTCAGTTTGTCTAATGCCACAAGAAGAGAGAGAGAAGTGAAATGCAAGTCCTGCTTTTGGATGTAAACATGAAGCAGAAGGTTGTGGGTGAAGCAGGGGTGGTGAGCCCTTCTTTCCCTCTGAACACAGCTGTGGAACCTGGACAGCCATCTGGGCTCTGAGAACTAGCTGTGCAGCCATGAATCCCTGCCCTGCTCGTCTCCAGCCTAGACACCCCCCCCCCCAGCAGCGCTGGACACAGGGAGAGCTCCAGGAGGACCTTCCACCACCAAAGGAGGAACGGGGAGCCCCGGTGTTTGCTCCCCTCCCTGTCTTCCTGTCTCCATGTTCTCAAACCCCAGCTCCAGGCTGTGCCCCTGGGGCCAGGTGCAGCAGGGGTGGCACAGGAAGGGGAGCACCGTGCTCTCAAGGCCCACCTCTGTAGTTTTTTTTCTCCTGTCTGCTCCCTCTTTCCCTGGAAGTGGGACACTTCCAGAGGGGTAACTAGAGCCCCACTTACTGAACAAGATCCCTAGGAAACCCTATCAAACCACAGTAACCAAGTTACTATGAGAACGGAACTCAAAAAGCAAAACCCACACTGGCCACCAGAGGGCACAGGTGGGCCACAGGCAGAGGCCACCACCTGGTGGGACCCCTGCCACAGGTCAGAACCTGTGCTCTGAACAGAGCCATGTTAGGGGCCTGCTGGACAAATGTCAGCCAGACCTAGACCCTCATAACATACTGTTCAGTCCCACACACAACTAAAAACCACACGGCTTATGTGGAATCAGGAAATCAACTCCTGTAAGGGAAAGAGAAATACTGGGATGGGCCGGATGCAAGAATCAAGAAATACCCTGGTCAAGCTAGGTTCACGCCTGTAATCCTAGCTACTCAGGACGCTGAGATCTGAGGACCGTGGTTCAAAGCTAGCCAGGGCACAAAAGGACCTGAGACGCTTTTTTTTTTAAATTTTTTTTGCCAGTCCTGGGCTTAAGCTCAGGGGCTGAGCACTGTCCTTGGATTTTTCTCAAGGCTAGAGCTCTACCACTTGAGCCTTTTTCTAAGTATGTGGTACTAAGGAATTGAACCCGGGTCTTCGTGCATGCTAGGCAAGCACTCTACCACTAGGCCAAACTCCCAGCCCGGACCTGAGACTCTTATCTCCATCTACCCTCCAGAAAACGGGAAGTGGGGCTGTGGCTCCGGTAGGGCAGTAGCCTTGAGGTAAAAGAGCTCAGAGACAGCACCCAGGCCAGAGTTTAAGCCCCATGACCCCCCACCCCCCAAAAAAAAAGAAATACTCTGGCCACATATTGAAATATTTTCCCCAGAAAGTAAGAGTGGACCCCTGGAAGAAATGGGAAGGTAGAAATGGGGCAAAGAAATGGGAGGTATAAAGAATCGGTGGGATTTTCTGAACTTTTCAGAACACAACAATGATGTAACAACCTCTCTGGATGAGATCGGCTGCAGAACAGAGAAGGTGACATGGGAGTTAAAGTCAAACCAACAGGGCTGGGCACCAGTGGTTCACACCTATATCCCAGCTACTCAGGCAGAGACTTGATGACTGCTGTTTGAAGCCAAGCCAGAAGGGCAGCAATGCTCCTAAGACTCTGATCTCTAACTAAGCACCAGAAAAGCTAGAAAATGGAGCTATGGCCCAAGTGGTAGAGGTCTAGCTGTGAGCAAGAAAGCTCAGGGACATCACCCATGCCCCAAGTTCAAGCCTCCGGACTGGCAATAAAATAAAGGTAGAACAATAGGCTGAATACAATATGGTGGCTCATGCCTGTAATCCCAGCTACTAAGCAGCGGAGATCAGAAGGATTATGTTTGAATCTAGCCAGAGCAAATTTAGCAAAGCTCCATCCCAGTAAGGCAGGTGCTGTGGTGTATACTTGTACTCCCAGCTCCACGGGGGACTGTAGCTTTGTTTACCTCTGAAAATAGCTAAAGCCATGACCCAAATGACAGAGTGCCTGCACAAGGCCCCGCTAATTCCATTACCTCTGAGACAAAAACTAACCCACAAAACAATGGGACCCTCACAGAAGAGCCCCAAGGCATGGGATGAGACCGCGGGAGACCTTCCTTCTAAGGGGAATGGTACCAGAAGGAGCAGGGAACAGGAGGGACAGGCTGCCCAGCTAACATGCCAGACTGCTGCACACAGGACAGCCCTGCCTGGTGCGGCAGGTAGAGGGTATGCACAGTATTCTCACAGCCGCCACATGCCAGCTCCTGACAGACTGCCAACACAGCAGGTACACGGCCATGCCAAGCACTACAAAAGCTTTGAACATGATTATAGACATGCAGTTTGGAGGTCTCGAAAGCCCAAGAAGAACTCGGAGAAAGGTTAGTAAAAATGTCACCTTCTCTAAATCAGGCATGCTGGCTCATACCTGTAATACCAGCTGATAGGGCAATGGTAACAAGGGCAGCTGCCATCCATTCACAGCCAGTTGGGACAAAAGTTATCAACAAATAAGCCAGGTGCACTGGTCCACCTGTGGTCCCAGTTATGTGGGAGGCTGCAAAAACCTGGGGCCAACTCTTAAAAACATCCTGAAAACAAAAGGGCCATGGTTCAAGTATACTGAGCACTGGCACTGCCAATTCAAGGCCCCGTGCTCAAATTCTAGTACAGGTCTCCTACCTACCCAAAAAAGCCCTATCCAGAACTCTGGAAAGTCTTACTGGACTGGGTAAGAAGGCTGGAATCCTGGTGCTCAAACCTGCAATCCAGCTACTCAGGAGGCTGAGATTAGAGAACGGAGGTTCAAAGTGAGCCTAGACAAGAATGTCTAAGACTCTTATCTCTAATTAGCCACCCAAAAGCCAGAAGTGGAGCTGTGGCTCAAGAGTAGAGTGCCAGTCCTGAGCACAAAAGCCCAGGGACAGTGCCCACCCAGGTCCTGAGTGAAGCCTCCAGGATCGACTAACACACGCACTAAAGAATGGTGGAATTTTGGTAAGACCATGAGCTCTTAGTGCTTTTTTAACTTGCACTTCTGCCCTTGTCCTCCTTCCTTTGAGGGGGCTCAAACCAGGGGTCTCAGCATCCCACTGACCACGGGCAGGCAGCGCAGGCTGAGAGCACTGTCCCCAAGTAACCTAACCACTGCTCGGAGGAACTCATGGCAGGCTGTTCTGCCTGATCTAACTCCAGGTTCCTGGCGTGTGAACAGCCTGTCACCCAGGGGGCTGTCACAAACCATCAGTGGCAACCTTTTGCCATGGCAGCTGCTGGAGGCAGCACGGGCGGCTAAGGAAACAGAGGGGAAGCAGGCATTTGGGAAAGCCACGTGCAGGCCAGTGTAGGGAGGGTGGTGCACATGCCCCAAAAAGGCCAGCACAGCCCCCTTCTTCCCACGATACCCTTGGGCTCTACACAGGCAGGCAGAGGAGGCAGTCCTAGGCAAACGGCCACCTGCCTGCTGGGGCAGACAGAACGCGCCAGCGCACACCCAGAGCTCCCAGCCAAAGGCAGCAAACTTAGAGACTCCCATGACTGTAGAGTGAGTGCGGGGAGTCAGCAAGAATGCTAGCATGGAGAAGAAACAATCTTGGAGGAGGGGGCCAAGGAGCTCCACTTCCTAGCAGAAGAACCCCACAACCCAGCAGGCCACGTTTTTGCAGTGCTCAGCGGGGCAGAGAATAGGACTGGGCACTCTGTGGAGGCCAGTTAGTGACGACGTCTTGAGGAAAGGGGATGGCGGCTTTGGGAGGGGGCCTTCAGGTGTCTGTGAAAGGCCCTGTCCACCTACGAAGCGAGCCTGCCACATGCACGACATGATACAGCTGTCACTAGGTCTTCTCTGGCAGGGGCTCCTCTTACCCCTGGGCCATGCCAGCCTGTGATGGGTGGAGGTGGGCAGGGTAGGCAGCACCATAACCACCCCCCACTCTCCTGTCAGTGCAAGTGGTGTAGCTGACTATGTGCCCAGCAACCAGACCCCCGCAGCTCCTGTCACTCATGACAGTTCAGGTCCAACTCACCCACCCAGGAGAGGGCACGGCTGGCAGTGGTCTGGTGCAGAAGGTGACACTTGCTGGCAGGGAATGTCTGCTCTTCAGTTCCAAGGACAGACCAGGCAAACACTACCTCTCTGTTCTTTCTGGATTTTGTATTCATTCTGAGACAGAATCTTAACTCTGCACTCTCAGGCTGGCCTCAAACTTGCAATCTCCCTGCTCAGCTTCTTGAGTGCCAGGACCATAGGCAGGTATGCATCCTTCAGAGAGATGCTGGCAGGCATGGAGCCCACAGCTCTCTCCTTAGGACGCTGGCCAGGAATTGCGGTGAGCTACTGACTGTCACTGAGATACCTGCCAATCAGAAAGAATCTTTTTTTTTTTTCTATAAGAGCAAATCAAACCTGGCATGGTGGCTCACGCCTGTAATCCTAGCTACTCAGGAGGCTGAGGTCTGAGGACTGCAGTTCAAAGTCAGCCCAGGCACTAAAGAACGTGAGACTCATCTCCAATTTATCACTAGAAAATGGGAAGTGAGACTGTGGCTCAAAGCCTTTGTGCTCAGGCCGTAGGGCAGGGCAGTAGCCTTGAGCTGAAGAGCTCAGGGACAGTGCCCAGGCCCAGAAAAAAAAAAGAGCAATCCAATTATACATATATATTGGTCGGTCCTGGGGCCTGAACTCAGGGCCTGTGCACTGTCTCTGAGCTTTTTCACTCGACACTAGCGCTCTACCACTTGAGCCATAGCATCATTACCAGCTTTTTCTATGCATGTGGTATGAAGGAATCGAATTCAGGTCTTCATGCATGCTAGGCAAGCACTGTATCACTAGGCCAAAAGTTTTTTTGTTGTGGGGCTTGAACTCTGGGCCTGGGCACTGTCCCTGAACTCTGCAACGTAAGGCTACCGCTCTACCCCTTGAGCCACAAGCCACTTCTGGCTTTCTGGTGGTTAATTGGAGATGAGAGTCTCAGGTTCTTTAGTGCCCGGGCTGGCTCTGAACCGTGATCCTCAGATCTCAGCCTCCTTAGTAGCTGGGATGACAGGCGTGAGCCAATGTGCCCAGCTCCTGAGTTGTTTTTTTAAGGGACTAGGAATCTGGACGTGGGGGCAGCCAAACAGGTCTCCAGGCTGCTACTCTGATGGTGGGAGATGCCAGTCTTTGATCCTGGCCCTTGGGAGGTTGGGAAAGGAGACTGCAATTCTGAGGCCAGCCTGGGCTACAGTGTAAGACCCTGTCCCCGCATAAATGCAGAAAGGAGAGGCAGCATCTGACAGTCTGGCTTTCAGTCTCTGGCAATGACTGAGGCCCTCCCACACTTTGTTCCTCACCACATTGTTCCCTGGCAGGCCAGCTACCCAACCAACACTGACAAATGTGCCATCCAAGAACGAGGGACCACTCACCGTCCGCTTGTTTCTTCTGGTCAAGTTTCATCTTCTTTGCCAGTAATTTCTTCTCTTTTAACTTCTGACTACAAATATAAAATAACACATTGAATCTTTAACTGTTTTGTTGTATAATTTAGGAAAGAAACACCTACATGTGGCATCTTAAGAAATGAGAAAAAGAAAAAAAGGAATGTTATAACTCCATTTGACTAAAAAAACACATTCTCATGTTTCTGCTTTTCAACAATAGCATTTTTTTTTTTTTTTTTTTGGTGGGTCAAGGGGCTTGAATTCAGCCTGAGCACTGTCCCTGAGCTCTTCAGCTCAAGGCTACCACCCTACCCTTGAGCCAAGCCCCACCTCCCATTTTCTAGAGGTTAATTGGAGATAAGAGTCTCAGGTCCTTTTGTGTCCAGGCTGGCTTTGAACCTTGATTCTCAGATCTCAGCCTCCTGAGTAGCTAAGATTAGAGGCGTGAGCCGCCTGCCTGGCTAGCATGCTGTCTTTTGAGTCAAGATCTGCCTGGCTAGCATGCTGTTTTTTGAGTCAAGATCGAAACTGTGGGGATGGAATGGTGATGTACATCTGTAAAACCAGCTACTCCATTGGCAGAAGCAGACTGAGTTCAAAACCAATATGGAAGCTGGATGCTGATGGGTCAGGCCTGCAATTCTAGCTACTCAGAAGGCCGAAATCTTAAAATCACAGTTCAAAAATTATCCTGGGCAGGAAAGTCAGTGAAAATATTACTTTCAAGACAGAAGTGGCACTGAGGCTCAAGTGGTAGAGTGCTAACACTGAGCATAAAAGCTCAGGGACAGCCTGTGCCCTAGCATACACAGGCCTTGAGTTGGAGTCCCAGGACCCCGAACAAATAAAATCCCCTCAGGGTTCTAGCCAGGCATAGCTAGACCTGTAATTCCAGCATTTGGGAGGCAGAAGGAGGATCAAAAATTTGAGGTGAGGGCCGGGAGTTTGGTCCAGGGGTAGAGTGCTTGCCTAGCATGCACGAAGACCTAGGTTCGATTCCTCGGTACCACATACATAGAAAAAAGCTGGAAGTGGTGCTGAAGCTCAAGTGGTAGAGCTCTAGCCTTGAGAAAGTCCAAGGACAGTGCTTAGGCTCTGAGCTCAAGCCCAGGAATGGCAAAAAAAAAAAAAAAGAACTTTAACTTGGTTAAAGTTATAAAAAAAAAATTTTTTTTTTGAGGTGAACCTACTGGGCGCGGGGGCTCACAACTGTAATCCCAGCTACTCAAGAGGCTGAGATCTGAGAATCAAGGTTCAAAACCAGCCTGGGCACAAAAGGACCCAGGCACAAAAGGACTCTTACCAATTAACCTCTAGAAAACAGGAAGTGGGGCTTGGCTCAAGGGTAGGGTGGTAGCTTTAAGATGAAGAGCTCAGGGATAACACCTAGACAGAGATCAAGCCCCATGACCCACCAAAAAAAAAAAAAAAAAAAAAAAAAAAAAAAAAAAATTTCAGGTGAACCTGTATTACATAGTAAGACCCTGCCTTGAGAGGAGAAAGAAAAAAGCTTCCCCTTGGCCAGGAGTTTGGCCTAGTGGTAGAGTGCTTGCCTAGCATTCGCGAAGACCCGGGTTCGATTCCTCGGTACCACATACATAGAAAAAAGCCAGAAATGGTGCTGAGGCTCAAGTGGTTGAGCTCTAACCTTGAGAAAGTCCAAGGACAGTGGTCAGGCCCTGAGCTCAAGCCCATGACTGGCAAAAAAAGAAAAAAAAAAAAAAAGAAAAAAGCTTCCCCTAAACAAATGTGTAGACATACACACATAGCCTGGCGCTCTGTAGACAAAGGAGACCCTGGGTCACCCAAGTCCTGACATAGTTGTTGACAACAAACTTTAGTCTCTTACCCCTACAACCTCTAGAGGAACAAGGTGAATTTCTTTCTTTTTTGAGTTGGAGGTCTATGTTGCCCAGGACAGTCTTGAACTCATGAGCTCAAGCAACCATGCTGCCTCAGCCTCCTAAGTAGCTAGGACCACAGCCATGTGTCCCCACATGGCCTTGCAGGAACTCAGTAAGGCTGGGGTCACTCCCCCACCCACGGAGGCCCCATGCTGTCTTACCGCTTTCGCCGGCGCTTTGCTGTCTGTTCTTCGGCAGCAATCTTATTCTTTTCCAGTCGTTTCTGGAACTCTGCATCTAATTTTTGCTGTAAAAAGCCACAGCGTTTAGACAGACACACAAGGAAGCATCTGGCCTCACAGCCCTTGCCGAGGGGGAGCACCCCGCTTTGTGTCTGCTGTGGGGGCTGGGGCTGGTGGAGAAGGCAGACCTCAGGCACTCCCCACCCCACCAACTACTCTTCCAGCATGTTTCTAAAACCGGATTTGTGCACTGCTCAACTACAGGCATCCCAGCAAATGCTCCCTGACCTTCTCGGCCATGGCATCCATGTAGTCCTGCCGCTGGTACTCTCTGCGGCGAAGATGTCTGTAGACATGGAACTCTCCGCTGCCTGCCCCAGCGCTGGAACCTGAAACCAGAACAGACCCAGCAACAGGTGAAACAGTTACCAGCATAAGCCACACTGGATCAAGAGACTAGAGACAAACACGGAAGAATGAAAGGGACCATGCCTGTTTGCTTTCACATGTGCTCTGGGGCAAAGGACAGTGCCAGGAATACTGTAGGCATCACGAAATCAGGTGTTCCATGACCCTTCGTGATGAAGTCATCAAAATTTCACGCTAAGCTGGTGTGGTGGCTCAGGCCTGCACTTTCAGTGTTTCAGGAGGACAAGACAGGAGGATCATGAGTCCTTGCCCAGCCTGCATTATCTAGTAACGTTCCATTTCAGAAACAAAACGGGGGCTGGGAGTGTGGCCTAGAGGTAAAGTGCTTGCCTAACGTATACCCACGTTCTATTCCTCAGTACCACATACAAAGAAAAAAGCCAGGAATAGTGCTATGGCTCAAGTGGTAGAACCCTAGCCTTGAGAAAGTCCAAGGACAAGTCCTGAGTTCAAGCTCCAGGATTAGCCAAAAAAACAAAAACAAAAACCACACATGAAACAAAACAAAACAGGCCTGGTGCTGGAAACGGAGCCATGGCTCAAATAGTAGAGCTCTAACCTTGAGCAAAAAAGGTCAGGCCCTGAGTTCAAGCCCCAGGATCAGAACCAAAAAAAAAAAAAGAAAAAGAAAAAGAAGGAAGGGAAGGAGGGAGGAATGAATTTCTTCTCCAGGACTTCACATTTACTACACTAAAAATCTCAAGATACACCAGGCACGGAAGCTCCTGCCTAGCTACTCAGGAGGCTGAGATCTGAAGATTGCAGTTCAAAGCCAGCCCAGGCAGGGAAGTCCAAGAGACTCTTATCTCCAATGAACCACCAAAAAACCAGAAATGGTGCTGTGGTTGAAAGTGGTAGAGTGTTAGTCTTAAGCTGAAGAGCTCAGGGACAGAGGCTCAGAGTTCAAGCCCCACAACTGACCACTCCCCCACCTTCAAAAAAAAAGAGAAGAATCTCAAAGGTGTCCAGGATACCTTTTTTTTTCCTTTGGGGGGGGAGGCTTTAACTCGGCCTGGGCACTGTCCCCGAGCTTGTTTTGATCAAGGCTAGCACTCTACCCTTAAGCCATAATCCCACTTGCAGCCTTTTCTGTGTATGTGGTACTAGGAATGGAACCCAGAGCTTGGTGCATGCTGGGTGAGCACTCTACCACTAGGGCACACTCCCAGCTGGTTATACTTACACTTGTGACACAACACTTGTCAGGTAGCGGGTGCATTACTTCTCTATTTCTCACACATTGCTACCCCTTCTCATGTTTTTGTCCCCTTAGCACTACATTTTTGTGAAACATTGTTCCTTATGTGGGTTATTTTGACTGTGAAAAGATTTGTTTTAAGTGGAATGGAGGTATTACATAATTTTGTATGACTCTACTTGTTTCTAGTTACAATTAACATGACTTACACTCATAATCCAACAAAATAATAAACACCCACCCCATTTTCGTGGCATTGGGGTCTACATTCAGGGCTGCTGAGCACATGCTCTTACTGGAGTCACTCCCAGTCTTTTCTTGCACTAGCTTTTTTTTTTTTTTGGCCAATCCTGGGGCTTGAACACAGGGTTTGGGCACTGTCCTTGGGCTTTCTCAAAGCTAGAGCTCCACCACTTGAGCCACAGCACCACCACTTCCGGCTTTATTTTTTCTACTATGTATGTGGTACAGAGGAATCTAACCAGGGTCTTTGCGCATGCCAGGCAAGCACTCTATCACTAGGCCAAACTCCTTGGCCCAGCACGGCTGTTTCTGCTCTGTGATGAAGCTACTCCAGACTCCACAGGCCCGGAGCATGAGCCTCCAGCACCTGGCAACATTTCCATCTGGGAAATATACAATGTATTACTAAGAGTAACAACGGAGGCCTAAAGCTAAGCAACCATACCTCTTTCTTTGCACGAACAAAATAGTGATAAAAAATAGTGGCTCACACCTCTAATCCCAGCTATTGAGGATCCCAATTAGAATCCAGCTGGAACAGGAAAATTCAACAGACGTTTATTTCCAATTGATCAGCAAAATGCTGGCTGTGATTCAATCAATAAAGCACCAGCCTCCAGAAAACAACAACTAAGGGACAGCATCCGGGCCCTGAATTTAAACCCCAGTACCAGGACATACACACACACACACACACACACACACACACACACACACACACACAAGCACAAATGTCATATTTTTACACATCAACAATAGCCATTACCCATTACATCGCGGACAAATTCTGGGGGAGGTCTTGGTGCCCATTCACTCATTTTTTCTGGAATTGGGACTGCTTTGTCCTGCAACAGTTCAAACAGGAAAGCACTTGTAAGGATATACCTCCTAACCAAAGACTATGGAAGAGGGCTGCACTGCTCCTCAAAGCCGATTTCCCAACCCGTGCAGTGGCTCGCATCTGTCATCCCAGCCACTCGGGAGGCTGAGATCGGAGGATCAAGGTTCGAAGCCAGCCTGGGTACAAAAGGACCTGAGACCCTTATCTCTAATTAACTTCTAGAAAAAATGGATAGTGGAGCTCGGCTCAAGGGCAGGGCTGCTGCCTGGAGCTGAAGAGCTCAGGGGGGTCTGGTGGTAGCCTTGAGCTGCAGGGCTCAGGGACAGCACCCAAGTCCAGTTCAAGCCCCATGACCCACAAGATAAAAACAAAAAAAACACCACAAAAAGCTGATTTCCCAACGCCCTCTGGGTTGCCTTTGCTTCATGCGGAATTTCCTGTGGGTCTAACCGTCCACGCCTTCTCAGGGCTACGCTTCCCAAGTCATCGTCACCCTGGAATCCCCGCTCGGGGGAGCGCAGGAGCGGGCTCCCCAGCGCCTGAGGCAGGCTGGACCCCAGCGCGAGGAGAGACGGGGGCTCGCGAGCTCCGGGGAGGCGCAGCGGCCCCGCCGTAGGCCTGGGACGGGCCGGGAAGCCCTGCTTCGTCTCACCGGGTTTTTCATCAGCCTCTCCAGCTTGAGCTTCTGCTCTTCCGCCGCATTCTTGGGGATGACGAGCGCCTGCGGCTCTTTCTTGGGTCTCGGCGGTCGCACGGAGGAGGCCGCGGAGCTCGCCATCCCGGCCGGCCGCCGGCTTCTCCCGGAGGAGCGCGACCGCAGGGGCGTCGCGCGCCAGTGACGTCAGGGCAGGGCGCGCCGGGGCGCAGGCGCAGTCGGAGGGGGGGGGGCGGAGCCGGCGCTGGAGTCTCAGGAGCCCCAGGCCCCGCGATTGGTTGGGATCCAAGCTGTCCATTTCCCGCGTCTGAGCCAATCAGCCTAGTATGGAGGTCATTCGCTCTAGTTAACCCTGACTCCAGCCCAGTGGTCTGCTCCAAGTCTCTGCGGGCCTGAGCAATTATGTAGCTGATGGGTGGGTGGTGCCCCCCCAGACACCAGGGACTTGGGGTTTTACCTACCCCATCCTGAGCGCCATCTCCCTGCCAGCAGAGGGTAGTGAAGTCCCCCCTGTTAGGCCCAGGCTGACATGCCATTCCACCGGGCCCCTAAGTAGTAAGGTCTGTGTCCCTGCATCCCTGCAAGACACCAGTGCCTTGGGGTCTGGCAGACCTAGTACTGAAACCCGGTGCTACCTACGCTGGTACTGGGGGACAGCTTTATGGTGGTTTCCTTACACACAAAGTCAGCAGAGCTGCCCTTGACAAGATCGGTGTTGAAGTGATACTTCAACGTGATATACAGCTCCAGACACACTAGGTGTTTCTTTTTTTTTTTTGGCCTTTTTTCTTTCTTTAGCCTGGAGTTTGCTCAGCTTGCTTGCTTGCCTGGCATTCTATCCCTTGAGCTACACTTCCAGGTGCACCTTCCCCGCTGCTTTTTTAGTGACTATTTTGGAGATGGGAGTCCCTCTGATTTTTTTTTTCTGGATTGATCTTGAACTTCAATCCTATAGACCTCAGTCACCTATGAGAGCCTATGCAAACACAGTCATAACCCCTAACCTTTTTTTTTTTTCTCTTTTGGACTGGTACTGGGGCTCAAACTCAGAGCCTCAAGCTCTCACTTGGCTTTTTTTATTCTATCATTGGAGCCATAACTCCACTTCTGGAGAAAGTTGTTTTTGTTGGCTCACTGGAGATCAGAAACTCATGGACTTGGGGCCAGGAGTTTGGCCTAGTGGTAGAGTGCTTGCCTAGCATGCATGAAGACCCGGGTTCAATTCCTCGGTACCCCACATACATAGCAAAAAGCCGACAATGGTGCTGAGGCTCAAGAGCTCTAGCCTTGAGAAAACCCAAGGACAGTGCTCAGGCCCTGAGCTCAAGTCCAGGACTGGCCAAAAAAAAACCAATTCATGGACTTTTCTGCCTGGGCTGTCTTCAAACCATAGTCCTCTGATACCAGCCTTCTGAGCACCAAGGATGACAGGCATACCCTTGTGGTTTTTGTTGTTGTTTTGTTTTCTGGTTGTGGGGCTTAAACTTGGGGCCGGGGCGCTGTCCCTGAGCTCTTCTGCTCAAGGCTAGTACTCTACCACTTTGAGACCCAGCTCCACTTCCAGTTTCCTGGTGGTTAATTGGAAACAAGAGCCTCATGGAGTGATGGACTTTCCTGCCTGGACTGGCTTTGAACTTCAATCTTCAGATCTCAGCCTCCTAAGATTAGAATTACAGGCACCAGCACCTGGCTTTTTTGTAGTTGTTGTTGTTGTTAGTTCTGGGGCTGTCTGCCATTTGATCCACAGCCCCATTTCTGGCTTTTTCTATGTATGTGGTATCAAGGAATCAAACTCGGGTGTTCGTGCATGCTAGGCAAGCACTCTACCACTAGGCTTCCCCCCCCTCCTGCTTTATTTTTTGTTGGTCACGGGACTTGAACTCTTCAGCTCAAAGCTACTGCCACACCCCTTGAGCCACAGTGCCATTTCCAGTTTTCTAGTGGTTAATTGGAGATAAGAGTCTCATGGACTTGGGCTGAGAGCGTACTCCTTGGGCCACAGAGAGTGCAAGTCCCAGGCTGGGAAAAGAAAGGGGAGGGGCCAGGAGTTTGGTCTAGTGGTAGAGTGCTTGCATAGCATACACAAAGAACTGGGTTCAATTCCTTGGTACCACATACAGAGAAAAGCTAGAAGTGGTGCTGTGCTCAAGTGGTAGAGCTCTGGCCTTGAGGAAGCCCACGGACAGTGCTCAGGCCCTGAGTTCAGTCCCCAGGACTGAAAAAAAAAAAAGTCTCACGGACTTCAGTGCCCGGGCTGGCTTTGAACCAGGATCCTCAGATCTCAGCCTCCTGAGTAGCTAGGATTACAGGAGTAAGCTACCGCAACCTGCTTTGTCTTGTTTCTTGACGTAGGGTATCAGCTGTCTTTCCTTTGGCCGGCCTTAAACTTGAGATCCGTGCTGAGAGCTGGTGGCTCACACCTGTAATCCTATGTAATCCTAGCTGCTCAGGAGGCTGAGCTCTGGGGATCACAGAAAGAGCCTCAGCAGCAAAGTTCTTGAGACACATCTCCTAATCACCAAAAAGTTGGACATACTGCTGGGGTTCAAAATGGTAGAATGCCAGCCTTTAGAATCACAGGAGAGGAGCCGGGAGTGTGGCCTGGTGGTGGAGTGCTCGCCTAGCATGCACGAAGACCTGGGTTCAATTCCTCGGTACCACAGACATAGAAAAAAGCTGCAAGTGGTGCTGTGGCTCAAGGGGTAGAGCTCTAGCCTTGAGAAAGTCCAAGGACAGTGCTCAGACCCTGAGTTCAAACCCCATGACTGGCAAAAAACAAACAAACAAACAAACAAACAAATAAATAGAATCACAGAAGAGCAGAGACAGTGCCAGTCCCTGAGTTCACACCCTAGGACTGACACAAACAGAATCTATACGTATTTCTCATCTCAGCCCTGCTCTTTGTTGAATTTAAGCTTCCACACCTGCATAATTTGGAGGGTTTTGTTTTTGTTTTTGTTTTTTTCTCATGGATCATAGGGTTTGAATTTGGCTACGGTGCTGTACCTGAGCTCTTCAGCCCAAGGCTACCGCCCTACCCCTCCTACCTGGGGGCCTGGGCATTGTCCCTAAGCTCTAGAGCTCAAAGCTACCCTTAACCCTTACCCTTACCCTTGAGCCAAGCCTCACTTCAGAGAGAAGTGTCAGGTCCTTTTGTGCCCGCTGGCTTAGAATCTTTGATCCTCAGATCTCAACCTCCTGAACTAGGATTACAGGCTGGAGCCACCATGCCCGGCTTGGAGCTATGTTTTAAAATGTGTAAATATATGGGGATTTTCTAGCTGAGCACTGTCCTTGGACATTTCTCAAGGCTAGAGCTCTACCACTTGAGCCTCAGCACCACTTCCGGCTTTTTTTCTATGTACGTGGTACCGAGGAATCGAACCCGGGTCTTCATGTATGCTAGGCAAGCACTTTAACCACTAGGACAAACTCTCGGCCCTAGCTGTTTCTTTTGTTGTTCATTTCATTATTCTTGATTTCTAGTTTATTTGAATTGTGGTAAGAGAATATGATCTGATTATTTCAATCCTTTGAAATGCTAAGATGACTTTAGAGCCCACTATATAATTTTTGTGAATGTTTTGTCTATTCTGAAAAGAACCTGCAATTAGATATGGTTTTCCCTGTGCAGTGATATGCTTATAAATATTTAACAACTGGGAAGGAAGAGGTAATAAAACTCGGGTTTGTATCACCTGCTCATTTTTTTTTTTTTTTGCCAGTCCTGGGCTTGAGTTCAGGGCCTGAGCACTGTCCTTGGACTTTCTCAAGGTTAGAGCTCTACCACTTGAGCCTCAGCACCACTTGCAGCTTTTTTCTATGTATGTGGTACCAAGGAGTTAAACCCGGATCTTCTTGTATGCTAGGCAAGCACTCTACCACTAGGCCAAACTCCCGGCCCCTCACCTGCTCATTTTATAGATAGTGCCACCACTGTCAGTGACAAACTACCAATATAATATTATGAAAATTTAGGAATGGGCCAGACATGTGGCCTCCACCTGTAGTCCTAGCTACAGAGGCTGAGATCTGAGGGTTGTGATTTAAAGCCAGTCCAGGCAGGAAAGTCTTTAAGATTCTTACCTTCAATTAACTGGCAAAGGCCAGAAAGCAAGCTGTGGCTCAAGTGTATAGCACTAGCCTTGTAGGAATAAAAAAGCTTAGAGACAGTGCCCAGGCCCTCAGTTCCAGTTCTAATCCTGGTGTGTGCACGAACTCATGCACACATGCTCGCACGCCCACGTGCACACACATACATACATACACACACACACACACACACACACACACGCATCAGAGCTGGGTTTGTAGCTCTGTCGTGGTAGTGGAGTGCTTGCCTAGCTTGCACAAATCTCAGGTTTGATCCCTAGCACTGCAAGAAGACAAAGCAAAACAATCATCACAACTTGAAAACTGGTTCTTATGAGAGGATATAACCCAGTTCTAGCATAGCACTGAGACCACTGATCTCCATAGGTGTTCAAATCTTTCCTACCCTTACTAATTATTTCTTGCTTTTAGCTGGTGTTCTACAGCCTGAGCCACACTTTTTGCTGGTGAATTGAAGAGAGGAGTCTCACAGATGTTTGGCTTTGAACGTTGTTCCTCACCCCATATGTCAGTTCCTAATGCCAAATTCCCTGGCCTGGCATTCAGGACCCTTTCCACCTGCTGTACTTTACATCTGAGGCCTCTGCTCCCCCTCCCCCAATTCCCACCCCAGTGGCAGCATCATCATCCAAGGTGGGTGTGGCTCCAGAGCTTGGGCCAGCCCTCAGTCAACACCCATCACACCACAATGGACCTGTCTGGCTGCCTGCTCGGCTCCCCCACAATGCCTGGCCTAGAGCCAGGCATTCAAAATGCTCATTGAGAAGCAAGTGAGGCAACTCTGAAGATTCGGTTTCCATCTGCCCAGCTGCCGTGCTTTCCCCAGAGCCCCGGGTCCCGCTTTCTGGAAGTGCCACTGGGGATGACAGGCCTGCCTGGAGGGCTTGCCTTCTTTCCACATGCCATTCTGTGCATCCCCTGAATGAATCCCGTTTCACCCAGGGGCGCTGTGGGAAAGGAACCCTGCCTGACTGCTGATCTTAGGGTGTGCCAGACCCTGTCTCACTTTCTCATGCTCTGCCCCAAGGTCTGTGAGTCCTCCCCAGGGAGTGAGGGAGGCAGCCTCAAGTTCCTTCTCCGCTAATTGGCTAAAAGGGACAAATCTGCATGACCAGGTCAGACAGCATCAGATGGCCCTGGTCAGCTTGTTTCTCTCCTAGGGTTCAGGCAACCAGGGCTGGCACCAGGCCTGGCAGAGGCCTTGGCCCCAGTGTGGCTCAGAGGGGCTGGAGCCACAGCAAATGGAGAAACCTCAGGGAGGCTAGTGCCACCACTCTACTAAAGCCTCTCTCCAGCTCACACTCTGCTCTTCACCGCATTGTCCCTTTTAAGACAGAGCTGGGCAGGGGCCAGGCCACAGTGGGTTTGTGAATGGTTCTGTGCAATGCCTTCCTGTGGCACAGAGGCCCGCACTTGAGAAAGGACAGCGGAAGCCAGGCTCGGTGGCTCACGCCTGTAGTCCTAGCCACACAGAAGATGGAGATTGGAAGATCACGGTTCAAAGCCATCCCCATCCCGGACACTAAAGACAGTGAGACTCTTACCTCCAATTAACCACCACAAAACCAGAAGTGGCCCTGTGGCTTAGGGTGGTAGCCTTGAGCTGAAGAGCTCAGGGACAGCACCCAGGCCCAGAGTGCAAGTCCCATGACCACCAAAAAAAGAAAAAGGAAAAGGAAGGACAGCAGAGCCCGTATGCAGTCCCTAAAACAGGCTCTTTAATAAACATTTGTCTTCACTGAAGAGCTTTGCTTTTACCACAGCCAGAAGCTGGGGCTTGGGGGCGTGGCCCGCCCTGGGTGGGCGGGTCAAGAGGCTGGCCGGGCCCGGCCTACCGCAGATAGGCAGGCTACGCAGCCAATGGGCGTGGCCCACCCAGGGTAGGCGGGCCGTTCCGCTGATGGGTCGTGGCCTACCGCAGATAGGCAGGCCATGCAGCCAATGAGCACGGCCCGTCCCGCACAGGGGGCCGAGCCGCAGCGGGCCCTAGTAGAAGGAGTACTGGTTCTCCACTGCGCGCGCGCGGCCCGGCGCTCCCTCCGCCGGCTCCTCGCTGGCCCCGGCCGCGGCCTCCAGCAGGCGCTCGGCGCTGTTGCTGCGGCTGCGCGCGCTGAGCGGCCCCTCGGCGGCGGCGCGCGGGGGCACGGAGGCGGTGGAGGCCGACGAGGTGGACGAGGAGGAGGCTCCCGGCGCCTCGGAGGGCGAGGCGGGCGGGCAGGCGGCCGCGGCCAGGCTGGAGAAGTAGTGCTGGCCGGAGGGCTCGGCCCAGCAGGTGGGGGCGACGGGGGCGGTGCTCGGCGAGGGCCCGGAGTCTGCAAGCAGGCAGGCTGTCAGCAAGGGCCCCTCCAGGGCGCGGACCCCCCCTCCAGGGCGCGGACCCCCCCCTCCAGGGCGCGGACCCCCCCTCCAGGGCGCAGGACCCCCCCGCCAGGGCGCGGACCCCCCCTCCAGGGCGCAGGACCCCCCCTCCAGGGCGCGGACCCCCCTCCAGGGCGCAGGACCCCCCCTCCAGGGCGCGGACCCCCCCTCCAGGGCGCGGACCCCCTCCAGGGCGCAGGACCCCCCCTCCAGGGCGCGGACCCCCCTCCAGGGCGCGGACCCCCCTCCAGGGCGCAGGACCCCCTCCAGGGCGCGGACCCCCCTCCAGGGCGCGGACCCCCTCCAGGGCGCAGGACCCCCCCTCCAGGGCGCGGACCCCCTCCAGGGCGCAGGACCCCCCCTCCAGGGCGCGGACCCCCTCCAGGGCGCAGGACCCCCCCTCCAGGGCGCGGACCCCCTCCAGGGCGCAGGACCCCCCCTCCAGGGCGCGGACCCCCTCCAGGGCGCGGACCCCCCTCCAGGGCGCAGGACACCCCCTCCAGGGCGCGGACCCCCTCCAGGGCGCAGGACCCCCCCTCCAGGGCGCGGACCCCCTCCAGGGCGCGGACCCCCTCCAGGGCGCGGACCCCCTCCAGGGCGCAGGACCCCCCCTCCAGGGCGCAGGACCCCCCCTCCAGGGCGCGGACCCCCTCCAGGGCGCGGACCCCCCTCCAGGGCGCAGGACCCCCTCCAGGGCGCGGACCCCCCTCCAGGGCGCGGACCCCCTCCAGGGCGCAGGACCCCCCCTCCAGGGCGCGGACCCCCTCCAGGGCGCAGGACCCCCCCTCCAGGGCGCGGACCCCCTCCAGGGCGCAGGACCCCCCCTCCAGGGCGCGGACCCCCTCCAGGGCGCAGGACCCCCCCTCCAGGGCGCGGACCCCCTCCAGGGCGCGGACCCCCCTCCAGGGCGCAGGACACCCCCTCCAGGGCGCGGACCCCCTCCAGGGCGCAGGACCCCCCCTCCAGGGCGCGGACCCCCTCCAGGGCGCGGACCCCCTCCAGGGCGCGGACCCCCTCCAGGGCGCAGGACCCCCCCTCCAGGGCGCGGACCCCCTCCAGGGCGCGGACCCCCCTCCAGGGCGCAGGACACCCCCTCCAGGGCGCGGACCCCCTCCAGGGCGCAGGACCCCCCCTCCAGGGCGCGGACCCCCCTCCAGGGCGCGGACCCCCTCCAGGGCGCAGGACCCTCCTCCAGGGCGTGGAACCCCCTCTCCAGGGCGCCGACCCCCCTCTCCAGGGCACGGGCCCCCCTTCAGGGCGCAGGACCCCCTCCAGCGCGCGGGCCCCCCTCCAGAGCACGGCCCCCCTCCAGGGCACGGCCCCCCTCCAGGGCACGGCCCCCCTCCAGGGCGAGGACCCCTCCTCCAGGGCGCGGACCCCCTCCAGGGCGCGGGCCTCCCCTCCAGGGCGCGGGCCTCCCCTCCAGGGCGCGGCCCCCCCCCCCAGGGCGCGGACCCCCCTCTCCAGGGCGCGGCCCCCCCTCCAGGGCGCGGGCCCGCCTCCAGGGCGCGGGCCCGCCTGCCACCACCCAGTATCCAGCCTTGTTTTCTTCCAGGTTCGAGGGCTTGAACTCGGGGACTCACACTGTCCCGGGCTGTCGAGCCCAAGGCTGGCGCTCTACCACTTGAGCCACGGCGCCACTTCTGGCTTTTTGGGGGCTCACTGGAGATTAAGAATCTCACTGACTTTGGGCCAGGAGTATGGCTTAGTGGTAGAGTGCTTGCCTAGCATGCACGAAAACCAGGGTTCTATTCCTCGGAACCACATACATAGAAAAAAGAGCTCTAGCCTTGGGAAAGTCCAAGGACAGTGCTCAGACCCTGAGTTCAAGCCCAGGACTGGCAAAGAAAACAAACTCACTGACTTGTCTGCCTGGACTGGGTTTGAACCCTGACCCAAAGATCTCAGCTTTTTCTTTTTTTTTTTTTTGTGGGTCATGGGACTTGAACTCAGCCTGGGCGTTGTCCCTGAGCTCTTCAGCTCAAGGCAAAGCCCCACTTCCCGTTTTCTAGAGGTTAATTGGAGATAAGAGTCTCAGGTCCTTTCGTGCCAGGTTGGCTTTGAACCTTGATCCTCAGATCTCAGCCTCCTGAGTAGCTAGGGTGACAGCCCTGCATACACTGATGGTCTCCCACGGCTCACACTGGCTGGGCTGGTCTGGGAGATGTGATGGACCTGAGATCTGGGCCAGGTGACCTGTTTTCAGCTGGCCCCATTAGCTTGCTGGCCCCCTGCTTGAGCCATCCCACAGGCCAGGTGAGGGGCATCTTACCAGGCAGTGGCCCCTGGGCCCGGACATAGCTGCGCAGGGTGATGTCCGCAGAGCCCCCGGACTCCAGTGGTATGGGGTGGGTGTGGAAGTGTCGGAGCATGTCGAGCACAGACTGGAACCACAGGTGTTGCACATGACACTGGCCGTGCCCGTTCAGCGACAGACGCAGGTGCTGAGGACACAAGGGGAATGGTCAGTGCGGGCAATCCCTGTCTGGGCTCCTGTCTGGCTTCCATGAGGCCAGAGGGGAGCAAGGTTCAGCATAGTCTGCCATCCTCTCCCTTCTCTCCAGCCCTGGGCGGTCCCGGCTCCATGTGAGCTGCTGGCCCGGGCCTGAGGCACTCTCCTGGCCACCTGGAGAGGTTGTGATGAGGGCTAAGCCGCTTGGGGCAGCTGTCTTCCAAGAATGTGGTCTTACCTACAGCAGTGCCAGCCAGCACTGCCCAGAGGCCACTGGGGGCTAGTGGACGTGGGGCAGCCAGGACACTGACCACTAGCTGCCTGCCACACCTGGGGGGCCCCTTCCTCCAGCAGGGGCTGCCAGGAAACTGGGTTCTGGAAGGTGCCAGGGCCATGCAGGGAGGGCATGGGGCCTGGGTTGTGTTGCAGCTGCAGCTCCTGATCATGGCTCACAGGGCCCTGCTCTGTGGGGCACACCTCTGCTCATGTCTGGCCCTGTTCCCCCAATGTCACAGATCAGGGCCCCCTCCGATGCCCCCAGCAGACCCCATGCACCCATGGCACAATCTTCCAGGCCCGCTGTCTCCTTCATGTCTCCAGTCTGAGCACAGCTCTGACCCAAGAGCTGGAACCTTGGCAGGGTGGAGGGTGACTAAAGAAGATGGGGAACTTGGGGGCAGGGGGGCAGGAGACGGCCCTGGGTCCTCAGCTGACCCTGCTCTGTCAGCACTAAACTGGGTGGATACTCTCAGAAATCTCTGCCCTGTGCTTCTTGGTGCCCAGTGAGGGATTTGCCAGCTTATGTTTTTTTTTGGCCAGTCCTGGGCTTGAGCTCAGGGCCTGAGCACTGTCCTTGGACTTTCTCAAGGCTAGAGCTCCACCACTTGAGCTTCAGTCTCGGAATGTGGTACTGAGGAATTGAACCCAGGTCTTCACGCATGCTAGGCAAGCACTCTACCAGTAGCCCAAACTCCCGGCCCCAGCTTAGGTTCCGCCAGCTTGCCCGTGCTCAGTGTGGGCGGGCTCATGGAAGTCATGTCACACCTGGATACTGAAGCCTTGCCTAGAATCAGGGCAGCCTTGCCGCCTCTGATGCATGTCCACCCTGCTGTCCACATGCACGCTTGCCTTGGCCTTGCCCTGGAAGTTGAAGGTCAGCACATATTCCCCAGGCCGCGTCTCGCTTTGGCGGATCACAAAGAGGCCGTGGCTCCGAGGCCCTCCAGCCAGCACCAGCTGCGCGGCCTTGACCCTGGACAGGGTCCCGTGGAACCAGGGATATTCAGAGAGCTCCGGACCCAGCTCAGCCTCAGGGTCTGGCTCCACGCTGTCCTCTCCCGGGGCTGCGAGGTGGCAGCATGGGGGGTGGGGGGAAGGAGAAATAAAATATTTTAGAAGCAGGCAGAGCTAATCCTTCACTAGTTAACTATATGAGGTAGACTGAGACACAGAGACGGTCAGTCTACAAGTCACTCTGACAGACAAATCAGCAAGTCAAGCCTCAGGTTCTTGAACCTGGTTCCAATCCTTTGTATGACTCTCTAGACAACTATCCTCCCCCGGGTGCTGGGATTACAGGTGTGTGCCACCCTGCCTGGCTCTACCAGCATTTTCCATGGCGTCCAGGCAGAGGCGCTGTGGATGGGGTGCAATGAAGGCTGGGTTCTAGGCTCTGCAAGTGCTCTCGAGGACCCCCACATCCTGTGCCAGCGAGGGGCCCCTGGGCACCTGCACTGCTGTCATGACTGCCACCGCCGCCTGGGGACTGCAGCGTCTGCAGGAAGGTCTGTAGAGGGACGTGGAGCAGGGACTCTCCGGCGGTGTCCCGGGCCCGGCTGTGTGGGGCGGTCACTACAGCACCCATGGCACCTGCCGTCTCTGGGGGCTGGGGCGAATCTGCAAGCAAAAGGTGATCTGTTCACCCCACCTGTCCGCCCTCCACCTCTGTCCCCCACTCTCTTGGCCAGCTCTGCTCCCACCTACCTTCCGTCAGGAGCTCACAGCTGCATGAGGCCACGCGGCTGGCCAGGCAGCCCCCCCGGGTACAGGCCACCTCTGTGTCTTCCTCACAGTCACTGTGGGGGTGACAGGGAACAAGGCATCTGGTCATGGGGCCTGCCCTGCTCGGAGTGCCAAGCCCCGCTAGGCCCCTCCCTGAGGTCCAGGCCGCTCTGCCTCTCCCTCAACTGCCTCTGCGGTCACTGAATGAACAGAGACCACCAAGTGCCATGGGAGGCTGCAAGATCTGAAGCTGGGGGTGGTGAGTCAATTCCAGCTACTCGGGAAAGTCTGTGAGACTGTGATCTCCAGTCAGCAAAAAGTCAGAAGTGGAGCTGTGGCTCAAGTGGTAGAACACCAGCCTTGAGGGGAAAATGCTAGGAGATAGTGCCCAGGCCCTGAGTTCAAGCCCTAGTACTAGCACAAAAATAAAATATCTAGGTACCAGGGTCTAGCAAGCCCCTTCCCCTCCTGGGGCCTTGGTATCTGTGGGCCCTGCTGGCTCTGAAAGTCTACAAAGCCAGGTTCGAGGTTCATGCATCTGGAAAGAGCTTGTAGCATGGATGGTCAGCAGATAGCAGTGGACTTGCTGGGCTGGGCCAGGCTCATGGCTTGGGGTGTGAACTGTGCTTCCTAAATGGACTTGCTCATTAGAAAGCATGGGCCTTGGGCAAGCCCAGGCTTCCAGAGCCCCATGCCAGGCTGGATAGCTCTCCTGACCATCCACAGCTGCCTCAGGCCCTAAGCCCTGGTGTTCCCGCCAAGCCCCAGGCTCGTGGACACAGGCGCACATGGGCTCTGCCATCCTTGGCTTGTGCGTGCCGCAGCAGTAGCGGTTGAACTCAGGGCCACTTATTCAGCTGGCTTTTTTTTTTTTTTTTTTTTTTACCACGTGCACTACACCTCTAGCCTTGCTGTTTGCTAATGAATCTGGAGGTTGGGTCTCAAACTTTTTTACCTGCAAAGGTGTGGGACTGAACTCCTGATCTTAGCCATGCATGTACTCACCCAGGATCCACGCAGCCCTGGATGTCAGCCACCCACGAGTGCTTCTGCAGGGAGTCGATCGTCTCCAGGATGTACTCGGCTCCGTTCTCCACCTGTGTGTGTGTGTGTGTGTGTGATGGGGAAGCTCCAGACCTCCGCCTCACCCTCCCTCCCGCCAGGGCTGAGCTGACAGCCCCCCTGGAGCTGAGGCCTGTCCGCCATGACATCCTCAAGCCCCTTCCACTGCTGGGGAGAGTGGCCCAGGGTCCCTGGACTATCCCCAGAGGAGGCTCAAGTCAAAGGAGAGGCTCACACCTTGGGGCCTAGAACTTGCACGCATGTCTGTGGGCCCCTGCCCATGTCTTATGAGCGGCCCCTCCCTACACTTGGAGGGAGGGAGGCCGGGGAGGCTCAGAGCCACACAGCAGCTGCCTGGCTGTGTTGGGATCTGACCTTTTTTTTGGTGGGTCATGGGGCTTGAACTCTGGGCCTGGGCGCTGTCCCTGAGCTCTTCAGCTCAAGGATACCACCCTACCCCTTGAGCCAAGCCCCACTTCCCCTTTTCTAGTGATTAATTGGAGATAAGAGTCTCAAGATCTTTAGTGCCCTGGCTTGGCTTTGAACAGTGATTCTCAGATCTCAGCCTCCTGAGTAGCTAGGATGACAGGCGTGATCTACTGTGCCTGGCCTGACTCCATCTTTGAGGAATAATGTCCCTGTTCTCGGCTTCCTGTCCTGTGCCCCTGTCAAGATGCACTGTTGGTCTAGAGAAAACCCCCTTATAAGCCTGCCTGAACAGATGGGGAAACTGAGGCCCACAGAGGGATTGGCAGAAGCAACCCTCTGTTTTGGGGCTTCTGCCGACCAGCAGATGGGCAGGACCGAGTCTTGGCCCCAGCCTGGGGTGACTCAGGGTCTAGGGCTGGCATAGCTGCCCAGTGATGCAAGTTTGTGAAGTAGAGCGAGGTGAGAGCATGAATCGGGCAGGGCCTGGGAAGAGGACAGGGGCTCTGTGTAGCTCTGAATGGGGTCAGGCCACCCCGCCCCCCAGGACTCAGCATGGCCAAGGATGCTCTAAGCAGGTGGCCTTGACAGGGCACGGCCGGTCACACTCCAGTGCCTTGAGACAGCATTTGCATTTGCTGCTTGCCAGCCACTAGCTCTTGCCCTGAGGCAGGCGTGGCTGTGGCGGGGAACTAGGAGAGGGGAAGCGAAACTTTGATGAGTGTCCAGGAGGAAATGGGAAGGGGCAGGGCCTGTGGCTCTGCCGCCCAGCCCGTGACTCAAGCCCTTGCTATGAGCTGGGAGCCTGTCACGCATGGCACCCCGGGCCTCCTCCCCACTCCCCCATTATGGCCTGGAATAGCCGGACAGGACTCTCTCAGGGTGGTGGGGCCTACCTTGAGCACGAACGTGTTGTCCTTCTCAGGCATCTCCAGGGGCATGGTCGTCCTCACCTCCATGATGGCTGACAGGGGGATGCTCACCTTGGGCCTGGAGGCCTGCAGGGCCGGGGGGGAGGGGGGTTAGGGTCATGTCACTGGACCTGCCCTTCCCAGCTCCCAAGGTGGGAGCAGCCCTTGGCTTAGATTGCTGAGGCCGCCCTGGCATAGAGGGGCTTCCTGGGTCGGGGAAATTGAGGGCCTGTCCCTGTGGTCACATGACAACCCATCTGAGTGTCCCGCCTGAGCCCCCGCCCAGGCTGCCCACTGACCAGTGCATCCACCCCACCTATGGTTTCTCCCTCGCTATGTTTTATGTTTTTGTGCTGGGACTGGGGATTTGAACTCAGGGCCTGGCTGCTGTCCCTCACAGGTTCCTGAGGACTGAACTCAGAAGCTGAGCACTGTCCTTGGGCTTTCCTCAAGACTAAGTGCTCTACCACTTGAGCCACAGCGCTGCTTTAGGCTTTTTTCTATGTATGTGGTACCGAGGAATCAAACCCAGGTCTTGGTGCATGCTAGGCAAGCACTCTACCACGAGGCCAAACTCCCGGTCCCCACTTGCAGCTTTTTGATGGATAACTGGAGATAAGGGTCTCACTGACTTTCTGCCCAGGCTGGCTTAGAGCCTTGATCCTCAGGTCTCAGCCTCCTGAGTGGCGAAGAAGAGAGCAGTGAGCCGCCGGAGCCCAGCTTGGCTTTCTAGTCTTGCATTTGACTGCGGCCCAGGACACATCTGTGCAGGGTAAACACAGCAGCAGCAAACATTTCTCTAGACGCCATTCACCCTCGGGGCCTGTGTACGCCCTAGTCTATGCTAGTACCCGAAAACATGCCAAGCCAGGGCTCCTGGCTCACACCTGTAATTCTAGCTACTCAGGAGGCAGCGACCTGAGGATTGTGGTTTGAAGACAGTCTGGGCAAGAAAGTCCATGAGACTCTTCTCTCCAAGGAACTACCCCAAAAGGCAGAAGTAGCGGCTGTGGCTCAAGTGGTAAGAGTGCTAGCCTTGCCAGGTATAGTGGTTCACGCCTGTAATCTTAGCTACTCAGGTGGCTGAGATCTGAGAAGTGTGGTTCAAAGCCAGCCTAAAGAACATGAGACTCATCTCCAATTAACCAGCAGAAAACCAGAAGTGGGGCTGTGGCTCAGGGGTAGGGTGGTAGCCTTGAGCTGAAGAGCTCAGGGACAGTGTCCAGGCCTCATGACCCCCCCCCCAAAAAAAGAAAGAAAGTGGTAGCCTTGAGCAAAAGAAGCTCAGGAACAGGGCCAGGAGTGTGGCCTAGTGGTAAAGCTCTTGCCTAGCAGGCATGAAGACCAGGGTTCAATTCTTCAGTACCACAAACATAGAAAAAGCGGGAAGTGGTGCTGTGACTCAAGTGGTAGAGCTCTAGCCAAAAAAAAAAAAAAAAAAGCTCAGGAAGAGTGGCCACAGGCCCTGAATTCAAGCCCCAGGACAGGAAGGAAGGAAGGAGCAAAGCAGCTTCTTGCCTCCGACTACCTTCTCTGGAGTGAGGCCTGAGCACTCGTGTCCAGCCCACTGCAGGGCTCCCCCAAGGTGGCTGACAGGGTGCTGTGGGAGCAATGCTAGGGCTTTGCTTAAGGTTTGCAAGCTGGCTCAGGGGCTTCTGGAGTGGCCCATGACGGGGCAGGATGAGGCTTCCTGGCAGGGCTTGGACTCTGGCACAGGGACTTTCTCAGGAGGAAAAGGAAAGGCGCACGTGGTGCACAGGCAGCTGGGAATTCCTGGCAAGCCTGGCTGCTCTGCTCTTCAGGCTTGGGGCAGAGCCGAGAGCCTTGGCTGCAAGCAGGGTGCAGAGGCCACCGTGAAGGCCTGGCCTGGGACGGGAGGCCCTCTGTCCAGGCACAGCTGTCTCTCGCTTGTCCTGTCCAGCTCCCCATGAAGCTCCCTGGGGCTCATCCTGTTCACATCTGCAGCCAGTCCTGCAAATATGGTTACAAGTCTTCTAGTGGCTGCCAGGAAATGCCCCAATTGGCCAGTGTTTGGGTGGTGGCATGGACAGCTTTGCTGTTGACATCTCCAGTACTGGAGATTGAACCTAGAGCTTCATGCTGGTTAGGGAGGTGCTTTACCACTTGACCACACCTTCAGTGCTGTTTTGCTTTAGTTATTTCCAGATAGGATCTCTCCATTTCTGCCTAAGCTGGTCACAGACCATCTTCCTCCTACCTACGCCTTCCACGCACCTGGGATTCACAGACATGTAGCACCGTGCCGGGCTTGTTTGTTGAGATGTGGTACCACTGACTTTTAGGGAGGCTGGCCTCAATCATTTCATCTTTGCCTCCTCTTTAATAGCTGAGATTACAGGCATGAGCCACTGTGCCTGGCTTTCATTGCTTCTTAGACCTTCAGGGCCTGGTATAGGGCCGTGAGGGCTACGGGGTCTCTTCCCGCAGGGGTGAGGGGCCAGGAAGCCACAGACTTGACTTGGGACAGCAAGGGCTAGGAGAGGAAATCTGGAGATGTCAGGAAATGGCGCCTGAGCCCGCACACCCCAGCTCCTGATGCTTCCAGGGGCCAGGGTTCCCAGGGGTGGGACCTTTAAGAGGTAATTGCTAGCGGAAGGTGGTTGGGTCATTCAGGAGGCTGTGCTGGGAAAAGATTAATGTAGCTCTCATTGGAACCTGGTTAGTTGCCCGGAGAGTAAGTTCTTGTCCAGTGAGGTCATGACACACTGGCCTCTTCTGCACAAACCCATTTCCCTTGTTCCTCTCCGCCCCTCGGAGAGCAGCCCTGACCTTGACAGAGGCCAAGTGCACCCAGGTTCCCCACCCTCAGGTGGGGAACTTAAAGCAGAGTAAAACAGACCTCCTTTCTTAAGGCAGTGCCCCCTCAGGTGTTTTATTATAGCAACAACAAAAAGCCTGACACAGCTGGGCTTTGATGGCTCACGCCTGTAATCCTAGCTACTCAGGAAGCTGAGATTTGGGGATCATTGTTCAAAGTTAGCCCCGGCAAGAAAGGCTGTGAGACTCTTATCTACAATCAACTACTCAGAAAAAGCCTGAAGTGGTGCTGTGGCTCAAGTGGTAGAGGGCCCAGAGAGGCTCAGGGACAGCATCCAGGCCCTGAGTTCAAGCCCCAGGACCAGGGAAAAAAAAAAAAGAAAGCCTAATACTTCACCATATAACATGCTGCTTGCTCTTCCACCAATTTACTCCTGAGTGCCAGAATGTGTTTAACATTTGCATAAAAAGAAGGCAAGGCTGAAGCCAGCTAAGAAGCCTGTAACCTCCTCAGAATTAGAAGGCCTGCTGACCCCTCGGGAGCGTGGCGCTGGTGGGCTCCATGGGGATCAAGGTGCTCCTGAGCCGCTCAGGGCTGTGGGCAGTGGTGCCCAGGACAGGCCAGTCCTCAGAGAGCTGCGGGCCTCCTGTCTGCTAACTTAAGGGTTAAGGGCAGCCGCTTTGGCAGGCACAAAGTCCTGGGGTTTAGGGACACTGCTCCTCTGGAGAGTCACCTCTCCAGGATCTGTGGGCACACAGCTTAGGGAATCCCGCACCTGGGGGAGAGGCCGGCGGGAGCGAGGAGAGCTGGAGGATGGACGTCCAGAGAGATGGGGAGCCAGTGGACCCCAGAATGGGCAGGTGCTGGGATGTCCCCAGCTGCAATGCCCGGTAAGCCTCCAGTGCACAGGACCCCATGCCTTCACTTTTCTCCTCCCACCCCCTTTTCTGCTTCAAGACTGGGGCTTGCACTCAGAGCTTGGGTGCCTTCTCCTAGCTCTTTCAAAGTCAGCACTCTACCACTTGAGCCACACAGCTCCACTTTACTGGAGAGAAGAGTGTCACTGGATGGTGATGGCTCAGGCCTAGAATCCCAGCTACTCAGGAAGTGATCTCTGAAGACGGTGGTTCAAAGCCAGCACCAGCAGGTTAAGTCCACGAGACTCCCATCTCCAAGGAACCACCCGAAAACCAGAAGGGGTGCTGTGGCTCAGAGCAGTAGAGCACTGGCTCTGACAAGCCCCACCATGGCCAAAAACGACGACTGGCCAGAGCAGCTGGGGTTACAGGAGGGACCCGGCGCGTGGGGTGGGCGCAGCTGGGGCCCGGCCTCCAGGGAGCCCTGCCCCGCGCCCCGCGCCCCGCGCCCCGCTCACCTTGGGCGGCACGAAGAACTCCAGGCGGAAGCGCTCCCCGGCGGCGGCGCCCGCCCTGCGCAGCAGCAGGCGACAGCGGTGCCACTGCGCCGCGCCGGGCCCCGCGTCGTCGGCCACCATGAAGCGCAGCGCGCCCTCGCGCTGGACGTCCGCCGGCTCCGCCCTGCCGGCCAGCGCCCGGGGCAGCCGCAGGCGCCGCGCGCGCCGCTCCCGGGGCTCGGGGGGCCCCGCGTCCGGCTCGGCCCGCCGGTGCCACAGGTCGCGCAAGCCGTCGGCCACGCACAGCCCCAGGTGGCGCAGCGAGAAGCCCTTGCGCCCGCGGGCGCGGGGCGCCGCCGCGTCCTCCCCGTCCGCCAGGTCCTCGGAGCTGCGCCAGCGGCCGCGCGTCCGGAGCGGCTCCGCCGCGCGGGCCTCCTCCGCCGCCGCCGCCGCCGCCTCCTCGTCCTCGTCCGCGCCGCCCCGCACGCGCCGCACCTCCGCGCCGAACGCGTCCAGGAAGCTCCGCGCGAAGTGGCGGGCGAAGGCGGCGCCCGCGTCCGGGCCGTCGTGGGCCGGGTGGTCCCGCAGGAAGCGGCAGAACTCGAGCGCGAAGTCGGCGGCGGCCGCCTGCGCCTGCAGCTCGCAGAACTGCCGCCAGTCGGGGACCCGGGCCGGGCTGCGGGCGCCGCCGGGGTTCCCACCATTCATGGCTCCTCCGCTCCCATCGCAGCCCCCTGCAGCTGGGCACAGGAAAGGACCACTAGCGGGGCGCGGGGGCTCGAGGCTGAGGTCCGAGGATCGGGGTTCAAAGCCAGCCTGGCACAAAAGGACCCGAGGCTCTTGTCTCCAAGGAACCTCTGGAGAACGGGAAGTGGGGCTCGGCTCAGGGGCAGGGCGGTAGCCTGGAGTTGAAGAGCTCAGGAACCACGCCCAGGCCCAGAGTTCAAGCCCCATGACCCACCAAAAAAGGGGGGAGGAAAGGGCGAAGGGGGGCCCGGGAGTTTGGCCTAGTGGTGGAGTGCCTGCCTAGCATGCATGAAGACCCGGGTTCGATTCCTCGGTACCACATACATAGAAAAAAGCCAGAAGTGGTGCTGAGGCTCAAGTGGTAGAGCTCTAGCCTTGAGAAAGTCCAAGGACAGTGCTCAGGCCCTGAGCTCAAGCCCAGGACTGGCAAAAAAAAAAGGTCACTGTGCCACCTCCCCAATCCATTTCCAGCCCAGGGCCTTTGCTCAGGCCTGGCTTTCCCACACCTCCTCTGGATTTTGCCCAAATACCACCCTGGCCCCGTGGCCTGGACCCACCCACCTACAGCCCAGTGATAAACACGAGCTCCAGACAGCTGGGCCGGGAACCCCTGTGCTACCACCCTGGCCTGCCAGCCCAGGCCGTGTATCTGCTAGGGTGGAAGTGTGTTCCACAGGGCAAGGGCGAGATCCCAGTCCCATGAGGGAAGTGCATCCGTCTGGGACTGAGCCTCAAGCACTCAGTGGAACGTGTGACATGGCATAGGTGTGCCATGGCCCCGGACACACAGCTTCCTGGTGACAAAGCCAGGTGGTTCTGTCCCGGCTTGACCACACGCACCACTGGATGCTGGCATTTAAAGAGGGCTTCAGTCTCAGCAATGTCTTCATCCAGTCAGGGAGCTGAACTCTTTATGTGTTGTGCCTGTAGTGGGGGCTTGAACCCAGGGCCTGGGTGCTGTGCCTGAGCTATTTCACTTAAGAATGGCACTCTACACCTCGAGCTACACTTCCACTTTTGGATTTTTTTTTTTTGCCAGTCCTGGGGCTTGAACTCAGGGGTCTGGGCACTGTCCTTGGACTTCTGTGGTACTGAGGAATTGAACCCAGGGCTTCATGCATGCTAGCCAACCCCTCTTAACCACTAGGCAACGCTCCTGGCCCACTTCTGGCTTTTCCTACATATGTGGTACCAAGGAATTGAATCCAGGTCTTTGTACATGCTAGGCAAGCACTTTACCTCCACCTCTAGGCCAATCTCCCCGTCCCCCCTGAGCTGCATTTTTGCTCAAAGCTGGCACTCTACCACTTGATCCACAGCACCACTTCTGGCTTTTCCTGGTTCTGTGGTGCTGGGGAATGGTACCCAGGGACTGTACCACTACAGCACATTCCCATCCCAGCATTATTATTATTTATGTTTTGCTGGTTAATTGGAGAGTCTAATCTCAGATTTGTCTGTCTAGATTGGCTTTGAACTTTAAGCCTCAGATCTCAAGCTTCTGAGTAGCTAAGATTACCAGCATGAGCCACTAGAGCCAGGCTGGCCTGGAACTCTTCTGCTTCATTCTCCCCAGTGCTGGGATTGCAGGCATGTCCCCCACCCCCATCAGACCCTCTTGAGGCTGCACAGATCCAGGCTTCCTGCTGTCTCCTTACCCCTGGCTTCCTCCTCTGTTGCCAGGCAACCCCCTTCCCCGCTGGGATGGCTACACTCAGTGTGTCTGTCACCAGGGACTCCGTCCTTGTCCTTGTCACTCTAGGTGGCCAGCATCCCTGGGGGAGCAGGCCCAGCCAGCTGTGCACACCCCTCCCCACTCTGTTTTCCTCTGGAGAGTTCATCCAGGGAGCGCAGGCAGGGAAGGGCTCTGCCCTGGGGACCCTCTGTCTGAGGGTCAACATTAATTTTTTTTTTTTTTAAGTACTGAAGATGAAATTCGGGGCCTTGTGCTTAGCAAGCAGATGCTCTACCTTTGAGCCACGCCCCAGTGCTTTTGCAGGGTGGGAAAGAAGGACAGAAGGTTCCAGAAGTAGGCTGGATGGGGTCACACTGACCTCACTGTTGGGAAAATCTGAAAAGTAAGCCCACCCCTTCCTCTCAACCAGTCCTACAGTGTTCATACTCCACTGCTACACCTCCCATTTCTTCCCGGAGCCCTCCCTGTACTGACCCTCTGGGGTCCGCTGGGGCCCTGTGATTTTGGACCCACTGGTTTGTGTGCTGTCTCAGGCCTGCTCCAGTGGTCCCTGGGAGGAAAGGGGATGAAGAGGCAGGTGAGTCACCACTGGGAGACTCTGGCTCCAACTTAACCCAGGCTCATCATCCGAACTCAGGACCTGCACTCTGGTTGGCCTTTTTCACTCAAGGCTGGTACCCTACCACTTGAGACACAGCTCCGCTCCAGGGCTTCGTCTGCCTGGGCTGCCTTTGAACCTTAGGTCTCAGCCTCTGGTGTAGCTAGGATGACAGACATTGAGCAGCAGGCCCCAGCAGGGGCCCCCGGATTCTGAAGTAGGATCCTTGACTCTTTTGATATTGAAGACTGTCCAGCTGTCATCCCACTGGGACCAGGGGGCAAGAGACAAAGAGAGTGCTCCAGGGCTCAGCCCCCCATGGCACTCGGCCCCTCCTCCCCCCTCAGCCGGGCCCCAGAAAGACCACTGGGGCTAGCCGGCCAGACACAGACCCAGGGGGAAGGGGGCGCCGGCTTCCGAGGTAAAAATAGACCTGACAATCGGAAATGGGAAAAAAAAAAAAGTCCAGCCTTTACCCTCCCTGCCCCCACAGTTCCAGACCCCAAGGCCGGGCCATTCATAAAATATTGAGGAGCATACAACCAAGCGATGACTCGAGGGGGCGGGGCGGGCGGGCCACGCCCACTGTGGGCGGGGCCCTGCGGAACCACAACCGCCGAGGCCCCTGCCCCCCTCCTGCACGCTCTGCACGTGCACTGGCCCCCATCCCTGCAGCCGCCAGCCGGCTGGCTAAGCATGTGGCACCCACGCTTCTTCAGGGGCCCTGGGGTCTGCACCTGACCCCATGCATGCACTCTCAGGTCCTTCCTGCCCTGCGCACAGCCTCCCCTCTGAGCCGCCCCACCCCCACCCCGTGGGCCTATCCCCTAACAAGTACCCCAGTGCTCCCTGTCCCTAGCCCCTGTTCCCATAAGGCCAGCTGGGAACCACAGCCTCCCATCCAGAATCCCTCATCCTTCCCCACAGGGGATCTGTTCTTATCCTGAGAGGCAGAAAGGGTGGAGAGGCAGAGCTTCTGGGACTTTCCCTCTCCTGCTTTCTTCCAGATGGGGTCTGGTTATAAGCTAGCCCAGGCCGGTCTGGAATTGTGGTTCTCCTGACTTTGCCTCAGGACAGATTTCAGTCCTGCAGATTGCAGGGACCAAAGGTCCTTGACTGGGGCTCTGCTGTAGAATGGGGGTGGGAGGGAGGCACTCTGGTGACAGGGGACAGGTAGATTAGAAGTTCTAGGGCCCTGCACTTACATGGCTGAGGTGGGGCTGGGGATTGGGCGGTCTTGGTCTTTCCCAGCATTGTGTGTGTGTATGTGTAGGGTTCTCCTCTACAAGCTCTGCTGTTTCTGGAGCCCAGGGACTGCAAGCCCAGTTACAAACTCATTTGACACACTGGGAAGTTGTAAAAGCTGAAATCCAAGAATCAAGATTCAAGTCAGACAGGGAAGCTGTGGGTCTCAAATGGTAGAACACTAGCCTTGAATGAAAGAGCTCAGGGACAGCACCCTAGTACCAGCATATGTGTGTGTGTGTGTGTGTGTGTGTGTGTGTGTGTGTGCGCGCACACACACACTCACAAAGCTGAAGTCTAGAGCCAGATGGTCTTCATTTGAGCCCCAGCTCCTCAGCTGAGTGACCCTTCGGCCTCCGGGGGCCTCAGTTTCCCATCTGTTCTGATGGAGGAGGAGATCAGCCTGCAGTCCTAGAATTCCACAGGGGCTTGGAAGCCTAAGCATCTGGTTTCTCACTTGCATTCACCTCTTTCTCACCAGCTGCTCCGGGCAGAGGACACCTCTCCACTTCCTACCAATATGGCCTCCAGTGTGACCCCAGGTCAGTCTCAGGAGCCCACATCTAATTGGTTCATGGCCCCTTTTCCAATCTCTGTCCTGTCCCATCTTCCCTGTAAGAAAGCATTCACTGGGGCTGGGAGCATGGTCTAGTGGTAGAGTGCTTGCCTAGCATGCACAAAGTCCGGGGTTCAATTCCTTAGTACCACATCCATAGAAAAAAGCCAGAAGTGATGCTGTGACTCAAGTGGTAGAGCTCTAGCCTTGAGAAAGTCCAAGGACAGTGCTCAGGCCCTGAGCTCAAGCCCAGGACTGGTAAAAAAAAAAAAAAGCAAGCACTCACTGTAGTAGATTCTGGCGAGAGGTAGCCAGCCCATTCACTGGAATCACACGGGGTGCCTGCTGCAGTTCAGCACAGAGCCTAGGGCAGAAGGGCCACAGAGCCACCCCACCTTGTCCCTTCCTATAGCACATACTACCTCCCCACACACACCTGTTCTCGGGAGACACCCTCTGAGGACACAGTGGGGGTGGGGTTGGGGGTACTCTTTCCCAAAGCAGGGAGAAATCTGAGAGGGTGGGGCACCAAGGAACCCACAAGCTGGGACCTGCAGGAAGTATGGGGCCAGATAAATGGGCCTGGGGGTCAGAACTACGAGCCACACCAGGGGTCTTGAGAAGGCCCGTCCTCCTTCATGGACACCCAGTGGTAGACACTGGGTGGAGAGAAGGCTGGGCTGGTTCTAGCTTCTCTCCAACCCCCACCCTGCCCTTCTGGGGCTGCAAAAGGAGGCACCTTCTTCTCAGCTTGAGCATCTTGGCTCCTCCCTCTCCCCCAGTGACAGGGTCCTCACTTGGACCTTGTCCTTGCCCCCAAATTTACAGGGTGCTCCTCTCCTCTCTCCACACGATTCCCTAGCCTTCTGGCTCTCTCATGACACACAGGCAACTGAGACTCCAGCGGCCTCCATGGAGCCACCTGTACACGCTATGGAAGATTCATCCCCTGGGCTTTTATTTGTACAAATCAGCACCCTGGCCTGGCATCACTTCGTTTGTTGCTCCAGTAGCCAGCATGCGAGGCTTACAGAGACCATTGGAACACCCATTGCGCTGCCTAGTGTCTGCCCTGCCCCTCCATAACACCTTATGACTGTGGCTTCTGTCCACTTGGACTCCAAGTACCCCCTATCCTCAGAGGCCTCAAGCATCTGGAGAATGCGGGAGAGTCAGCTGACACTGCCTCCCCCCCACACACTCTTCACCAGCAGGTGTGGGCCGTGACCTTGTGTTGAGGTCACACCTGCCATCCTTGGGGGCCAGAGGGCCAGAGAAACTGAACTAAGGGCAATGGGGAGAGCCTCCCACCGGTGCCACAACCCTGGCCACCACGTGGCTTTCCATGGACACCAGGGCTGGGAGGGGAGGCCGGCCTCTGAGACCTCCCTTCCCAGGCTGGGCAGACCCGGCAAGGTGTTGGCCAGGCTTCTGTCCCCAGGGTCTGAGAGATGGGGCTCGTGGGACCAGTGACTTTGCAGGCGTCATCTCACCTCTTTCAGGTTAGCAACAACCCACAGGCCTACTGGGAAAATGGGGCCCAATTCCCCACCCCCAAAGGAAAGCCAAGCCGGAAGCTGTTGGAAATCCTCTTTAACTAGGGAAGAGGGCTTTGGAAATCTGAGGTGAAATTTTCACAATAAGAACAAGAAAAGTGTAGGCATGAACCCTTGGCTACCTGTCAACAGTTGGCCTCCTCAGCTGTGACTCCATCACACACTGAGGGAGGAGGGGGTCCTGGAGGCTGGGAGTAGAGGTCTGATGTGTGAGCCACACCTATGATTCCAGCACAAGACCTTTAGGCCAGCCTGGGCTTCTTAGTCAGACTCTGTCCTTGACATTTTTAAATAAATAAAAGGAGGAAATGAAACATTGGTGGCTCATGCATAGCTATTCAAGAGGCTGAGATCTGAGGATCAGGGTTCAAAGCCAGACTGAACAGAAAAGTCTGAGACTCTATCTCTAATTAGCCAGCAAAATGCTGGGCTGGAGGCATGGCTCATGTGATAGAGCACTATCTGCAAATGGAAAAAAGCCCGGAAAGACCCTGAGTTCAAGCCTTCAGTACACACACACACACACACACACACACGTGCGCACACAAAGGAGATCAGGAGGAAGAAGCAGCTGATGGCAAACTGCCTCCAAGATCCCCCAAGAGCTGGACCCCAGCAGCTTAACAGTGGTGGGGAACGACCTGTCCTAAAGTCACTTTCCATACCGGTTCCCCCATAAGAGGGAGGCCAGGAGGGGGGACATGCGCAGGCAGTACAGGGGCCTCCTGATGGAACCATGGCCCCAAGCCCTGACCACCTGGGTTGGAGGCGACGCTGGGCGGTCACCGAGCAGGGGGGACACCGTGGGAACAGAGGAGGGGGTCGCCAGGCTGAATGCCCAGCCTGAGTTACTCAAGTCCCTGGGCGCTCCGAGGACCCCGCACCTCCCTCAACTCCCCACCCCCGTGACAGCAGACTTCCCAGCTCAGACCCCGCTTCCGGGGCAGCCGGGGAGGGGGAGGGGAGGGAGAGGAGGGGAGGGAGAGGAGGGGAGGCCCGGCCCCCGCCCGGCCGAGGAGCGGAGGGTTCGGGCCGCGCCGCCCCGCAGATTCATCCATGGCGAGGCCCGAGGGCCTGAATGGAGGGTAGGAACCGCCCCTTCTTCAAGACGCCCCGGGCGATCCTCCGCCGGACCCGGGGCCGCCCGAGAGCTCGGGTGGGCGGGGCGGGGCTGCGGCCTCGGAGGGCGTGGCGGCCGGGAGACCCCGGCCCCGAGGCCCTCGCCCAAGCCCCCGGCCGCCCGCGCCCTCCCCCGGGGCCAGCCGAGCCCGCCCGCCGCCCGTCCGCCCGGGCCGAGGGCCGGGGTCCGGCGCCCCGCGAGGCCCCTCCGCCGCGCGCCCGCTCCCACCCGTGCACACAAAGACCACAGCGCGGCCCGCGCGTGCGGCCGCGCTCCGGGGCGGCGGTGCGCACTGGCCCTCGGGGGGCCCGGGGCCGGGGGCCGGGGACCGGCAGGCCGTACCTACAGGCGCGCAGCTGCGGCCGCCCGGGCCGGGGCGCCGGGAGAGCGCTGCCCGGACCGCGGCCGGGCTCGCGGGGCCCGGGGGCTCATGGCTCACGGCTGGCTGGGCTTCCTCCAGGCGAGAGCGGGCGACGGCGTCGGCGGCGCCTCCTTGCCGGGCTCCTCAGCCTCGATGGTGTGTGCGCTCCCGGCGGGGCCGGCGCGATCCCCCCGCGCGCCTCCCCGAGCGGGCGGCCGAGTCCCGCGCGCTCCGACCCGGGCCCCGCGCAGTGCGCGCCCCGCTCGCGCGCGCCTCCGGCCCCGCCCCCCTACGCGCGCCTCCAGGCGCCGCCCACCGCCGGCCCCGCCCCTCGACGCGCTCCGCGGGCCCCGCCCCCTCGCTGCCCCGCCGGGGGCCGGGCGCCGCGCCGGGGGCCACGCCCACCAGACGCCCTCCGGCCACGCCCACGCGGCGTCCTCCCGCCCCGCCCCGCGAAGTCCCCTCGCCGGGGTTTCGCCGCCTCCCTGCTCCCCGCGTGGGAGATCGCGGGGCCCCGGCGCTAAGGGATTGAGAGCCAGCCCGGAGCCCGGAGCCGTGTGTCCCTGGGCCCCGTGTCCGGAGCCCACCCGCCCGGCCTGGCGCCCGAGACGGCTCGGGGGCCCTGCGGTGGCGGATCACCCCCCCCCGGCGCCCCTCGGTGACCCCAGTCCCGCCATGGGACCCTGGGCTCGAGGAAGTCAGCGCCCCCCTCTCCCTCTCAGGCCCTCCCAGCCTCGCCCCTAGGGAACGGGGATGCCTGGGGCGGCATCAGAGCCACCCGAGGGGCCCTCCCGACCCCCTTCCTCACTCCTGCCCCCCCATGGGCCCTGGGATCGGGGTCCCTGCAGGCCTAGAAGAGGTTGGCGGAACCCCAGAGACCAGAAGGCTCCAGAGGTGCAGAAGGCGGTGCCCGGCGATCCTGGACTGGCTGTCACCATCCGGAGCCTCTCCTGCCCACCCCAGGCCCCAGGCCCCCAGGCCCCCATTCTGTGCTCTGCTCTGGTCACTCCACCCCCCTGAGACTTCCTCCCCCATCCCCCCCCAACCTGCAGGACCAAAGCCACTCACAGCTTTTTCTTAGCTGAGTGGGCAGGGGCGTACCATGCCTCTGGCAGTGAGGAGACAGCCGGACCCCTCCCCTGCTGGCCTTGGCACTGCCTTCCATAGGGACAGTGAAGGTAGCCAGGTCCTGCCCCGCCCCTTCCCTGTCACCACATGCCAGCTGCCCCTCACAAGACCTAGCCAGCAAAAACTTAATGAAAGCTTAGGCGCCAGTCCAGCCATCGACCAGCCCTCAGCCATGGGAGCAACTGGCTGGGAACCAGGACACCCATGAATGAGGCAGGGGAAGGAGGGGAGGCGCTGGGGGAAGCTGGCTGCCTGGAGGAAGGAAGCGAGGACCGTCTGTCCCTGGCAGTGGGCAGCCAGGCCTGCATGGGTCTAACCTGGTTCTGGATCGTGGTCTGGGCTTGCTGGTGGGCTGTCAGGTGGCCTGAGAGGGTTCTGGGAGGAGAGGCCAGGGCAGGATAGGAGGAGGAAGTGAGGAGGGGCACCCTCCCTAGAGACTGACCACAGGAGGAACTGATGCCAGGTGGGGGCACTGGGTGATTGGCCAAGAGCAGGTTCATTCCAGGTCCCTGAGCCCAGGAGGCTCTGAGGAGTGAAGGGAGGACCCCCCAAAGACAGATTCAGAAGCCCTGATACTCAGAGCTAATCCTGACAGGAATGGCTGCAGTCCTCGAGGTGTCCCGTTTTATCTGAGGGGGGCTGGATTGGGGATGAGGTAGCCTGGAGCTGTGGCCCCAGGGGTTCAAGGCTGGCACATGGGCCCTGGTGGCTCCAGGCTCCTGTTTGCCTGGCAAGCGGGCCCCAAGGGGAAGCGACACAACTCAGATGCTCATGGAGGCAAGAACATAAAGGGAAGCAGGGGGTCCCTGGGGGCTCAGCTGCATGCTGCAGTCTCCCCCACCGCCTTGGTGGCTTCTCAATGACAGGCTGCATTTCCCTTTAAGGTTTTTGTTTTTTTTTTCCACTGGAGCCTGGGGTCCTTCCACTTGAACCACAGACCCACTTTCAGCTTTTTCTGGTTAACTGGAGATGAGCGTTGCCCTGCTCAGGGAATTCTTGAGGACAGGGGCCTGGTGCAGCCCCTGGGGGACAGCCAGAGGTGCCCCTGGCCTCTTGAACCCTCAGTGTCCCTGGGCTAAGGAGTCAGAACACAAGATGCCACCAACACAGCTGCAACTATGGTTTAGTTTATTCCAAGCATGCAAAGCAAAGCGGCACGCACAAGTGCAAATCTAACTTAGGTCCCAGGGCCCGGAGCTGCGGCCCCACGGGGGCAGCTGTGGCCAGTTGTGACAGGCTAGGGCTTCTCGGGGTCCCAGAGTCCAAGAAGCCCGGAAATAGGGGGCCCGGGGAGGGGGTGGCACTTCCTCAACTAGGGCCCAGAATACTTCACCAAAAAAGCAAGCAGCAATCCTGCGGCGGGGGGGGGGGGGGGGGGACTTTCCCGACCCTCTGGGCTTCCTCGGTGGGGTTAAATGTGACCTATGTCCCGGTTACACGATTACAAGGTTACAAGCAGGGTGTTCAGGAGACGGTGGGGCAGAGCGCAGGCGCATTGAGGCCTGGCATTGAGACCACTAGCCACGGCCACATGGATGTGGCGTGCAAGGGTGACTGCTGACCTGTGCTGCCGGGGTGGGAGGGCTGGGCTGGACTCAGGAGGCCCCCCCCTTGTCTGGCCACTGGGGGCCTGATGTTTCAAGAGGGCCAAGTGGACGTGGGCCCTGCTGGGCTGAGGCTGAGGGGGTCCCCCAGGGGTCAGGGTCTTTGGGGAAAGCTAAGTGATCAGAAGCAGCTAAGCGAGCGGGGTGTGGGGGGGGCACGGCTGTCAGAGGTCCTGAGGTCACTGCCACAGGTCACCAGCTGCCCCCTTGTCACTCTCATGGAACTTGTGCAGGTGGTCTGCGAACCTGGGAACAGGAAGGAGCATGAAACACAACATGTGGGTGAGGGTCAGGAGCCTGAGGCCTGTGGGGCGGGGCGGCAGGAGGGGGCCGGAGGGGGCGGGGCAGTCACAGCAGGGACCTAGTGGCGGGAGCCCCCAGGGGCCGGGTTTGGGGGTGTGGGGAGCCCCCCGGGGAATGGGGAATGCTTACTTCTTGGCGCAGGTGGCTGCACAATCTCTCTCAACGCTCTCACTCCAGGCCAGCTTGTACAGCACCTAGCCGGGAAGGGGACAGCATGGTGAGACCCGGAGACCCTGGGCCTGGCTCTGGGGACAGGAGGGCTCCGTGTCCATCCCTCAGGCGGGAGCCTCCCGTGCCAGCAGCCCACCTCTCTCCTGCCACCCAGAGGATGTGGAGGCTTCACGGGCTGCAGTGTCAGTCCCTGCATCCATCCAGTCCCCTGTGCTCCTGGTGTCACCTCTCGTGGACCAGCCCCCTCCCCGCCTAGGCACCCCCTCAACCTTTCCTTTCACCAGGGGCGGCCACCCAGACCCCCTCTCCAGAGCCAGAGGCTCTAGAAGGGGATGGGAGTAGCGGGAGCTGAGGGCATGGTTCCCTGCTCTCCCCGTGTGTGGTGGTTTGGTGACATCTGGGCCCCAGCTGTTGTCTGACCCTCACCAGGAAGACGAGGCAGTGCAGGAAGAGAGTGTAGAAGAAGCCGATGGTGCGTGCCATCTTGTTGGAGAGAACCAGCCGTCCCTGGGGAGCAAATGAGGGTGGTGGATGGGCCAGGGCCACCTCAGCTCCCGAGGAAGAGGCAGCGGGGAGAGGGACAGCCGGGCACCTGGCCAGCATGGAGGATCCTGTCTGGGGGTCGGGGGGGGACGACTGGGGCACCTGAATCATCCCCAGTTGCTTTTGCTTGGGGGGTTCTTTTTGCGATGGTCTAGGCTGGTCTTGACTGATTCTCCAGCCTCTGGGATTATATACGTGCACCACCATGGCCGGTCTGCTCACAGCAAGTCCGCCGTCTTTGGGGCGTCTTCAGGACGGGGTTGGGGAGACAGGGGCTTGGGCTGGCACTCACCATGCCGAGGGTGGCCTTGTCCCAGGGACTGAGGCTTAGGTACTTCCTCTGCCGCTCCTGTGGGGGGCACAGTGGAGGCCTGAGAGGGCCTGGGGTGCAGAGGGGTCCCTACCCCGCCCACAGAACCTGGGGGCACAGGGCCCTCTCTCCGGTGAGCCCCTCTGGGGGAAAGTTGTGCATGGACAGGGTGGGAAGGTACAGGGAGGAGGGAGTGGGCCCCTAGGTCGCTCCAGCTTGCGGGGTTCACGGTGGCACCCCCTCCACAGAGGAGGCCATGTGTGAGGCTGGGGGCGGGGCTGGGTGTGCTCACACACCCGCTTGCTGAAGGAGGAGAAGGGGTCCAGGCGCTCCTCGTACTGGGACGAGTACCGCAGCTCTGTGTCGTCGCTGCCGGCGCCCTGCGTGGCGGAAGAAGACAGTCACCAGTCACGCGACGCCCAGGGGTCAGCACCAGCCTGGCCCGGCCCCAGCTTCCTCTCCACGGGGTGCTGGAGCATTCTCAGCTCCGGCCACACAACCACCCAGGCTGGATGCCCACAGAGACCCGAGGAGAAGGGCTGGGTGAAGACTGCGAGCACAGCTGCTGAGACTCCCCAACTCAAGAAGCAAGCCTGGTGTGGAAGTTCAGACCCGCAGCCACGCAGGACGGGGAGGTGGCAGGGTCACAGTGCAAGGCTGGCAGGAGGCCAAGACCCGAGATCCTGTCTGGAAAAGAAAACGCCGTGCGCTGGTGGCTCCCACCTGTAATCCTAGCTACTCAGGAGGCGGAGATCTGAGGGTCCCGGGAAAGTCTGCGAGACTCTCACTCCAGTTAGCCACCAGAAAACTGGAAGGGGAGCTGTGGCTCAACGTGGCAGAGCGCCAGCCTTGAATGAAAGAGCTCGAGCTCCTGAGTTCAAGCCCCAAGGGCTGGGGGGGCCTGGCCCCACTTGTACAGCGTCTACCGTAACGAGCTTCTCAAGGGCCTGGGTGTAAATCCTGGTGCTAAAAAATTAAAAGATGAGGCTGGGAGCGTGGCCTAATGGTATGGTGCTTGCCTAGCATGCATGAAGACCCGGGTTCGATTCCTCAGTACCACCTATATAGAAAAAAAGCTGGAAGTGGTGCTGTGGCTCAAATGGTAGAGCTCTAGCCTTGGGAAAGGCCAAGGACAGTGCTCAGGGCCTGAGTTCAAGGCCCAGGACTGGGAAAACCAACCAAACAAAAACAAAATAAATAAATAAAAAGCAAGAAGGGACAAGATAGCTAGGTTGGCACTTGCTTGCAGGTGAGTTTGGGTTTTGTTTTTCTGAAGAAAGAAATGGAAATGGAGCTGAACTCCTGGGTTCACATTGCCTGGGCAGCTGGGCTCATGAGCATGTGCCCCAGGGCATGGAGAGTTTAGAGCGGGCTCTGGGGAGAGGGGCGAGTGGTGCCAGGCCAGTCCCCCAGGGAGGAGGGCAGGTCAGCTGCTCATGGTCCAGACCAACAGGCTGGCAGGGTCCTGGCGCCCTCTGGCGGCCCTAGGATGGCTCCAGCTTGGATGGTTGGAAATGGGGTGCTGGTACCCCATAGTTTGGCCTGGGGTCCGCCCTGACTGTCAGCTCCTTTGTCGCCCACTGGGCGAGTTTCTGTGTCCTGCTCTGATTGGCTTTGGAGTATGAGCCCCATTCGGCTTCGTTGGGATTTATTTAGTTGTTTACTTATTTATTTTTGGTGCTGGTCCCAGGGCTTGAACTCAGAGCCTGGGAGCTGTCCCTGAGCTTTGTTTGAACAAGGATGGTGCTTTAGTGCTTGAACCCCAGCTCCACGTCTGATATTTTGCTGGTTGAATGGAAAATAAGAGTATCTCAGACATTCCTGGTCTGGCCAACTTTGGACTGTGCTCCTGAGATTTCAGCTCTGGAGTAGCTGGGATGACAGGCGAGTCCCCGCAGCCTGCGTTGCTTTAGTTATTTTTCTGGCTGAAGTCTTGCGCTTTTGCTCAAGGCCAGCCTTGACATTGATCCTCCTACCTGGGCCTCCTGGGGGGCTAGAACTATAGATGACCCCTCTCCCCCAGCTGTTGGGTTTCTGTCTTGGTGGTACTCGCTTTGAACACAGGGCCCTACTCTACCACGGAGCCATCCTTCTAGCTTGCCCTTTAGCTCGTTTCTCAAAGCTTCTTCCACCACGGCCGGGTGACAGGCGCACCCCGCCCGCCCAGCTTGGTCTGTTGAGATGGGAGTTTTGCAGACCTGTCTTCCTGGGCTGTCTTGGAACTCCGATCCTCTCAATCTTAGTCTCACACATGGCTAGGGGGACGAGATGCCACCACACCAAGCCACTGGCTGAGCAGGGGTCTCTCACGTACATCAGCGCTGGCCTCAAACTCTGCTCCTCCCAGTATTAGCCTCCCACTAGCTAGGATTACAGGCGTGAGCCACGGGTGCTTTCAAAATATGTTTAAAATACAAGTGCATCAACATTCAGCACCTCTTGGGGTTAAATTCTTGGTTCTTGGGGCTGCCTGGTGAGTCACCCCATTCTCAGAGACAGTGTCGAGCTTGCAGGCTGCGCTCTGTCTCCCCTGACTTGTACCTTGCCGGCTCTGGGACCAAGCTCCTCCAGGATCCTCCTGAGCTAAAGGAGTGGGGAGACTGTGCGAATCGAGGGTTCCCCCCACCCCCGCCGAGGCCCCCGCTTGCTTACCCGGCCAGGATAGCTCTGCAGGAACTTGATCTTCTCGAAGAGCTTGACGTTGTCTGCACGCAGGCTGTCCAGCTCGCTCTGCAGCGCGTGGATAGTGTGCTGGGCCAGGCGGCTCTCCTGGAGGGCGGTGGGGGCGATGGCGGCTCCATGTTGGCTGGGCGCCACCCCCCCCTCAGTGCCAGCCTCATCCTGATCTGGAGCTCTCAGCTGCCCCCTCAGGGAGGTCCCTTCCTGTCCCCTCCCAAGCCACGCTGCAGACACAGGTCACACTTGGGTTGTCTGTGTATTTACGGGTGTCATTTTCCAAAGGCTACACACTGGGTATATGGCCCCCCACTCTGCCATGCTAGGGAGGGGAGGGGTACAAGCTCAGGGCAGGGCCTGAGAGGGGAGGGGCCTGAGCAGGAGGGCGGGGTCTGAGTGAGAGGCGGAGCCTGAGCGGAAGGTGGGGTCTGAGCAAGAGCACATGACATGTCACTGGGGGCTCCCACACCCAGCTCTGTCCTGTGATCCATAAGAAGGATGGGACATAGCTCACACGTGTCATTTCAGCTGCTCAGGAGGCTGAGATCAGAGGATTTTGGTTCCAAGCCAATTAGGGCAGGAGAGTCCATGAGACTTCTCTCCAGTTAACCACCAAAAGGGCCAGAGGTGGAGCTTGGCGCCAGTGGCAGAGGGTCAGCCATGAGCAAAAACACTCAAAATCTGACCGGGTCCTCCCTGCTTTCCTCCCTTGGGGAATGAATCCATTCTGGGGTCCCTGATTGGCTCTATGGGATGAGGGGGCCTGCGACCTCGGGGCCAGGCAGGGACTTCACACTCCACAGGACAGCCTGGCCCTGCCCTCGTGTCTGGACATCACCTGGTCATGTCTCCTTTGCCCCCTCCTGGATCTCGTGACGCCCACTTCCTGTGCCACCCGGTCTGGGATCACATCCCTCCCGCTGGCACTGTGGCTGTCACCGTGGGCCTGCAAGGCCTCTAGGGAGGCACCTCGCCATGCCAGCCTGTGCTGGCCAGGTGGGCTTGTTGGTGTGCTGGGTGCTGGTACTGTATCCTGAACCTGGGACGCTGTGCTCTCCTTGGCTCTTGTGCTCAAGGCTGTGCTTTACTTGAGCCACAAGTCCTACTTCTGATTTTCACTAGAGATAAGAGTCACATAGACATTCCTGCCCAGGCTGGCTGTGAACCCTGATCCCAGAACTCAACCTGAGAAGCTGGGATGACAGGTATGAGTCACAGCAGCCAGCAGATTCTTTAGACTCCTTGTTGCAGATTCCATGGGGTCCCTGGATGTCACCTGGAGCCATTCCCATCGTGCTTCCCCCCCCCCCGCCCCCAGTTCAGGCATTTTCTTGGAGCATGGATGTCCTTCTGACAGTCTTCCTGCAGCCTCTGTCTTGGACCGGCTGTGGGGGGGACTTGTCTTCCTCTTTCCTTTTGTGACTTCACTACCCTGCTTAAAACCCAGGGCGCGGGCCCAGCTCAGCGCCCGCCTGTCTGTCCTGTGCCTCCCTCCTGCAATTTTGGATGGAGAGTCCACCTTGAGCACCTCGTGCTTTTTTCAAGACTCCTCCAGGAAGCCCTCCCTGAGTGCCCAGAGCAAACCTAATCCCGCTGTGGAGGAGGAGGGGCTGGTGACAAGCCTGTCTTCCCGGCCCTGTGCCCGAGGGGACCCTGTGGGGACAGGGACTCACGGCCTCCAGCTCCTGGTTCCGGGCTCGGAAGCGCTCCCTCTGGCTGGAGATAATGGACAGCAGGGAGTCCACGTGGCCCTCGGGGAGGGCGCTGGCTGAGGCAGAGGCTCCTAGGAGGCAGTGGAGGGCGGCTTGGGGCCAGGGGCACAGCCACAGCTGAACATGGCCTCGGGGGCCGGGCTGCTGCTTGGTGAGGAGGCACGGGGGGGGGGGGGGGAGGGGGGGGAGACTCCGCTTCCCCTGCTCCCCAAGGCCAGGCGTGTGGGGCCCCTGCTCCCCTGTCTCCTGTTGGAGCCCGGAGCCCCAGGGCGGCCTCCCTGTATCCCTGACAGCATGTCCGTCACTGTGGGAGCTGGGGAGTCCCCCCCCCCACTCATTTGTCTCTGCAGCAGCCGGAAACCGGTCCCCACCGGTGCTGAGGCCACAGCGGGGGCTGGGGGACGGGGGGCCCTGTGCCCCGAAGGCTGCATTGCTGCGTGAGGGCCTCGTCCTTGTTTGGGGGCGTGCTGTGTTCTTTGGGGGTCTGGGCTGTCAGCCTGCACCCCCCCCACCCCGTTGTGGTGGGGGCAGCACTGCCTCACCATAGAACAGGGTGGTCTCCTTAATGGGCTCCAGAATCTTCTCCAGGCCTTGCTCAGCTGCTCCCTGTGGGAAAGAGGAAAGGCCCGGATGCAAGCCCACATGGTGGCTGAGACCTGAGGATCACGGCTCAAAGCCAGCCCAGCAGTAAGGCTCGGAGACTGTGACCTCCAACTAACCTTTAAACATAAAAGCCAGGAGTGGAGCACTGACCCTGAGCCGGGTGTGGCCTAGTGGTAGAGTGCTTGCCTAGCATGCACGAAGACCAGGGTTCAATTCCTCGGTACCACATACACAGAAAAAGCTGGAAGTGGTGCTGAGGCTCAAGTGGCAGAGCTCTAGCCTTGAGAAAGCTCAAGGACAGTGCTCAGGCCCTGAGCTCAAGCCCAGGACTGGCCAAAAAAAAAAAAAAAAGCTAAGGGACCATGTCCAGGCCACATGCTCAGTCCCAGGAATGGTGTGCATCACGTGTGTGCACACAGGCACACACACCATAAACAGACACAACAGAGAGGTGGGTGACAGGGCCCTGGGGCCCTGGCGGTGGGCAGAGGCTCAAAGCCAGGCCCCGGGCCCCAGGCCCATCCCTGGCTGGGTGGGCTGCGGGCCACGGAGGGTCTGGGATGGGAGAGGGGCCAACGGGGTGCTTCCGGCGTGGTGTTCACCTCGGCATCTGGCCTCCGGATGGACTGCAGGGTGCTGAGGTCTTGCTCCAGGCGGGTGATCAGTTCTCTCTGCCCCGCGGCTGTGGCCGTGGCCTCTGCAGCCTGAGTCTGTAGCTCTGCACAGCGACCTGCAGCAGGAGGGAGAGGCGGACATCAGAGGGGCCCGGGAGCTGGGACGGGGAGGGGGGGAGAATGGGGCGCGGGGTGGGGGTGGGGGACCCAGGACCACGTGGGTGAGGGAGGAGGGGATGCAGGGGTCTGTGCCCAGTGCTGGCCTCAGACCCTGGGGGCCTGGTTGCGGGGAGCCGGGGAGCCGAGGCTGGGAAGGGCCGGGTGGGTACATGGCCGGCCCCACGGCTGGGGCTGACACCTCACCCCTGCCCCGCAGGGCACCCCTGCCATGGGCTCCGGCACCAGTGTGTGGGGGGAGGCTCTGGTCTCCCAGGTCCCCCTGCCCGGCAGCCACGGGCTGTCGTTGAAATTAAGCACATCCACACTCATTCTGGCAGGAGAGTTCTTGCCCCGCGTGGGGGAAGCCTGTGGACTCCCCCAGCCCGTGCCCTGCTTCTGCCACGCTGTGTGGCCCTGGGCTGCAGACCACCCTCTCTGGTCCTCCACCAGGGGGCGCCATGTCCTCAGAAACGCACAAGGCGCCCGCGGCCATGTGGCAGGAGAGACCCTCCCCTCCCGGCCTGGCCTGGCTGCCCAGGGCCCAGGGCCTGGAGGGGCATGGGCCAGCCTGAGGGTGAGGATGAGGAACTGGGGCCCCCAGACCTCTCATGCCAGTCTCCAGTCATTCCTGAGACTTTTGGGGAACCCCTTTACTGAACCCCACGGGTAGGTGGGGACTGAGCTGCGGTGGATCTCAGGGCAGGGCTCGGCCAGGGTTTGGCCCTAGCCACCCCAATGAGGAGACCCCCCCGCCCCCCGCCAGAGCCCAATGCCACAACCTCGGCTCAGGGGGCCGGCACTGTGGGGGTCCGGGCTGAGGGGGGTCCCACTCCGATCCTGGCACTCTGTGTGCAGGGTGGGCACTGCCCCTGACCCTCTGTGGGCTTCCCAGGCTGGTGGGGGCCCAGGTGAGGGCCGTGGGGACCTCACTTCTGCTCCCAACACCAGCCCCACCCTACCCCGTGGATGGAGGGGAGGGAGGGGATGCTGGCGTGGATGCACACTCCCCTGCATGGAGGACAGATCCGCCACATGCAAAGGCCCTGGGGGCCCACGCCCTGTCCAGCAGACCCCTCTCCTAGTCCTGGGATGGCCTGAGCTACACACTGGGGTGGTGGGAGGCAGGGGGGCTCCAGGCCATGTCCCCCACAGGAGGGGGGACACCCACACTTAGGAATTGGGGCGACATCTCTGTGCGGCCACATGGTGTCCAGGATGGTCCTGGAGTGGAATGTTCTAGAACCTTCCAGAATAACTCTTGACTTGTGGGCCTGCCCCGGGGCTCATTATCGGACGTGGGGATCCTGGTCTGGGCAAGGCAGTGGACTCAAAGGAGAGGCTCCACGGTAGGGAGCCTGGAGAGGAGGCCGGCACGCCATCCTGGACCTTAAGATAGGGAGGGGCGGGCAGCAGCTTGGCTTGGCGCTGGTGGACGTCGGGGGAGAGGTGGGGATTGGACTGGGGACCACAGACTTGGAGGGAGGGGTCAAGAAGAGCTGGCAGCAGGCACGGGGGAAATCAGGGGTGTGAGCCGGCACTGAGGGAACAGAGGGTGAATTGACGCCTAGGACACTGAGATCGGGAGGACAGAGGTTCGAGGCCAGCCTGGGGGGAGGTCAGTGAGACTTGATCTCAGCTAATGAGCTGGGTGTGGTGCCACCTGCCAGCTAACTCAGGAGGCAGAGACAGGAGACCCTGCCTGAAGAGCCCCGAGGGCCCCGAGAGCGGGGGCTGGGAGTGGCGGCCAGTGGAGGGCAGAAGGGTAGGCATGGGAGGCACCAGGCCTGGCTTCTCTGGAGAGGGGGCCGAGCTGCGGGCTGCAGTGGCCGGGAAGGGACCCCCGGGGCGCTCGCTAGCTCAGAGTGGTGCCTGGCGGTGGTGGGCAGAGTGGAGGTGGAGGAGGCAGAGGCCTGGGTCTGAGGGGGCCCTTGAGTTTCTCAGGGTGTTGCTCACAGAGGCACTGGTGGCCCCAGCAGGGTCCAAGTCCAGACACCGGGTAAGAGATGAAAATGGATCCCGAGTGGACTCAGGAGGCCTGGCCTCAGGCCTTCCCCCATTCCCTGCGCCACAGGGCCCCCCCCCACGGCCCGGGTGCCCTCCGCCTGCACCCCCCACAGCACCAGAATCCACAACACGAGCAGATATGCAGCCCCCCCCCACGCCACCCCCCCCCCCGGGCCGTCGTGGGGCGCGGTGGAGTGGCAGTGAGCGCCCGGGTCCCCACCCTCCACTGCCTTCACTTTCTCCCCTCAGCGCCATCTTGGGGCTCCATCTTTGGCTGGTCCCCTCTTCCCTCCCCAGAGCCCCCGACGCGGGGTGCCGTGTGAAGCTGATGGCTGCACGGGAGCCACACCAGTCTCCTGGATCCCAAGCTGACCTTTTCCTTCGTGTCTAGCCACCCTCCCCGCCATCAGCTAGTTCTTAGTGGGGTCGTTTCCCAGAGGCAGATTTTTATTTTTTTGTTTGTTTTTTGGTCAGTCCCATGGCTTGAACTCAGGCAAGGCCTGGGCGCTGTCCCTGAGTATTTCTGCTTAAGGCTAGCACTCTACCACTTAGGGACACAGTGCCACTTCTGGTTTTCTGGTGGTTAACTGGAGATTAATACCCTCCCAGACTTCCCTGCCTGGGCTGGCTTTGAACCAGGATCCTCAGATCTCAGCCTCCTGAGTAGCCAGGGTGCAGGTGTGAGCCACCCGTGCTCTGTGGCTTTGGTCCCAGTCACACTCGCTGCACCAGCCGCCCTGTGCTGGCCTCCCCACCCTCTCCACAGTGCAGTGGCAGAGGACCAAGTCTCACCCCACAGCCCTGGCTTTGTCCTGGGCACCCATGTGGGGTGGCAGGGGGTGAGGGAGGGAGCTGGCCCTCCTGCCACCCCACACCGCCGGCCTGTGCCCCTTCCTGCTTCAGTTCCCTCTGCCCTGGGTCTTTTATTTGTGCCGATTCTGGGGCTTGAACTCAGGCCTTGTGCTCTCAACTTGTGTGGCTTTTCCACACAAGTCTAGCAGCGCTCTATCGCTTGACCCGCAGGGCCACTTCGGCCCAGGCTGGCTTCGGAATGCGGTCGCCACATCTCAGTACCACGCTGCGCCCCACGGTTCTGCCCAGCCGTTCTTACAATCTGAGCACCTGAGGCCTTCAGTATCGCCTCCTCCAGACGGGCACAGGCGGTGGGTATCACTCCCCACACAAACACCCTGCGCTGGTGCTCAGAATGCACTCCACCATGCTGGCCTGGCACCCCCTTTGGGCCCTGCAAGGTCCAGGCCTTTGCCCAAGAAGGTGGCCCCGGCGCTGGCCTGCCCGGACCAGCCTGTGGAGGTCCCAGTCCACAGAAGCAGACAGGAGCCTGCACATGTTCTAACGCCACGGTGTCTCCCCGTGCCCCCATTATGGCCTGCGGTCTTGTCCTGACCCACGGAACTGCAGGGACCATAGAAAAGCAAAGCCCTGGAGGGTGGGAGGTTTTCCTGGCTCGAGGCCATGCCCCAGTGCCATCTTCTGTCTCCAGAGCCAGCCGTTTCCAAAAGGGCCCTGCAGAACCACCTCCCAAGCTGGGTATGATGGTGTAACCCCAGAACTCGGGAGGTTGAGGCAGAAAGATGACAGTTCCCAGGCCAGCCTGCCTGGGCCACATGGTGAAATAAATCCCGTCCCAAACCAAACAAACAAGGCCACCAATAACAAAACACGCCAAACAAACAACAACGCCAGCAAATAGTACGGTGCCACTGAAGTTTTGCTGATTGGAATCTCACTTTACAAATACTGGAGTCGCTGCAGGTAAAGGCTTTGTGCTATTTTCCATGTTATGGCCTGCGCCAATCGATTCTTCCAGGTCTAAGGGGGGGTGTGTACGCTCTGGCCAGCAGGAGAGTTTAGAGTTAGCCTTGTCAAACTGGCTCTCTTAAGGCTTTATGCTAATTCCCCCATGGGAGGGGCCTCCCATTGGAGGAGATGTCCCGATGCCCCGCCCACAGGTGGGTGGGGCCGGGGCCTCAGGGTTCCCACGGCTTCCATCTCAAACACCCAAACCAAAGTACAAGCAAGCCACAGCCAATGAATACAAAACACCCCAGATCAGGAGCGGGCAGGCCTGCAGAGCCCCTCTCCCCAACATGCAGGATAGAAGGGACTCTGATTGTTGTAGAAACCCACAAACCACCATCTCCTTCTCACTAGCCAGTGCTAAGCAGTGCTGGGGGCCTGGGCCAAAGCCAGGCCTTCCCTGAGCTGGCAAGGCCAGGCCATAGGCCTGGGCTGGGCCTGCCTGGCTGTGCCCCCACTACGTGAGGAGCTCCCCCAGGCAGGGAGGCCGCCTGCGTGCCCCAGAGTCACGGGGCAGGGCACACAAGGGTGGCACGGGCCAGCCTTGAGGCCAGAGCACCGGTCGCCGGATCACTTTTTAATAAAAACAGCTGACACAGTGTTGTGTTTGTATAAAAGATATTTACTTCAATGATCACACCTAGGATGCTAGTGACTAATACAGGGTGCATCTCAGTGGTATTGCTTTTCTATGTCATAGAAGGACCGTGGTACAGTGTTAAAGGACAGACATATGGCTAACCAGACAGAAGGGACGACGCCCAGGGTCGGACGGGTGCCTCTCTACCCCCACGCCAGCCACATCTACTTTGATTCTTCCAGGAAAAACAAATAGCCAGAAGTCAGAGATGGATCCCACCGAGACACAAGAGGCTTCTCAAAGCTATTTGTACAAAAAAAAAAAATGCTTTTTCTTTTGTTGCTGTTTTATTTTTGTTATTTTTCTTGTTTTTCTTTTTTCCTTCTTTTTTGGTCAATTGGGTCTTTTGTGAGAATTAAGGAACAAAAAAAAAACCTTCTGTGATTGTATTAACAAACAAGCTTTCGAAACATCTAAGACTTAGTGCGTTACAGAAAATATAAAATACTGCTAAAACGTCGACCCCCACCGTGTGCTGAGAGAAGCAGGGTGTGGGGGGGCCGTGGGCCCCTGGGGACGCGTGTCTTGTGCTGTGGTTAGTAGTCTGGGCAGGAGCGTTGGCTACCCGCTTGCACAGGAAGTAGTTATTGCACAAAAGACAGAGCTAGGTCTCCTATTCCACCGGAAAGGGGCTCCCCCTCCCCACGTTTATAACAAGCTATTCTCAAAACGCTCAAGAGTCGAATGAATTCTCATGTCTCCAAAATGCACAGCGTTTTTTCTGTGGCAGTCTCAGAGGGTGGGTCATGAGATGCTTGTCTTTGCAAGGAAAGAGGCAGAAAATGGTGAGGGAGGGAAGGAGGGAGAGGGAAGGAAAGAAGCAGAGAGGTGCATAGAATAATTGTAGAAAAAAAAAGGGAAATCCAAGGATAGGGCACTTCCTCCTCCAAAGAGATAAAACTGGGAACCCCAATAATTTCAGAGAAGGGGAGAAGCCATGGCACGGAAGGACTTGATTTGCCAGATGAGGTGGGGGCTGTTTGGGGGCAGAGCCCTCCAGTGAGAGGGGACCCCAGTCTGAAGCCTCCCCAGCACCCTCCTCCCCTTGGCTAGCAAGTCAGTGTCTTGCTGGCAGGCCTTGCTTCCCTGTACCCCAAGTTATCCATCCTGGAGGGAAGGGGCTCTGGCTATGACCCAGCCGTTTTACGAGGTTTGCAGCCAACTCCGAACGCAGAACAGAGACACAGACAGCAAGGAAACCTTCCAGCTCACAGGCCACAATGGCATCAAGCATGCCAAAGACCCTTCATGAACCCAGAAGTCTCGAGAGGCTGTAGGAGGCTTTGGGGACCTGAACGTGGCTTCCCTACGTTTTCTTCCCCTGCTCCTGGTACTTCCTGGCACTGGTAGCTTTTCAAAAATTGCTGTTTTTGTTTAATTCTCTCATTGAAACAGGTGTGTTTCTGTGCCTGCCCCCCCCCCAAATTCCCTAGGGGTGCGCAGAAGATTGTGGTCACTGGGGTGACAGTGAAAGCAATCAAGACACAAAACAACAAGCACACTTCTGATGGGCGATGAGCGCTCAAATGGCCAACCTAGTAATAAATAGAAGACGATGGAAAGAAAGAATTATTTTCTAATCATCCTTTGCGCACTGGCAGGTCAGCAGCAGGCCATCTCAAGGGTAGGGGGAACTGACACTTGGGAGGTGGCTCAGCAGCAGAACCCCAGGTTGGGGAGTCCTGGCTGGGGTACGGGGGAGGCGGGAGAAGGATTTGCCCTTCGGTTTTGTGAACACACAGATCTACAGTGACTATAAACCCATCGGCAACCTGAATTGTTCTGGTCTAAAGCTTACTTAGAGTTCATTTGGTGTGCAATTCGCTGTCTTTGCAAAGTGAAGAAACATGAGTTCATTGCACCACACTTTCACACATAGCCATCTTATATTTAAGTGCTGTTTAAAGCAAACTCCAAAAGAAAAATAATATGGAAAGAAAAAGAACAGCAGAAGGGAAGGAGGTGGGCGGGAGGAGTGTGGACTGGGAGCGCCCACGGCACGGACCCATCTTTTGCTTTGCCAACGAAAAGTTCCCACCTTTGCGCCATGTGCTTGTGTCAGAGCTGTGACATCGAGGTATAAGGCACCTTTTCTTTCTGATCACAGAAAGCGTGATACATAGCAGAAATTAAAGCCACAACAGTACAGAAATTACAGTGACGCCGACGCTACTTTTCTTAACACCACAGAGAAAACGGACCCATGCAAAGCAACTCCAAGGCGGCTTCAAAGCTGACGCACAGGGGTCAGACGGGGAGAGACACGCACGGCAAAATGTCTTTCTCACACCAGCTTGGTTTTTTTTCCCCCCTTTGAACCCCTCTTCCCCATCCCCAGGAATCTTTCCCTACCACACTGAACTTCTAAAAAGTTAGCATTTCAGAGGAGACCAGGTGCTTTGGAAATATCTTGTTAAAGCTAAATGTCATTTAAAGTGAGGCTGCCCCGGGGGAGTGGATCTTTGGAGGGGAGTGGCAGAGAGAGTGGAGGGGGGCAGCCGCGGGGACTTGGACAGCAGGACTGGGGTCAGGGTCTGCCGGCTGCCTAGAGGCCTCTTTTTCATCCAGAATGACCCTGAGGGTCTTTATCTTAGCTTGCAGCCCATCTCTCAGGTTTTTTAAAACATGAGATTTTTCTGGAGCTTTGCTGGGGAATTTGCTTTTCCATGTTATCCTGGTAGATTTCATCTATAGAAAGGCAGATCTGCTGAGTAAAAACTGATCCATTCTGTGGGCCAGTTGGCACAGTGCTGGCCAGGCCAGGCCCTGGGGAGAGGGAGCCAGCCAGGTCCTCTGGTAGAGTCCCAGGCCACTACCTGGCCACAAGCCTTGCCCTGGTGAACAAGTGCCTGACCACAAAACCACAGTCTTGACTCCCCAGGGACAGGACTTCGGCCTCCATGGTGGAGGTCTGCCTGGCAGAAGCAGTGCGGGCTGCTGTCCCTCAACACTGAGTAGAAGAAGAAAGCGGCAACTTCCCTTCCTTTTCCTTTTTGGCAGTACTGGGGTTTGAATTCAGGGGTTCTGCTTGGCAGGCAGGTCATCCAGCACTTGCTTTGCCCAGGGCTGGCCTCAAACCACAATCCTCCAACTCTGCCTCCCAAGTAGTTGGGTTGACAGGCAAGTTCTAGGGATGCTGCTTGGGCAAGTCAAGGCGTGCAGGCCACAGAACAAAGTCATAACCCTTCCCTATGCTGGAGATGCTTATGGACCACGGGGAGACAGCAGTCACACCACAGTCACCACCCCAGCGCCAGAGGTGAGACAGACACGGCGGCCCACGCTCAGCCACCAGATCACGTGCCAGCTGCAGGCAGCCCAGGGCAGCGGGGTGGCAGGGACAGACAAGCTGTTCAGGAAGCAGGGACAGCAGGAGGCCTGTGCAGGGGGGGGAGGGGGCACACAGTGCACAGCTGCAGGAGCAGCAAATCCAGGGCCCTGCCTGTGTGGCCATGGCCCAGTGGGCAGGCAGCTGCACACCCCCAGTCCATTGGCCTCATCAGGTGGGGAGCATGGGTGAGGTAGACAGGGACAAATAAGGAGTGTGAAGACAAATAAGGGGGGGGGGACGGGGACAGTCCGGCATGCCTGCTCCTGGGCCACCTCCTCCAGTCACCAGCAGGTGCTAATCTCAGAGGCCATGCGAACACCCCCCCTGCCACTCCCCAGAAAGATCTGCTGGGAAAGCCAGGGGGGCAGGAGCACGGCCCAGAAGGCTCAGCTCTCACCGCTGACTTTGTTCCTCTAAAGGAACAAGACTTCAGTCTGACCACCATGATCCCAGGCCCGAGACAGAGCCCTGTCACTCTCTGCGCCTGAACAGCCAGCCCAGGCTACCTGTGGCAGACAGGATGGTTAAAGTGGGGAAGGAGACGTGTAGACAGAAGCTGCAGGGCGGGGAAGGGGGGGGGGTCTGTGCTTTGGAAGCCGACCTAGAGGACGGGACTGAGATCCCCTGCCTCCGTCACACTCGCAGAGCAGTGTGGTACGAGAGTCGAAACTTCCTGTCCGTCTCCCAGACCTGCATCCCAGGGCCCGGACCCTACGCCATCCCAGAGCTAGGGGAATGATGGAGTCCGCACGTGGCCAGGATGAGAAGTCTGGTGGACGTGAACTGGCAGTCAGACGCCCTGACTCACAGGTGAGGAGGGACCCAGGCCTGGGGGCAGTGGAGGAGCGGGGACTGAACCCGCACACTGGCCACCCGACGGCAGCACGGGAGCACTCGGGCAGCAGGACGGGAACACTGACTTTATGCTAGGCCTCCACCAATCTAGCCAAGTAGCGGCCAAAGTCTGAAGTTATGAATGCTGTCTCCAATTAACAAAAAAGGAGCCATTTAAAATGGTATAATGGAGCTTATAATTAAGTGTTAGTGTTTTATAGGGAACCATTTCCCCTGGGGAGAGGTACAAATTAGCTTTTTAAGCCGACAGGGCATACAGAGGAAGAGGGCTGGCTGCCTGCAGGCGCCTGGCTGGGCTCACTAGCCAGCCAGCGGAGGTCACCACGAGGGGGCGCTGTTCAAGGCACTTGAATATTGCTTATCAGGATGAAAGATGAACCCTTAGACTGGGCCTGAGGGGCCTGGACACAGGTGCCCGTGGCCACTCTCAGAAGTATTACAGACAGTGTTAGCTTAACCTAAAAGATCCCAACAACGTTAGGATCTCAATGGAAAGAAGAAAGACAACAGAGGAACAAATACATACCCAGAGCTCTAATAAAAATAAAAAACAAAAAATCTAACCAACTGATTGCATCCAGCATCCAGACACAAGTCTGGCGGGAAGGACAAGAGTGGATATGAACAGTGACTGAGCTCCAACGAAAGACGCACCTCCCTCCTCTTCCATCCTCCTGTGACTGGGTTCCAGCACGACTGCTTGACTGCCTTAGACTGCTACCACAGAGCTGTGAGGACTGGACATATATATCTAAACGTCTCCATTTCCTCTGACTTAATCCCTTGGCTAAGCAACAGTGAAGCCTGTTAGTCTGTTACCTCCCAGTCTCGGGGTGACGGAAGTTAGGTCTTTAGAGATGCACTACACAGGCGGCAAAGTCCCATTGAGGTTTGGGTGAAGGGGACCCCACAGTCCTTATCTGCTCTGCCTCTCTCTGTCTTGGGGGGTCTCTGGGTGTGACCTCGGCCCCTGCCTCCAGCCGGATCTGAATCCATTTCCTCTCAGCCCCCTCCCTCATGAATTCTCTTCCCACTGAGCCAGACCGTAAGTGTCAATTTCCACAACCAAAGACAAAGGGCCTGTGTCCCAGCCTCCTAGAGCCTTCTGGAAACTTCCCATTCATGAAAAGACATTGTCTTTAGTGTAGAGACTCTTAAGATCTGTGAAAACTCTTAAGTGCTGCAGTTGTAGGTTTAAAGACTGTAAATGAAATACATAAATTCTAAAGCATGCAAAGAAATGTGCTTTCAGATTTTACAGTCTGAGTCCTACAAGGTTGAGTAAGTAATAACCAACACACCAGTATGACCGCGGGAGCAGACATTTAAAACTCCAACTCCCTCCCCCCCAATCAAAAAAAAAAAAAAAAGAACAAAGTAATATTAATTAAACTGAAATAATGAATGCACCATTAAAATGTCATCCAAAGATGTTTGACCTAAGACAAAGGTTTCCATGATACACAATACGGTCAAAAAGCTTTCAATCAGTAATATACAGTATGACAGCTACATCTTGAAAATTATACCCAATACTGCCGGCAGTCTATCCCTCTAAAGAGTATTTGCCCCTTCCATCCCTTCCTAACAATCAGATAATAAAATACAGCACCTATAAATAAGCAAAAAAAATATATATATACCGAAATCATCTATTGTTAGTTTAAAGATATGGCAATTAAAGGAGTCTAAATTAGCAAACTTGTAAAAGCCGTAACTGATAAACCAGCTTATTGAAAAAGGTGGCAGTACTGCACTCTATGTGTGCACAGGTACTTAAGAAAATACACGGACGTAGAAAATTGCACACACGCACGCACTCATGCTCCCATCCACCTCTGAACTCACGCATATACACATAGACAATGGGAGGAATCAGAGACAAGTTAGACTTTTTCTCTCTCTCTTTTTTTGTTGATTTGTACTTGAACTGCTCTAAACTGTGCATAAAAAAGAACTTCCCAAGAGGAGAACTCAAGGAAGGGCCACTGGTGTGGGTTGGAAGCAAAGAGCATCAACGTTCTGGTGTGTCTGGGTCATTTCTACAGGAGTGGGAGCAGAGTGCCAGGTCGCCCCTGTCCCGCTCCTGCAGGGAAGCACTCTTCCCACGCATGTGACAGGTCCTCAGTGCTTGTGGTGGGAAGAGGGGAGAGAGAGTGCCCACTCACCACCCAGGGCGCTGGGAGGGGGGGGAACCCTCGGTCCATCAGGCACCCCAGAAAGTGGTATCAAAGGAGGTGCCTTCTGTGTGCCAAGGAAAGATGGGCCCGTCCTGACTGCTGGCTGCCGCCTGGCCGGACTACCCTTTCTTGCAAGGTTGGGACAGGACACACATAGACGTAGACACCATAAATTAAACAAAATGGATGGGTTCACGCTACAGTTCCAACTTGTCTCCTAAACCTCCGACATATGAGGTCTGATCAACGTGCTCTCCGGTTAGAGGTTAAAAAGCAGATTATAAAATACCTAGATTCGGATCTTTTCTTTTTGTCCTGATTTGGCCTAGAATGGAGCGTATTAAACAAACTCTGGCCGGCAAAAGCCCAGAGTTAGTTAAAGCTATGGATCAATGTGTACTATGTCAGGAGTCTATTCACGTACAAGAAAACACTACGTCAGCTACCACGAAATCAGATACTTTCCTGATGTGACTTGTCTTTTTTTTTTTTTTCTTTTTCTGTTAAAAAATACAGTGGAGTCAATGCGTTTTATTTCGATTCAAAGTTTCAAACGAGAAGATTCTTTTCTTGAAAATATTTAGGAATCCAAACTAGTGTGTTTAGAGTCGGCCTGACTGTGCAATCTCTTAGTGGCAACTGGGCAGCTACAAAAGCTTTCTTTTTTAAATTTTTTTTTCTGAAAAATCCCCCCCCTCCCCATTTCCTGGTTTAAGAAGATCATAGTGTATTATCGCTCTGAAGCCATTAGATGGCAGATAAAAAGCCCCCTTTTAATATGTGGGTTTGATTTTTTTTTTTTTCTTTTTCTTTTTCTTTTCTCTTTTTAAGCCCACACGAAGAGGAGGGCGCAAGGCAAAGCTGTAAAGAGTTATTCCAGAACCTGTGGAAATCACTTAGGGCAATAAAAAAAACACTTGAGGGTACAAAAAAGCTTGACTACACATCTCCGTTTTCTCCCTTGAAAACACGACATAGATTGGGCTTAATGCTCCTTTGTTTTCTATATGCACCTTGGCCTATGGCGATTTTGCCCTGTGGCCCGCAGGGCGGTAAGTGCGCACGCGCGGCTCGTCCGGGCGGGGCGGGGGGGGGCCGGGGCCGGGGCCGGGCTGGCCGGGCTCCTCCCCCTCCCCCTCCCCGCCATCCGCTCGCTCCGCTCCGCTCCGCCTGGCCCGCGCTCAGAACTCCCATTCGATGGGCTCCTCGCGGCTGGCGGCCTTCTCCAGGCGGTGGATGATGCTGTTCAAGTTGGCGGCCTTCTTCTTGCGCACCGGGTTGTCCCGCGAGTCCCGGGCGCCCGCGGCGTCGGGCAGGCCGAACAGGCTCTGCAGCGAGCTGGGCCTGCGCGGGGCGGCGGGGGCGGCGGGGGCCGCGCTGGTGCTCGGCGAGGCGGAACTGCCCTCGGCGGCGCCGGGCGCGGCGGCTGAGGTAGCGGCGTCCTCCCGGGCGGCGGCGGCGGGCGGCGCGGGCGGCGCGGCGGGGCTGGGCGCGGCGCCCTCGGCGGGGCCCGCGTCGTCCGCGTCCTCCGCGCCCGGGGTCCCCGGCGGCGCCTCCTCCGGCGCGCGCTCGGCCTCGGCCTCGGCCGGCCCTCCCTGAGACTTGGCGGCGGCCGCGGGGCCGCCCGGCTCCTCCGCGTCCGCGGCCTCCACGCCGTCGCAGCTGTCGCCCTCCGAGCCCGGCGCGGGGCGGCCGCTGCGGGCCGACGGCGAGTCGCTGGCGCCGGCCTGGCCCTGGCTCCCGGCCTGGATCTCCTCGATGAACAGTTCTCGACGGATCCGAGACCTGCGGGCGGGCGACACGACAGGCGGGCGTGAGGCGCGAGGCGCGCGAGGTGCGAGGCGGGAGGCGCGAAGGGCGAGGCGCGAGGGGGGCCGCGTCCCCTCCCGCCCGCTTCCCTCAAGGAGTGCGCGCACGCAGGCAGGCAGGCACGGGATGCACACACGGGATGCACGCAGGCACGCACGCACGGGATGCACACACGGGATGCACGCAGGCACGCACGGGATGCACGCAGGCAGGCACGCAGGCACGTACGGGATGCACGTGGGCACGCACGCAGGCACGCACGCACGGGATGCACACACGGGATGCAGGCAGGCACGCAGGCACGCACGCACGGGATGCACACACGGGATGCACACCCGGGATGAAGGCAGGCAGGCACGCAGGCACATACGGGATGCACGCGGGCACGCACGCACGGGATGCATGCAGGCACGCACAGGATGCACACACGGGATGCAGGCAGGCACGCACGGGATGCACGCGGGCATGCACGGGATGCACGCAAGCACAGGATGCACACAGGCAGCACGCACGGGATGCACGCAGGCAGCACGCACGGGATGCACGCACAGGATGCACACAGGCATGGGATGCACGCACAGGATACACGCAGGCATGGGATGCACACAGGCACGGGATACACGCAGGCATGGGATGCACACAGGCACAGGATCCACGCAGGCACGGGATGCACGCAGGCGCGCACGCACACGGACAGAGGCACACACACAGACACACGGGCTCCCCTCTGCACCCGGCGCCCCAGGACGTGAAGGGCGCAGGGCCCGGGTCTTCCAGCCGGGCGGCCCACGGGCCGGCAGTGACCCTGAGGGTCATAGGTGGGCCTCCCTGTCCTGCAGCCCAGGCTGGTCTCTGCCGACTGGCTGCTGATGCCCAGGCCTGCACCGCCATCTCCACCCTGGAGCTTGAGCTCGGGGCCCAGGCGCTGTCCCTAGGCTTTTTTGCTCAAGGCTGGGACTCTACCGGGTCTCACACTTTGCTGCCCAGCCGGCTCGCAGCCTCCCCGGGATTACAAGTGTGTGCCGCTGGTGCTGTTTAGGCAAACTCGACCCCCACCCCCAGTGGAAGGTGAGTTGTGTTCTGGAAGAGCACTGGCTCCTTCAGAAAGGGGCTGGCCAAGGACGGGGCCCAGGCCTGGATTCAAGCCCCAGGACTGGGGGAAAAAAAAAAAGCGAGGGGGGGGGGCTGACCCAGGGCCAGAAGCCACGGTGGCCCCGGGGAGGGGGGGGTTCCTGTGAAGCTCCTCCTTTACCTCCCGGTGCCTTGTGGGGCCAGTGCCTGTTTAGGGCTGAAGATGACGTTTTTAATCCACTACTGAGCAAATGAGCATCGGGGCGGCCGCTGGGCAGGGTGGGGGAGCAGACCCAGGCGGGCGCTGGAGGCTGTCAGCAGACCCTCCCAGGACTAAGGTCTAAGGACACTGAGGAGGAGGTGATTGTGGCCCTGCCTGAGGCCTGGCAGGAGGGTTCACATTTCCCTTTATGCCCTCCCTCTGTTTGTTTCCTACTCTGTGTGGACAGGGAGCTCCCTGAGCCGATGGGAGGGAGGGAGGTAGGACAAGCTCAGCTGTCAGAAGGTGGAGCCTACGCCTGTTATCTACTCTGGAGGCAGGAAATGAGGATTGCAGTTTAAAGCCAGGAAAATCCTGCCATGAGATTCAATTCCTGTCTCTAGTTAATTACCAAAAAGCCCAAAGTAGAGCTGTGGCTCAAGTGGTAGAGTATTAGCCTTGAGCAAAAATGATCAGGGACAGAGTGCAGGCCCTTAGTTCAAGCCTCAAGACGGGCACAAAAAAGAACAACAAAAAAGCAAGCCAGGTTGGTGGCACACAGCTGTAAATGCCGTAGGAATGTGGAGGTAGGAGAATTTTGGTCCAGATTAGGCTGGGGCTAACCTGAGACCCTCTCATCTGAAACACAAAGGGCTGGAGGCATGGCTCGAGTGGGAGAGTGCAAGCACAACTCCCTCTGTTCAAAGCCTAAACCCAGCACCCAGCTGGTGGCTCTGTAATCCTAGCTACTCTGGAGTCTGGGATCTGATGATCATGGTTTGAAGCCAGTTTGTGAAACTCTTACTGCCAATTAACCAGGTAAGATCTGTAAGTAGAGCTGTGGCTCAAGTAGCAGAGCTCTGTTGTTGAGCTCAGAGACCACAGTGGCCCTGGGCCCTGAGTTCAAGTTCATAGAGCTGTGGTGCGGTGAGGCTGGCAGCGGTGGTGGGGGGTGGGGGCGGGCATACCTGTAGTTGTGGAACCAGTTGATGACGGTGCTGGTCTTCAAGTTGAGCTGGGTGGCGAGCTCCTCGATGGTTTTTGGTGACGGGTATGGCTTCTGCTGATAGGCTCTCTTCAGAGCCTCCTTCTCTTCGGGGGCCAGCACCACGCGGGGTTTCTTGAGCTGGTGCTGTGGCTGGGGGCTGGCGCCCTGGCTGTAGTCAATGCCCACAGCGGGGGGCTCGCAGGGCTGGCTGTCGCTGACAGAGCTGTGCCGCCGTTTCATGTAGGCTGTGGGGAGAGGAGGCAGTGTGGTCAGGGCCTGCTGAGAAGTCCTTGTCCTCGATCCCCCGAGTGGGCCCCTCCCTCCCCGCTCCACGCCAGCCCCAGGAGGCTTCTTGGGAGAGAGCGCTGAGACGGCCCTGGATTGACTGGAAAGTGTAGGCCAGGAGGTAGAAGAGGGCAGGATGATGTTTCGCGTTGGCAGGCTGAGGCTGGAGGACCTAAGTTCAAGGCTAGCCTGGGCTACACTGTGGCAGAAAACTAAAATCCAGAAAAATTTCCCCTCCACTCTAGCTAGGGAGTTGTTTATGCTCATGTCCCCAGGGGGGTGAGCTGGACTATGGAGTGGCATTATTTTCAATTGTGCTTTCTTTTTTTATTAATTTTTTTTCCTGTGTATGTAGTACCAAGGAATGGAACCCAGGGCCTCATGCATGCCAGTTAAGTACTCTACCACTCAGCCACCTTCCTTGGCCCTCTTCTCAGCTGCTGCACTGGGGATCAGTGAGGGCCTGGCCCGTGCCAGGCCAGCCCTCTTTACCAGCGCTGACAAGTGTGGCGACATTAGAGTGCCAGCATACCCCTGGCTCCTGAGTAGCGGGACCGCAGTGACCCCAGTTTTCCCATGAGGAAACCTTAGCCTGTAAGGGACAGGGATGGGGACAGTGCAGCTGTCCCACCCCACCCTCCAGCCACAGCAGGCTAGAGAGCTGCGCGAAAACGCAGGTGAGAACGGGAACCATAGCTGGAGCCAGGTGCGGTTGGTGGAGATACAGGAAGTGTGAGTGCACACGCACACACACAGCACTGGGTCTGAACGTAGCCTCAGGTTCTGTGGGCAGGTTGGGTCACAGAAGTCACAAAGGTAAGGCTGGCATCCTAGCTACTCAGGAGGCTGGGATCTGAGGATCACGGTTCAGAGCCAGCCCGGGCACTAAAGTCTGTGAGACTCTTATCTCCAATTATCCGCCGGAAAACTGGAAAGTGGTGCTGTGGCTCAAGGGGGAGGGTGGTAGACTTGAGCTGAAGAGCTCAGGGACAGCACCCTGAGCCCAGAATTAAAGCCCCACACCACCCCCCCACCAAAAAAAAAAAAAAAAGACGACACGAGGGCAGAGGACGTGCTAGGGAGGAGTGGAGTCTGGGGGTGCAGGGGGCTCTTGGTGGAGGAGTGAGCTGTTGGGCTGGGACCTGGTATAGGGCTTTCAACCCAGGCCAGATGGCGCGCATAGTGCAGTGCTCGCTGCACATTTAATAGCCAGGTGTCTAATGCTTGGTGCTGGAGGAAGCAAGGGCATTTGCTGGGGGATTACTGCGCTCCCTGCCATTGCATGCTGGGACTAGGGAACAATCCAGAAGGAAACGGAGACACATTTAATGCACCTGGCCTGGTCACAGGCCGGGCGTGGGCAGCAAGGGGCAGCCTAGTGAAGGACTCCCAAGGAGGTGGCCTCATAGCCACTGTGGGGAGCGGGGAGGGCAGAAGGCCGGGGCCCACTGAGGGACACAAGATGGCGCCCAGAGCCTGTGAGGAAGGAAGCAGGGTGTGGGAACCCTGCAGGGCCGCTGGGAGGCCCAGCAGGAAATGGTGACGCCAGGCCTGTCTGCTGCCCTGAAGAATGATGGCACAGGGCTGCTCAGGGTCTCAGGATGCTCCACGCCCGGGAGGCGAGCACACGGCAGCAGCACGCTTCCCGGTAGAGCGAGGAACACTTGAATGTTATTGTCAGGGCGAGTGGAAACTCAGGTGCGTTTTTGTCAGTGCTGGGGCTTGAACTCGGGGTGTGGGTGCTGTCTCTGAGCATTTTTGCTCAAGACCGGCTCTCTAACACTCACAGCACCACTTCTGGTGGTTAAGTGGAGAGAAGCGTCTCACAGCTTTCCTGCCCAGGCTGAGCCACCAGCACCCACCCATACTGGGTTCATAACATTCTTCCTGGAAATTTCTCCTACACCTTCCAAATCTGGGGACCCATGCATCACAGGCCTCTGTCACTGCTGTGTCAGGCCTGGTCCTCACACTGTGGGCAGGGTGCCGTGCTGGGCACTGAGGGCGGGGCGCTACCTTTCTTCTCCATCCGCTTCATGTCCATTAGCTTCTCCACGTTGTTGGGGTCATTGAGCCACAGCTGCATGCGGACAAAGGGCTCCCGGCCCTTCAGGCTCAGCTTGTGCCAGGGCTTCGGCCGGGCGAGCAGGTCAGACACGGAGCCCTGCGTGAGCCCCAGGATGGTCTCTCCAAACAGGCGCTGACCTGGAGGGAAAGCAGAGAGATGGTCACGACAGCCGGGGGCCCAGGAGGACAAGCAGGGGTTGGCCCTGGATCTGGCCAGTGGGGGCAGGTGCAGAGCAGCCTTTTGTGCAAACACGTTTTCTTCCCTTTTTGTCTTGTACAGGTATCAGGGTTTGAACTCAATGCCCTGGGCACTGTCATTGAGATTTTTTTTCCACTCAAGAATAGCGCTCTGTTTCTTGTGAACTGGAGATGAGGCTCATGGACCTTTCTGCCTGGGCTGGCTTTGAACCATGATCTTCAGGTTTCAGCCTCCTGAGTGGTTAGGATCACAGGCGTGAGCCATCAGTGTCCAGTCAATGTTTTCTTTTCTTTGTGGTGCTGGTGAATGTCCCATCCTACGCTCCACAGCCCGTGCCAGCTCTGTGCTGCGGGGCTGGCGCCTTGGCTCTCAAAACCACCAGGTGAGCTTAGCCTGGGCCCCACCTGGGTCTCCACCTCTCAACTGAAATCCCTCCATGTGACCGCCGGGTAGACCAGCTGTCTCTAGTCAGAGGCTGCCTGGTCTCCTCTCATGAACCTGGAAGTGGTGGTCTTGCTGAGGGCCCTGGGCCCGGGGTCCCAGCAGGGGAGAAGAGGGCTCCTACGCCTGGTTGAAAGGCAGGCAGGTCTGCAGATGAGGCTGGGAACTCAGCTTGGTGGATCAAACTCTCCGGGGCCTTTCTTGTCCCAGGCAGGGGCAAGGCCTCTGCCCATCATGGGGCCGTGGCTGGGGAGGGTGTGCGGAGCTGTCAGAGGCTTAAAAGAAAGGCTCTCCTGGAGCCACTGGGCTGTGGGGACATGGGCTGTCACTTGTACAGCTAACTGTTAGAACGACTGCTGCCTGCCTGACCTGATGGCAGAGCTTGGACCAGCAGGACTTGGTAGGAAGAAACGGAGCCTGGGATCAGAGACTACGGACACTTCAAACCCCAGTTGAGATGGCGCTTGGCCCTGGCCTATAGATCACTGAGGACTGAGCCCCGGGGGAGGGCAGCTGCTTTTGTTTCCTAACAGTGGGTGTGCGTGTGAACACACACTCAACTCAGGGCCTAGCTGCTGACCCTGAGGTTTTTCTCTAAGGCCGATGCTCTACCTCCAGCTTTCTGGAGGTTTCACTGGAGCAGAGTCACAGGCACTTGGCTCTCTGGGCTGGTTTTGCAGTGTGATCCTCAGAGCTCAGCCTCCTGAGTAGCTGGGATTGTAGGTGTGCACCACCAGCCCCTGAAGTAGTCACTCTTCCAGAATAGCAAAGACCAGCTGCAATAACCCGGCCTTCTTCAGTCCTGGGGTGTGAGCTTGACCGCAAGCCCCGCCCTGTTCCTGCTTGCTTTGGTTGCTAAGGGCGCTGACCTGCCGGGGATTGAAGAGGTGTGCTTTGTGGTGCTGGGAAGTTCTGCACAGAACTTCCCCCCCTCACCCCCTCATCTCCAGCATGGTAGAGAGTCAGGAGCGGGCGTTCACGCTGGCCGTGTCTTGGAAGTGCCATCCCACCACATGGCGTCCCCCTCGTGCATTTTCAGCTTCACGTAGCAGTGCCGTCTGGCTGCTTCCTTGGACTTGCGACAGGACCGGGAAGGAGGGGGCTCACGTCGGGGGGGGGGTTCCCCCACGTCTCAACAACCAACGAGCAGATGGGACTCAGGCCATGCTCTCAACGCAACAGCCGCTCTCAGTGTCCTCACAAACACAGTCAGTGCTACTTTTTCTTGCTGCTTTGGAGAATGCACTGCAAAAACATCGGAGCTGAATCCCCTGTGGAGGGGACGGGGACAACTGCACACCGCAGCTGCTCTGGGAACAACGGCCGTCCAGCCCCTCCTCCAGGACCTGTGCAGGTCCCCACCACCCTGCAGGGCAGCCACCGAGAAGGCTTTTTTCACCGTGGCGCCATGTGGGACTGAGGTGTGTGCGTGTGCATGCCGTGTGTGCGTGCGTGTCTGTCTCTCTGGAGGTCAGCCCTGCCCCGTTGACACGCCGTGGGAGCATGGGAGCAAGCTGCAGATCACCCCGATTCTCAGGCTGAGGCTACCATGGAGTGGGGACATGGCCCTCAGCGGGAACCGTGGGCAGAGCTGAGGCTGTGGCCTGTGCCAGCCGGTTCCCGGGGTGAGCAAGTCCTCCAGGCACCCCGTCTTGGGGAACAGAGCCTGCCGAGGGCTTACAGGCACCATGGGCAGCACCGACCCTGCCTGGGGCTCCCGCTGTCCACCATGGATCTGTGACACTCGCTGGCCCACGGGTCATCTTCCAGGGGTCCCAGCATGAACGCTAGCCTTCTTCGGAGTCCTCCGTGCTCACAGCTTGGGAACATTCCGTGTTATTCGTTAGTGGTGCAGGGGATGGATCTCGGGCCTTGATATACACGCAGGCCCTTGGCCCTTGTTGGCTTTTGTCATTTGTTTTGTCTGGGGGCTGGCCTCGGGCCCTGGCCCTCCTGCTTGCACCTGGACCGTAGCTGAGATGTGGGCAGGACTATCATACCAGGCTTATTTAGGATTCTAACTTTTTTTCCAACCTCAAACTGTTGTCCTCTTGATCTCTACCTCCAAGTGGCCACGAGTAGAGCCTAGAGCCTCGGGGCCGGGCTGGGCCTCCTTTTAATGAATAGCCTGTACCTATCGGACCCCGGCTGGCCGGCCCTGCCCCAAGCACCCTGGGAGACACCCACCGAGGTTGTTGTCGGTCAGCACTTCCTTGACCCTCTTGGTTATGCCGTAGGTGTCCAGCTCTGGAGACATGGCCACCAGCTCCTGGATGCTGAGGGCTGAGTGTCCGGAGGGCGGCAGCGGGGTGGGAGGCTGGGAGTCGGGGGCCGGCGGGTCGCTGGGCTCTGGGGCTTTGCCGTCTTTGCTGGCGTCTATGGGGGGACAGGGCTGCTGGACCAGCTCGGTTAGACTCTTCACAGACTCGCTGGAGCTCATCGGGGACTCGGGGGCCGGGCTGCAGCTGGCTGAGGTCTTTGGAGTGCTTTCTGGAAAACAGTGAGAGCTGGGCTGAGAACGGCTCACAGCGCAAGGCCTCCTCCATGAAAGGCTCATTAAACAAACGCCCCCTGCACGCGTGCCCGAGTGCGGGCTCTGGGCTTCGGGCACTGTCTAGTAGTTTTAACTGAGAGTAACCTCTAATTTTCTGCATTAAAAGAACAAAAATAATACCAAGAATGTGCACACAGATGCACACACACACACACACACACACACACACACACACAGAGAACCTAGAGGTTTGAATAAAAGGCTCCTAAGACTTGATTCATTCTTTTTTTTTTTTTTTTTGCCAGTCCTGGGCTTGAGCTCAGGGCCTGAGCACTGTCCTTGGACTTTCTCAAGGCTAGAGCTCTACCACTTGAGCCTCAGCACCACTTCCGGCTTTTTTCTATGTATGTGGTACTGAGGAATTGAACCCGGGTCTTCATGCATGCTAGGCAAGCACTTTAACCACTAGGCCAAACTCCCAGTCTCCCCCCCCCCTTTTTTTAAGATGTGTTCTTGCTGTCATGATTTCATTTAGTGAAACCCTGCAATCCTAATAATTCGGAAGGACTGAGGGTAGATGATAAGTTACATAATTACCCATACTTTCCAGAAAAAAAAGAATGGACTGGTCATCTTTAGTGATGGGCGGTCACCACAGTTCTGCTCACACCTGAATGTGTGCTGCACCTGTGTGCCCAGCATAGCCCAGAGACGTGGGTACTGACGGCGGAGGGGAGGAGGTTGGTGCCTGGGACCAGCAGACGCTAGAGAGAACCTCAGACAGCCAGCCCAGCGTCACCACCAGGTGTCCCTTGCTCTTAATTAGGAAGGTCACCTGCCTCACTGGGGTGGCTGTAGCTCAGGAGAAATGCCACCTCTGCCCCAGGGGTCAGCAGCCTCTCTCTCTCTGTTCATCTTTTTATTTATACAGTTATTTATTTTGCAGCACTGTGTTTGAACCCAGGGCTTCGCCCTGGCTGGGCAGGTACTCTGCCAGCTAAGCCATGCCACCAGCCCTTTTGCTCTCGGTTTGTTTTTCAGATTAGGGACTAGCCTGACGGGTCTCTCTATCCCTGCCTCTCCGGTACCACCACCATACCCTGTGTCTCTCTTGAGCATCACCGGTGAAAACTGACCAAGCAAGTGTCACTAAAAACTGGCCACTTCCTGGCCATGGCAGTGCAAGTTCACCCAGGAGGAAAAAAGGACTCCACACAGGTCTCCCACCGAGAAGGGTACAATCTCGCTCCCTCCACTCCAGACCAGCAAATGAAGGGCACGGGCGAGGGGCCAGGCCAGGCTCAAGCACGCCTGAGCCGCAGGGGGAGGGTGAGTGACCAGTGACTGGGGATGGAGGAAGCAAATCCTTTCGCGGTGGCATCTGTGGAGTGTGTCCTGCTGGGCGCAGGGCTCAGGCTGGCAGCCTGGAGGAGGGTTCTGTATGAGCCCCAGGAGAGCACTGAAGCCCATATGAATAAAACGACCACAATTCAGCCCACCCCATCACGGCTGGCCGTGTTGTCAGATGGCAAAATCAGGTTAAAAAACCCAAGTGCTGTGTGATAGATGTAAAAGAGGCCGGGCGCAAAAGGCAGAGGTGGTCATATCCACCTCGAGGGCAATATGACTCTTGTAAATCGGATTTCCTCTCTCTGTCACCCCCCCGGGTCAGCAGACAACTGGATCTGAACCCCAGCAAATGTTGTTTTGGAATCAGAAGCGGCGGGGGAGCAGTTCTGTAAATTCGCCCCGATTCACCCATGCGAGGGGCTGAGCTGGCAGATCATTCATCTTGCTCAGCGTCGCCTGTCAGGGATGCCAGGAATTTCCCACGTGATGAACACTGCATCTCAGGTTTGTGTCCTTTAACCCACAGCCAAGGTCAAAACCATGGTCGCTAGGCTCATAAACCACACGGCACCACCCGCCTTCTCCTGTCCTGGTTTTGTGTGGTGCCTGGTGGCACCTGATCTTCCCTGCACCCCCCCCTCGGCCCTCCCCCCTCAGCCAGCCTTTCCTGTGTGTTTTGGCTGGAAAGAGCCTGGGCATGAACTAGACTAGTGATGGCCACAGCAGTGGATGTCTGTGACAAAACCCATTGGGCCCCTGAGCTTGGGGCATGGGGTGGCTGGGGGGGGGTTGCTGGGCTGGCGGGGGCCGGAGGGCACCCCTGGGGAGGGCTTCTTCCCAGCAGATAGGTGTCTCTAGAAAACACAGTCACCCACAGTTCTGGCAAGACGTCCAGCTGATGCTTTAGACATCTGCCTCCAAAAAGAGCCTGAGCCCTGGCAGCAGGACCAAGCCGAGCCAATCAGGAAGCCGCCATGGGGCCTTGTAAGTGTAGTGAGGACCACTGTGTGGCCTGTGCATTTTTATGTGTGAGTGTGTGTGTGTGTGTGTGTGTGTGTATGTGGCGGGCAGGGGGGGGTACTGGGTCGTCTTTGAACTCAGGGCCTTGTGCTTGCAAAAGAGGTGTGCTCTACCACTTGAGCCATCCCTCCAGCCCCTTTACACTCTGGTGATTTCAGAGGTGGCCTTGTTTTATGCCTGGGCCCAGCTGTGACCTTCCCGCTTGTGCTTCCTTGAGGCTGGGTAACGGACATGCGCCAGCCAGCCCAGTCGTGGGCTGGGATGGAGTCTCAAGAAATTCCTTTTGCTTGGGCTGGCCTTGCACCCTGATGCTCGGATCTTGTCTCCAGACTTGAGGTACTGTGCCAACTTTTTATTTATTTTTTTGGCCGGTCATGGGGCTTGAACTCTGGTCCTGGGCCTTGTCCCTGAGCTCTCCCACTTGAGCCACAGTGCCACCTCTGGTTTTCTGGTGTTTCAGTGGAGATGAGAGTCTCATGGACTTTTGTGCCCTGAATGGCTTTGAACCACAATCCTCAGATTTCAGCCTCTTGAGTCGTGAGCATTACAGAGAGACCCACCTGCGTCAGGCTCAACTTATTTATATTTATTTATTTTTGCCAGTCCTGGAGCTTGAACTCAGGACCTAGGCACTGTCCTTGAGCTTTCTCAATGCTAGCACTCTACCACTTGAGCCACAGTTTTCCCTGTGTATGTGGTACCGAGGAATTGAACCCAGGGCTTTGTGCATGCTAGGCAAGCACTCTACCACTAGGCCATGCTCTTGGCCCTTTATTTATTTATTTTGTGGGTTGTGGGGCTTGAACTCAGGGCTGGGTGTTGTCCTTGAGTTCTTTCAGGTCAAGGCTACTGCCCTACCCCTTGAGCCACAGCGCCACTTCCGGTTTTCTGGTGGTTAGTTGGAGATAAGAGTCTCTCAAATTTTAATGGTTTCCCTCATTTGTAATAATTAGTACACAGCTAGGACTGTCCTAGCAGAGGATCACAATAGCTCAACACCTAGATACATAAGGCCATATAGGATGAGGCTAAATGAAAGGATCTCTAGGATATAGAAACAAGAGCTTTATCTTGTGTGATTGTTGTTCTTAATGTACTATGTTATTTCTCTTCTCTTATTGCCCTTTGGTTAATCTCATATTGTTACTATATCTGACTTTGTTACCTGGCATATTATATATATGTTTATTTGAAATAGGAAAGGGAAAGAGGGGAAACGAGATGATTGGGAAGGGGTGGGGGTAGGGAAATGGGGATAAAACATGAGGAGGTGAATGTAACTGTAACCCCTCTATACATTACAATAAAACAAACAAGAATCTCTCAGACTTTAGGTCACAAAATGGGTTTCTCCTCCTCCCCGCCCCCTTTCCCGGCCTGGCTTTAATTCATAATTGTCAAGTCTTGGCAATTATTTTTCTAAAAAGACTGAATAAAAATTTAAAAACCTGCATGAACACTCCTTAAACTGTTCTATTAGTGAAGTGGGAGTTTCTTAAACACTGCCTATAAATTGTATTTGAACAAATCCTCACTCAGGCAAAGAGTGATGCAAGGAATTCCGTTCATTCTTCCGCCCTTCTGTTGGCTCGGGCCCTGAGAACACAGTGGAGGTGGCCCTCGCAGCCAGTTTACACTCGCGGGGGACAGGGCGGCCCTTCCAGTCGGGGCACTTGGGATGTCTGTGTTTGAGTCCCAGTGCAGGGAGGGGCAGGCCCGGCACAGCTGGGGTCGTGGTCTAGTTGCTTCTCCGCTCCCTGGGTGGAGGACACTGACTGGGGTGCCACCCGGAATGGCCCCCTACTGGAAACAGGGGCAGCTCAGAGGCAGCTCAGAGGCAGCTTGTTCACACAGCAGCTGTGTGGTGCCACACAGATGACCACTGGGCAGGCAGGAGCTTGGTGAGCAAGGGTGGAAACAGGGAAAGAGGCCTGAATATGGTGTAGAGCACGCACGATGCTGAAGGACTGAGCCGGGGCATAGCGCGGCCACAGAGGGGAAGTAACAACTGCAACAGTCTGTCTGCTTGCTCTCTCTATCCCTCTGTCCATCCAGTCATCCCTCTATTCATCCAACCATCCACCCCTCCAGCTATCATCCATCCTTCATCTACTCATTCACTACCCATCCATTCACCCATCTGTCCATCCACCCATCCCTGAATCCTCCAATCATCTAACCTTTACCATCTATCTATCCATCCATCCATCCATCCATCCAATCCTCCCTCCCCTCCTCCGCACATTTCAAACCCCTCCCTGTTATGCACTCTGTTAGGCATGAGAGACTAGAGAAACTAGATAAAAAGCTTGCTTTCAATCAGTCTGCTGCCTACAGGCCTCAGACACTTCTGGAGGCCTGCACATTTTAGAAGGCATCCTGTGTGCATATTTCTGCACAGGGCCGGGACTTCTGCACAGGAGGAACTTGGTTTAGGATGCACAGAGGCCAGAGACTGTGAATCAAGGCCTCTGCAACACACAAGGCATTTGAGAGCCCCTGAAGGATCATGAAAGTCACTCCAGAAACAGTGGGCAGACAACAGCCATCGCTAGTTTTCTGTAGAGGCCAGTAGGCAGTGTTTGCCCACTACAATCTGCCAAGACGAATCTCTCTGCAGCGTATCGGGTGCCTGGCTGTAATTTCCATACCCAGCCCTCTACCAGGGCAATAATAACCCAAATTCCATTTAGTGTTCATTTGAGCAGTCAGGATAAAGTCATTTCTTATTATCTCCCCACCGTGTAAAAAACAGCTTGAAGGTAGGAAGTCAGCAAGCATTTCCACCAAAAAGTAATTATTGTAAGTGACATTTTTACTGCTGGCATGCCATAAGGCAAACTGTGCTTTCAGAAGGACAAGTGGCTGAAACAATATGACAGGGCGCTCGGCGACATGATGACAAGAACCCAAACACTGCTTAACTGGCGGCCGGCAGACGGGGCACTTTTCATTGTGGCCGGAGCCGAGGCTTGGAACCCATGCCAAGCTAGAGGTTCCAGTGATTCTAAGGACAGATGAGGGGAGAGGGGCACGCAGTGTGTAGGACTGCCTCAGAGGTTACGGGGAGGGCAGTGGCCTAAGGATGGAGAGCCGTTCTGGGGACCTGGGGTGGGCGAGCTCCGCCGGCAGGATTCCTGGCAGCCTTAAAGGGCTGTGAGGGCCTTTCTAGCCCACAGTGCCAACAGAGTCAGAAGCCACAAGAAGGGGCGCACTCCTCAGAGAGCTTCCCAGCTGAGCTGAGTGGGCGGGCTGTGGTGCCCCTTGCCACCCTCCCAGGCTGGCAGCCTGGGGGGCTCCAGTCTACTCTCACACACAATTCATGTGTCACTGGCCGCTGTGACCCAGGGACGAGGCCCATGGGAGATGGGTCTCACGGGAGCTCCTGCCCGGGCTGGCTTCAACCCTCAGATCCTGGGGCGTGGACAGAGCACCTGCGGGGGGAGGCTGCCAGGGCGGGGAAGAGGATGGGTGCTCGGGCCTGGGGCACGAGTGGCAGGGACTGGACACAGATGTGAGCCATCAGCTCCCGTCCCCCCTCTTCTATCCCGCTCAGTGCCGAGTCTTGGGGGTGATGGGCTGACTTGGTGCTCTGGCTGCCTTTGGGGAGTGTGTCTTTGGCTCGCCACGGGGGGGGGAGAGGGGCACGCTGAGGAATTTGGGGTGCCAGCCTGCTTTCCGATGGGCCTCATTTTCTCTGTGTCTGATAAGCTATTAAGGAAGAATGAAAACCCTGCTGAGACTTCAACTCAAGTGTCGAAGGGAAGTCACAGTCACCACGGGGTGGCGGTGTCCTGTGACCCCGCTGCAGGGTGCAGGCCCTGCAGCCGTGTGCTCTGCCCATGTAGAAACAGTGGGTTCAGATGAGCTCCCCACAGCACCCTGGCACTGGTGCCCAGCCTGCACACTGAGGCCAATGCACACCACAGCTGCCACATCGAAGTAGGTATCACCCAGGCCAGAACTCCCACCCCTAGCTAAACTGTCATAATCAAAGACTGATCACTGTGGGATGGTGAGAGTGTGTGAGTGTGTGTGTGAGAGAGAGAGAGAGAGACAGAGAGAGAGACAGAGAAAGAGACAGAGAGAGAGCGCGCACGTGTCTCCTCTTTTCCAGGGTTCGATGCTGGCTCAGGGCACACCTGTCCAAGTCCTACTTGGCAGGGACACAATACCATTCTAACAGCAGGATCTGTTTCCTAGACTCCAGGAGCCCAAGGACCTCGAAAGTCGTCCTTGTCCTCCCTCCCCGCCCCTTCCCTTTCTGACAGGGTCTCACTCTATGCAGCCCAGGTTGGCCTTCCTCCGAGCTTTCCCTCAGTGCGGGACTGAGGCCATGCACGACGCCGCCCAGCCTTTACAGATGGGTCTTATTTAAGAGCTGTGTCCTTCCTTGCTCAGCCATCCAGGCCTGCTGCTCCGAAGCCCTCCTTGCCCCTGGGTGCCTGGGGCGCAGCAGCTGGTTCTCTAGGCGGCTGTGCCCGGGGTTGGGGGTGAGGCTGGCTGCTCCGTGCCCAGGCAGGTGAGCTGCCCTACAGGGGAGCAGGTGACCTTTTCCTCCTAGGTGGTGGTATGAGGAAAGCCAGGCTGGAACGTCATTTTACACACCCACCTCATCTCTGCACACCGCTGTACTTAATTTGCGGGGAAATTGTGAAGAAAGGGAACTTACTATAGGACAGTCAGTAAAAGTAATTTATCATCTCCCCGCTTCAGTGCTCCCGTCATCAGCACGCCGGGCCCCGGCATTCACCATGCAATCAGCCTATTATTTGCATATTAATCAGGCAGTGGACCGTGAAGGAGGAGCAGTGGCGCCAAATGCTGTACTATCTCAGGAGAAACACTCAGTAATTATCACACATCAGTGTTATGATGTGGTAATTGATTATAACATCTTTCCTCGGCCCCTGGGGAGTCCCTCCATGAGCCCAGCTCCAGGCACTCCGGGTGGATTTTTCTTTTCCTACCTAAGGCCCGGGGCCTCTGTGTGTTTAGGGCCTAGTGCTATGTCAGGGGCGCTCTGGGTCTTCTCTGACTGCAGGATGTATTCTCACCAGGTGGGGTCACTCTGACTGAAACTCGGAGCAGAACCTGGGCCTGTTTACCCAACACACTTTCTTATCAAATCAGATGCCCCAATTCTAGTCTTCCCCGACAGGAAAGCTTCCACAAAGACAGCCTGGCTGCTTTATTTAGGTCCCAAATGGCAGGCTCTTTCTGGCCCTGGTGTGAAAGACAAACCCAGCACTGGCCCATTCAGATGTAGCCCACATTCAGAGCTCCAGTTCCTAATGCAAGAAGATACACAGGCCGGGTGTGTATGGCCCCCGCCTGAAACCCCAGCTACATCGGAGGCAGAGATCTGAGGATCAGGCAGGAAAAGTCTGAGATTCTATCTTCAACTAACCGCCAAAAAGCTGGAAGGTGCTGTGGCTCAAGTGATAGAGGGCCAGCCTTGAGTGGAGGAACTTAAGGGGCAGAGCCCAGACCCTGAGTTCAAGCCTCAGTACCACCATAAGAAAAGAAAGAGAGAAAGAAAGAAAGAAAGCAACGGTACAAGGCTGTTCCCACCACAGCGAATCCCAGCGGCTGCTGGCTTCCTGCTGGCAGACAGCAGGCACCTGGGCCTGGGTAAACGCAATCCGAGGGCCTGCCACCTGCGTGCACAGCCTCCACGCAGGGGTGACGTCGGTGCCAGGTACAGAATGCCCCACGTCCACGGTGCCCAGGTCAGGCACGAGCAGCCCTGGACAAGGTGATCGAGGGAACGTTCAGGAAGGTCTCCCTGCTCCCCCGTCCCCCCCTCCTGTACACTGTCTCCGCACTCCTGCCTTCCCTGTAGGCCAAAAGATTAATTGCACCAAGGAAGCAGGCATAGGAAATGAATTTTAACAAATGAGAAAGAATAAAGGATTATGTAATGCTCAGTAGATCCTATCTACCAGTGCTCTGACCTGCCAGCACACCCACACGCCTGCCTTCACACAGCTCGGGGCAGGCCCGCCGGAGAACGCCACACGCACGCACGCACGCACGCACGCACACACGCATGCACGCGAACCCATGAATGAAACCTTGTCACTGTTTAAAATTAGGGATGGGGGCAAAGAGCCATGGAGGAGGGGGGAACTGGATTGGAGCAATCTTTGGGGCTATCACGATGAAACCCTTTGCACAACTACTTTATAGTAAAAGGAAAGAGAGAAAAAGGAGGGGCAGCTCACAGACACGCCTGTAAGGGGGACGGTCCCGCCACAACTCACTCCGGATGCTGTGGCAGTCCCAGCCCCTGGACAGATGGAGACCAGGGAGCCTGGGGTGAGGCCAGGCCAGGATCGATGCTTGTCAGACCTTGTCTCAAAGAACAAGCATGGTGGCTCTGCTGCAACCCAAGCTGCTCTGGAGGCAGAGGCAGGAAGATGGAGGCCCAGGGCCAGCACGGGCAAAATCATGAGACCCTGGGGCCGGGAGCGTGGCCTAGTGGTAGAGTGCTTGCCTAGCATGCACCAAGACCTGGGTTCAATTCCTTGGTTCCACATACATAGAAAAAAGCCGGAAGTGGTGCTGAGGCTCAAGTGGTAGAGCTCTAGCCTTGAGAAAGTCCAAGGACGGTGCTCAGGCCCTGAGCTCAAGCCCAGGACTGGAAAAAAAAAAAAAAAGCAGGAGACCCTATCTGAAAAGTAACTGAAGGAGAAAAAAGGGCTGGGGTGTGGATCAGGTGGTCCAGCTCTGTGGTGCTGTGACAGGCTTCTACTTCCAAAAAAGGAGAACACGCTTCCACAGCCCTTCTTCCCGCAGGCATTGCTCTGCCGGAGCTGCACCCACGGCCCTCTGCGCCTGTGGGTCCAAGCGTAGCCACCAGGTGGCCGGGGACGCTGCACTGGACAGTGCACTTCGCCCCCCACCCGTGCCGCTCCATGTGAGGGCCCTGTGGTTTCCTCTGTGTCCCAGGGCCACCACCTCATTTTGGACGCCATCACTGTACACCTGGAACGGTCACAGCCGGGAGAAGAACCTTACCCCCACCCCCCACCCCCGGCTTGGGGGGACAGAATCGTGGGAGGAGAGACGCTCAGGGGCCAGGAACCGGGCAGAAGGATGGGGAAGGGTCCCTAGGGCACCTGACAGCCATAGCAACAGGGGCTCCAATGGGAGGTCCCTGGAATCCTGAGAAGGGGCGACTAGATGAGGGGAGAGAAGGCAGGACCCCCAAAGCTGTGTGCCCATGGGGAGCCTGGATTCAGGCTCTGAGCTGTCTCACCATGGCTGGGGAACTTGGTCAGGGCTGGCATCCCCCCCCCTCCCCGGGGGCTCCAGATAGACTGACAATCCTGCCCTGGGCTTCAGGCTTGGGTTCTGACATGCCTGCCACAAGAGGACATCAGAATCTCTCCTGTGCCTCAGAAGAGCAGTGGTGAAAGCTCTCTCTTTCCTTTTTAAAAGGCCTTCAAGGAAGAGTCTAGGATATCCCATAGTCATTGGTCCCAAACATTCACAAAATACATTCAGAGCCTCAAAATACATCATGAAACAACTTCACTAAGCATGGTCATTTTAGCTTAAATCCTCAGGAACTCTCTGGAAATAATACCTGATGAAGAATGTCGAGGAAGACCCTCCCCCAGGCCTGTCTCATCGGGTGAGGAGCCTGGGCCGCCCTTCCTGTCCAGAGACACAGCTCCAACTCAGACACAAACCCTCTTTCCCAAATAAGAACTACTCTCTAAAATCTTTTCATATTCTTTGTAATTACTGATTATTCTGCTATTGCTCTCTGACTGCCGGAGGTTGGGTGGTACCATGGCTTGAACTCAGGGCCTGGATGCTGTCCCTGAGCTTTTGTGATCAAGGCTAGGGCTCCATCACTTGAGTCAGTCACACTTCTGGCTTTTTGCAGGTTAACTGAAGATAAGAGCCGCAAGAACTTTCCTGCTTGGGTTGGCTTTGTTCAGCGATCCTCAGACTGGCTCCGGAGTAGCCGGGATTACTGGCGCCTGGGACTTTTAGCTGGGGTGTCCTAGGATGAGGTCTGGAGGTCGCCTCTGTGCAAGTCCTCTGCTGAGTTCTAGGGCTGAGCTCAGGGCCTTGGGCCTGCTTGTCAGGCCCCGGACCACCTGAGCCTCACCTCCGTCCTCTTGCTCTTAGTTTGCTATTCAGATAGGGTCTTGCGCTTTTGCCTGGGCTGGGATCTACATTCTTTTTTTTTTTCCAGTCCTGGGCTTGAGCTCAGGGCCTGAGCACTGTCCTTGGACTTTCTCAAGGCTAGAGCTCTGACATTTGAGTCTCAGCACCACTTCTGGCTTTTTTCTATGTATGTGGTACCAAGGAATTGAACCCGGGTCTTCGTGCATGCTAGGCAAGCACTCTACCACTAGGCCATGCTCCCGGCCCTGGGGTCTACGCTCATTTACGGCCAGCCTCGTCCCACTAGGCGAGCTCAGCCTGATGGGCAGTGGGTGCTGGCAGGAGGCCCAGGCCTTCGTTTCCTGGGAGGGGGAAGGTAGCCGACCCTCTGGGCAGATGTCCACTAAAGCCTGGCGTGATGGTGTGATGGCCCCTGGCTCTCCACCCCGCCTGCTGTGGGCGGCTGTGGGCTCTGCCTCCCGCTGTGGATGAAACACTACAACGCCCGGAACCCACAAGGCTCTGCGCCTGGCGGCCGTGGTGCCGCAGTGCTCTGGCTGCGTCTGTGCGGGTCTGGACTGTGATGGCAGCCACCGCTGCCACCGCCGCCGCTGCCGCCGCCCCACAAGGCCACCCAGCTGTTCCCCTCCCTGCACAAACCTCCCTGCAAGCTGGCGGGCTTCGGGCGCCTCACTCAGCTCTGTTTGTGTTTTCAGTGAATCAGTGGGATACGGAGACTAATCAACATGTTTAGAAAAATAGAGAAAGGAAAAAAAAAAGAGCATTCACCACGCTGGCTGTTCCTGCCACTAGGAGAGCAGAGCTGGCTCCATCTGTGGGCTCAGCGTGACGGGGGACGGAGGGAGGGGCCGGGGGCAGTGGCAGTGGGGCACATGGTGCCTCAGCACCTGAGCTTCAGGCTCTGCCAGCGACCCGCTGACTCTCCAAGGCCAATGGCCAGGGACCCGCTGGCACCCCAAGGCCAGTGGCCAATGACATGCTGACTCTCCAAGGCCAATGGCAGGTGGCCCCTCCCTGCTCCTCACACTCCGCCACCCACCCTCCTTGCAGAGCCCACAGCCACAGCCAGCAGAGGGTGAGGGGTCCAGTGAGTCCCTGGACCTGCCCTTGGGGGCCTCTGCTCAGAGGCTGGCTCTGGCTCAGCCTGGGAGAGATCCAGTTTGGGTGGAAGACAGACGATTCTTTCTCCCTGCTTTCTTTTTCTTTTTTTTTGTGGTTCAGGATTTCGTACCCCACCCCTTGAGCTGCACCAGCAGTCCTTTTGTGCTTCAGTGCTTTTTCAGGCAGGGTCCTGTGCTCTTTGCCTTGAATCGAGGTTACGGACATACACCTCCACTGCTGTCTCGTCTTAAGAGACGACAGAGCCTCACTAGCTTTTTTTGTCTGGGCTTGAGTGGCGATCCTCTTAACTCTGTCACCCATGAAGCTGTGATTACAGGCATGCACCACCAGGCCTGGAGTTTCTTTTTTACTCTTTTTTTTTTTTTTTTTTTTTTTTTTTTTTGCCAGTCCTGGGCCTGAGCACTGTCCTTGCTTGGATTTTTCTCAAGGCTAGAGCTCTACCACTTGAGCCTCAGCACCACTTCAGGCTTTTTCTAAGTATGTGGTACCAAGGAATCGAACCCGGGTCTTCGTGCATGCTAGGCAAGCACTTTAACCACTAGGCCACACTCCCAGCTTCTTCTTTACTCTTAAGTGAGCAGTCATCAACACTGTCCTGCCCCCATCCTGTGCAACACCACGCAGTAGTGAAAAACAACGACTATTCTGCACAAGTTGAATACATCTCAAGGTCATTCTTTAGCGCAGAAAGTCAAGCCTTGAAGGTCATTTCTCTCATGACTGCAGTGACTTGACACTCTCAAAATGATAGAGCTGAGTGTCTCCCAGCTCCTCAAACCCAGACCGGGGGGCCCTTCCAGTCCCCAGCCCTGACTGAGGAAGAGGCCGCACAGACAACAAAGCAGTTGGCAGGAGCCGCTGCTTACCTGAGCTCACGCAGCCCGGCTGGAGGGGGTCTTGCAGTGACGTCACCGAGTGGAGGGCTGGAGAAGAGGAAGGCAGAGTTATGGGGTGACCCCAGAGTGGCCCTGCTGCCCCAGGGAGGGTGGGGCCTTCAGGCTGTGCCCGAGGCTGGGCTGGGAGCCACTGCGGGTGACACACTGTGCCTCGGGCTGGCTTCCTTTCCCTACTCTCTGATTTAGCTACTTGACTTTTACCTATATTTATGTACAAACAGCATTTTCTTAATTGGTAACTCATTTTCTGCTGCTTATAAAATTAGCCAGGCACCATCTTCTTGATTTTAAAGTCTCGAGTCAGTGCTCTGGCCACAGGTTTGAAGGGAGGAGTTCTTTTACCCCAGAACTGCTGAAAGCTGCGGGATCCTCCCCTGTTCTTGTCTCCCATTCCCACCGCCCCCCCCACCCGCTCCCCCCGGCTCCCCCTCCAGGTAGTGGCTGAACAGGGAGTGCCTGTTAGTCCCTGGCTAAAATGGTGACTACCCAACCGCCCTAGACCTTACCTGGCCCCTGCTGCTGCCCCTGCACGGGCAGGACGCCCTGGCCCAGCTCGCCGTTTAGCCACAGCTGCATCCGGATGAAGGGTTCTCGGCCTTTCTGGGTCAGCTTGCTCCACGGCTTTGGTCGTGACAGCATGTCACTGACGCTGCCCTGGGACAGGCCCAGTACCTGAGTGGCAAGCAGAGACAGGAGGCCGTGAGCGCCATGCAGGGGTGCCGGGCCATGGTGGGCAGGGCAGCAGAGGCAGTGGGAACCGCGAGCCCGCTCAGCCATTCGGTATGTGCTATTTCTCACGCGCTGCTCTCAGTCTATCTACCTGTCAGCCCAGAATAATGTGATGAGGATCAGAATGGCACCATTGGGCAGAAAACCTGCTTACACCCCTGTGGCAGGCAGGTAGGGTCCAGCTCCAGCCCCAGCCCCGAGTGGGGTGGATGCAGGCGGACTGCTGAGAAGCAGCAGGGGAAAGCACCTGGTGCTTGGGTAGTATGGGAAGAGGCTGGGGTGCTGCTCTAGAACCTCTCGAGGGGCAAGAGAGGGCAGGCAGGACGTGCCCTTCTCCGATGGCACTGAGCCCGTGGGCTCTGAGTGATGAGGGCGGCCCAGAACGAGAGGAGGGGCAGCGCGTGGGAGGGAGGGGCCTCACTGGGATGACTGACAGGTCTTCCAGATGGCTAGCCATATGTATGGCACCGACACCCCGCCCCGGACACACACGCAGCCCAGACATATTTAGGGGCTGCATCCCATCACCCAGAAAAGTTCTCGAGTTCCAGAATAAACTGTGCTCAGGGCCAAACAAGTTCAATGTTATTAAGTCTGCTAAATTTAAGGCCCGGGTACAAATGTCTATTTAAATGTTCTCAAATGATATTTTTACGTTGCGCTAGAAATCTCAAGGGACTTAAAAGTTCTCATCCTCATTTCTATGCACCCTCATCACCTTCTGCAAAATCAGGGCAGGGATCTCACTGGCACAGCACCCTGTAGGTGGACTTGGGGCGGGGGGTGTGGCCGGCCGGCGAGGCAGGCCCAAGGGGAGGCGGTTTTTCAGCAGGCCCCTCCTTCCTCTAGAATGATACTGGCCTGTATGTTTCTTTTAGGTTTCACACGCTCTGTAAATTCTATTATCCAGAATCTGTCACTAGGGGAGTGCCAAGAACAGAAAGGTCTGGAAGCTCATGCGTGGGATATTACACTTCCATGAGCCAGAAGAAGGGGACAGAAAGTAGGGCTCTCGACACTGGAGGGGCTTGGAGGGCTGGGGGAGCGTTCCCAGCCAGGTCCTGGCCCGACGGGGATGACAAAAGAAAAACAGGCCTTTTTTTTTTTTTTTTTTTTTGTCCTATCCTGGGGCTTGATCCCAGGGTGAGGGCACTGTCTCTGATCTTCTTTTTTTTTTCCCCCTCAAGGCTGGTGGTTCTAGTATTTGAACCATAACTCCACATTTGGCATTTTGGTGGTTCATGAGAGATAGGAGTCTCTCTCTCTCTCTCTCTCTCTCTGGGTCATGGGGCTTGAATTTGGGTAGTCGCTGTCCCTGAGCTCTTCAGCTCACGGCTACCACCCTACCCCTAGGGCCAGACCCCACTTCCCGTTTTCTAGAGGTTCATTGGAAGTAAGAGTCTCAGGTCCTTTTGTGCCCGGGCTGGCTTTGAACCTTCATCTTCAGATCAGAGCCTCCTGAGTAGCTGGGATGACAGGTGTGAGCCACCGAGCCAGCTACGAGTCTCTCTGCCTCTTGGACTGAATCCTCAGATGTCAGCCTTCTAAGCAGCTAGTTACAAGCATGAGCCACTGGGGCCTAGCCCTCAACAATCTTGGTGGTAATGGGGTTTCATCTCAGGGGCTTGTGCTAAGAAGACACTCTACTAGCTTTGTCTTCCACAGAGGGTCTCTTCCTTTTTTTTTTTTTTTGCCAGTCCTGGGCTTGAGCTCAGGGCCTGAGCACTGTCCTTGGACTTTCTCAAGGCTAGAGCTCTACCACTTGAGCCTCAGCACCACTTCCGGCTTTTTTCTATGTATGTGGTTCCGAGGAATCGAACCCGGGTCTTCATGCATGCTAGGCAAGCACTTTAACCACTAGGCCAAACTCCCGGCCCCAGGTCTCTTCCTTTTGACCTGGATGTCCTGTGAGGTAGGGCTCACCCCACTGTCTTGCCCTGCTTTCCTGAGCTCTGGGGCAGGGTCTCTCTTTGAGATGTGTCCAGGGTACATGGCCTTGGACCAAACGGCCTGCAGACACGCCTCTCACTCCAGGTGCCAGTGCAGGCCGGACCCGGATGGAGTCACCTGCTGGCCGGGGGGGAGTAGTGAACCTCCCTGAGCCCTGAGTTCTTCTCTGAAAGCAGCCCGTGTGACTAAGCGGGCACAGAATGGAGGCCCACTCTGCACCTAGCCCACCACGGGCTCAGCAAATGGAATCAGGGACATCCGGGGTGGCCTGGGGCATGAGGAGAGGGTGGACGCCATGAGGAGAGGGGAGCCCCTCACCTTCTCCCCAAAGATCCGCTGGCAGATGCCGTTCTTGGCGAGCTTCTCCTTCACCTGCCGGGTGAGCTCGATGGTGTCCACCTCCTGGTACATGTACACCTCGTACTGCTCGGGCGTCAGCGGGGGCACCGAGGGCTTGGTGGGCTTGGCCAGGGGCGCGATCGGGGAGGAGGGCAGAGGGCTGTTCTGGGGCGTCTCACTGCGGCTGGCTCCGGTGAGGCTCAGCTCTGAGCTTTGCGAATAAGGGGACTCGGCGCTGGGCCACTCCTTCCAGTACTCGGCGGCCGCAGGGCCCTGCAGCTGCCCGCGCTCGGCCCGCAGCTGCCCGCCGCCCGCCCTGTCCTTTCCGCCCGCCGGCTCCTCGGCCTTGCTGTCGTCGGTGCAGGCGGGGTTCCTGCGCTCGGGCGGCACGGGGCTCCACCAGGGGTCCTTCCAGGCCCCGCTGCGGCCCAGCTCACTCTTCACCTGGCGCAGGACGCCCGGCGTGGCTTCAGCAGTGCCCTGGGGGTCCAGGCCCGGCACGTCCGGGGCCTCCTTCTTGAGGGCTGGGGCGCTGGGCAGTGCAGAGGTGCTGGCTTCGGGGGCTGCGGAGGTTTTCTTCAGGGAGATGGCGAGAGGCGAGTAACTGGACACGGAGGACATGGGCGAGGCAGACAGGAGCTTGGGGGTGAGGAGGGTGAGGTCGGGCTGGGACAGCGGTGCTGGCTTTAAGGCAGGGTCTAGGGCTGCCTGCTGGGCCTCCATTTCCCGGCGGGCCTGCTGCAGGATGGAGCGGATGGCGTCGTCCGAGTTCCCGCTGCTGGATGCGGACGATGGCGGGACTGGCTCGGCTGTGTGGAGCAAACACAGGATGAGATTGTGGGGGGACTGCGGGGCATCCTGCTACCTGCGCTGCCTCCCCAGTCCTCCAAACACCGCACGGCTCCAGCCTGCACGGCTGCCCCAAGCGGGGGGAACCACACAGGGAATGGACGCTGTCATTTGTCCACTGTTCACCTAGCAGGATGGTGGAGGACAGCGCCCAGCCCGGTTCTGGCCCCAGAAGGGAACACAGAGCTCACTCTGGGACAAGTGGTGTGAAGGAAGATGGATGGTGGCCAGCCAGTGGCCCTGGCTAGGCAGCTGTGGTTGTAAGGGTCTGGCCCAGCAGAGGGGTGGGGAGGAGAGGGGCCCAGTGCTCCAGGGAGCAGGGCTGGCCTTGAACTCAGAAGCCTCTGGATGAAGCAAGGATTACAGGTGGGTGCTATCACACCTACTTCACAGGTTCATTTTTGGCCCACTTTTTCCCTTTCTTTTCTTTTTTCCTCCCCTAGCTGCATCTGGTCAGGAATCACTCATAGCCACGGAACAAAAGCCAGATCTCCTGCTATTTTAGGTTAAGAAGGTGGGGGTGGGGGTGGGGACTCTTGATTGAGGTTAGGGAGCCACGCACGTCACAAAGCTGCTCCTCTCCACTCACTGCCATTTAAAAAAAATGTAATTACCGCTGACCAGAACACTCCTGACAATTGTCTTAATGATGTGAGGGCCAGCGGCTGCCGTGGGAACCCTACCGGTTTTCTGCACTTGCAGCTCCCGCTTGGCCTGCTCCAAGATGGATTTGATGGCGTCGTCAGAGCCAGTGTCGGAGGCTCGGATGCGGGTGGTGATGTTTCCTGCGGGGGGAAGACACGGCCGAGCCATCAGCCCCACGCCCACTGCCACCACTCACACGGCACCGACACAGCATTCCCACACAGGGCCGGGCCGCCTCGCAGCCGGGGGTCCCGTCCTCACATTCACTGCTCGGGCTGTTTAGAAGCCTTTCCTGCAACTGCTCTGCCTGGGGAAACCTGGGAAGAAGGAGGCTACAGGACTGAGGCGGCCTTGACCAGGAGTGGGAGCATGGGGCGAGCCTCCACCCGCAGGGGCCTTGCTGGGGATTTATGTTGGAGGAGAGAAAGCCTGCGGAGCCCTGGGGATGTGAATGTGCAGCTGTCTGAAGCTCCTCGGGCCCAGATCTTTGTGGAAGCTGGCCAGACCTCTTGATCGTTCACTACCTTACTCAATAGGAAGCGCCACATGAAACCGTTTAAAAACAAGGACACCACAGGGACGAGGCCCCGTGAAAGACGCCCTCAGAGGAGCGCAGTGGGGCCGGCCCGGGCCCGCGGAGAATGGGTTCTGCCGGGAACTCAGCCCCTCTGAGGGCCCCTTGACATATTTCAGGGCTAAAAGTCGGAGGAAGCTGCAGCCTGCTTTGCCCCTGTCAGCGCACACTGTGAGACAGTGGCTTGCTCCCGACGAGCGGGGGTCGGGGACGGGGGGGGGGGGGCAGGGGAGGGGGGCCTGGACTGGGCTCAGTAGAGCGCAGGCAGCTCAGGAAAAAGGGCTGGGCGCCTCGACCCCGTGCTTTGTTTTATACTTACTAGCTCTGTTTTTCCATCAGGTTCCAGGCCAGAACCACACTGCACATTTGAACCCAGTGCCTGGCAACGGACATGCTTCTCCTCCCTAGCTTACTGACTGCAAAGGAAAACACCTGCCTGAGACATACCTTCAGACCCATTTCTTCGTTTCGGTACTTCCTGAAATAGTCTGTTCAGGCTCTGGCCTGGATTCTCTGTTGAAAAACAAGTGTGGTAAGAACAAAACAATCAGGGGTGGGGGCGTGACGTCGCTAAAGAAAGGGCTGAGGGCTTCCTGCGCAACTGGAGGTACGGGAGCGATGTGAGAGCCCTCTGGCCAGGCCAGGAGGGCAGAGCGGGGAGAGCCGCCCCGAGCGAACATTAACCATCCACAGACAGTTCAGTCAACATGGCCGAGTCTAAATTTCAGGGAGGTGCAAATGTGGCTGCAGGAAGTCCCAGCCCAGGGACGGCTGTGGCCTCAAGCCCTGTGCTACAGAAGGGGAGGGTTCTCCTCGCACTGCAGATGCAACTGACTTTACAGCTTTTTATGGTGGGTAAGGGTCATACTGCTAAAGAAGAAAAAAAAAATCTAGTGGGCATAGCTGATGCCTGGTGGCCGAGGGTCATGTGTTCTGGGGAGGAGGAAGAGGAGAGAAGCCAGTGCCCAGAGCTGGCACCCCAGAGTGGCTCCCTACGTGAGGCCTCGGGGCCCCCTGGACGCCAGGGGCGATACCCTCATTCCCTGCGACTCAACAAGGCGGTGATGTCGAGGCTCCCGAGCGGAGGGGCCACGCTCTCCCACGCCTGACCGTCTCCACCTGTGCTGGCTGACCGAGCCCTGGACGTGGAACACCTGGCCGGCTCTGAGGTAATGCAGGAATACCGGGGCACATGCTCGCTCGCTCGCACGCACACACACACACACATACACGCACGCGCGCGCGCATGGCTCGTGGCGAGCTGGCAGGCTGGCGCCGGCCCGAAGCCATCTCTCACCTCTCTGTCTGCCCTGGATGCTGCGCAGGGCCAGGATGTTTTGCTCGTCCGACAGGAACTGCTTCATCTTGTGGAATGGCTCCTTGCCGCGGACCGTCAGCTTATTCCACGGCTTGGGCCGGGCCAGAATCTCGCTCACAGACCCCTGTGACAGTCCCAGGACGTAATGTCCAAAGATCCGCTGTCCGATGTTGTGCTTGATGAGCTGGTCTTTGACCTGCCGGGCGATCTCGGCCGTGTCTATCTCCTCGCCCTCCGAGGCGCTTCCAGCGCTTTCGGATTGGCTGGGCGACGGGGCCATGCCATTGACATCGGGGCTCTGTTGTAATGAACTTGGGGAAGAGATGGAGTTTGTGCTGTATGGACCTGTTGAAAAAATTATGCTTGTGCTTCCTGCTTCCTGGACGGCCTTGGAGTAGAAGGTCTGCATGAGCTGCCGCTGGAGAAGAGAGTTTAGTGCATATTTTCCCGTAGGAGCCAGGGGTAGGCTGGGGCTGGCCAGGGATGAGTTGAAAAAGTCTTGACTTAACCCCGCTGGTGAGAACTGGTGTGTACCATTAGTATTGGAAGCCTGGGCCCCGGGGCCGCGGGGCACCTGGGGAGGAGGGGAGGCCGGCATGGGTCCCGGGCGCCGACTCTCGGGCTGGTCTTTCCCTTTTCTCCTGGCTGACCCTACAAGGAAGGGCAAACAGAATGCATTATGGAGGGATTTCAAAAGGGGGGGATTAAAAAAAAAAACCAAGACCAGAATGCAAATTTGCCCCACAAAAGGGAAAAAAAACAAAACAAAAAAAAAACCACCAAAAAGTGCAGATTTGACAAGGGCCAATGAGGCGTGTTGGTTTGTTTTGTTTTGAAATTGAATTTGTCGAGTCAGCCAAACGAGGCCCCCAGAACAAGCCACATGCATTCATGTTTGCACCTTTCTTGTACGTTGCAGCCTGGAGACTGCCCTCGCCAGAGGGCCACACTGCTAGTGACAGGAGCGGTGACACACAGGGGAGGGGCGGCAGGGCCGGCCTGCCCGAGGAGCCACGTAGTACGCGCTGACATTGGGAGGACCACGCGTGGCTCCCGCCGCGTGCGGGGCCACGGCGACCGCGCCGAGTCCGTGTGACCGAAGGCGAAGGCGCAACACACACAACGCATCCCACCAGACGCCGCCGAGACGCGCTTGCCAGCCGACTGGCCGGGAGCAACCACTGACACCATCACTTTGAGACGAGCACAGAAAGGCTGGGACTGACTGGGGGGACGCGGCCCCAGCGAACGCCTGACCGCAGAAACCGGAGCCCCCCTCAACCAGGGGCGCCGGCGAGCCCCGCGCAGCCCCTCAAACACCGACACCCCGACAGATGGCGCCTTGTCTGCCCCGCACCTGGTCGCACGCGCAGCACAACTAGGAGAACACCGAAAGCCAACATCCTTGGGGGGGGGGGGGCGCTGCCATCGGCCCCCCCCCAACACTCCAGGTCAGCCAAGGTCATCGGCGGCGGCGCGCCCGCCTGGCCAGCTGGCCTCGGGCTCCCCTCCTCTTCCTCGACCCCTGGAAGCCACCTACCGCTCAAGTCGCTGTTGCAGACCCGCAGCGCTGCGTTCTCCGACTGCAGGGCCCGGCTCTTCTCCAGCAGCAGCACCTCCAGGGGCTTGGCCGCGTCCTGGAGCGGGGAGAGAGGGGCTTGCGTGGGCTCACCCCCGCCGCCCGCCCGCCTCCCAGCCCTGCACGATGTTTAATGGACACATGGAAAGCAGTCAAGCTCCCTGGGAATCCAGTGAGCTTCAGCCCAGGTGAGCTTGCTTCTTACAATGGGACAGCCAGCTCCCCAGCACTGCAGCTACAAAGTAATCGAAAACATGTGTGTACCTACGTATGCACAATGTATGTATGTACGTAAGTCTGCTCATTTATCCCACTGCCTCTCTGGGCATCAGAAGCCTGATGCTACTCAAGATGAATTTTTTTTTTCAATTTTAATTAAAACATTTTGTGTGTGTGGGGGGGGGGGGGTTGGTACTTGAGCTCTCGGCCTTGTGTCTGTGTGGCAGGCGCTTACCACTTGAGCCACTGTGTCTCTAGTACTTCCTGCTGTCATTTTTCCCCTCAGGTAGGGTTTTATGCTTCGAGCAGGGGCTGAGATCCCCTGCAGCGGGATAACGGCTTGCTGACAGGTGTGTGGACCGGCCTCAAAGCTGCTGTCTTTCGGATCTTCACCTCTGGAGCCACTAGGACTACAGGCATGAGCCACCACTCCCAGACTATCATTATTTATTTATTTACTTTTTGAACTTCTCCACCCTCTCACTTTAGGTATTTTTTTTAAAAATATTTTTATTGTAATTAATAGAAGGGTTACATGGTATTTGCCAGATAACCAGATGATCATTTTTAACTAATTAATTAGTGCCAGTCCCAGGGCTGGGACTGGGGGAGGGGGGGCGCTGGGGGCTGTGCCTTAGTTCCTTTGCTCAAGGCTAGTGCTCTACCACTGGAATCACAGATCCACTTCTGGCCTTTGTGTGGTTGTGTGGTGTGAGCTACCAACGCCTGGCTTCTTTCTTTCTTTTTCTTTCATCTATTTACTTCTTGTTGTGCCAGTCCTAGGGCTTGAACTCAGGGCCTGGGTGCCAACTCTGAGCTTCTTTTGCTTAAGACTAACACTCTACCACTTCAGCCACAGCTCCACTTCTGAGTTGTTCATGGTTAAATGAGGATAAAAGTATCATAGACTTCTCTGCCCAGGCTGGCTTTGATCCTCAGATCTCAGTCTCCTGGGTAGCCAGGATTATAGATATGAGCCACTGGCACCTAGCATGGCTTTTTAAAATAAAGAGGCTGGACCTTGCTGTTGCTCAGGCTGGGCTGAAACACCTGTCTTGTTTTTGTTTTGTTTTTCTTTTGCTTTACTTGTCCTGGGGCCTGAACTCTTGTGCCTGAGCTTTTATGCTCAAGGCTCTACCTGGCTCTCTACCACTTGAGCCACAGCGCCACTTTGGGTTTTCTGGTGGTTAATGGGCTTTTGTGACCAGGTTGGCTTTGAACCTCGATCCTCAGATCTCAGCCTTCTGAGTAGTTAGGATGATAGGTGTGAGCCACTGGGCGTAAGTGACCCCAGCTGCTTTAACTCGATACTTGCTCGGTAGGGGAATGCTCACGTGAGCCACACCCTTCGTCTTTTTGCTCCATTTCTTAAGTATGGCTTCACTTTTTGCCTCAGCTGACCTGGACTGTTATCCTATCCTACACCGTCTCCCACAAGCACACCAGTCTTATCTGTTGAGACAGAGATCTCACACACTTTATTCTTTTTTTTTCTTATCCAGATTAACCTGGACTCATCTTCCAGATCAGAGCCACCTCTCCCAGCCCTGAAATTGTCCTCTTTATCCTTTCCAGAATGACATCACAATTTCATGGGAATATAGTCAGTAGTTTGGCAAACATTTTTTTGGGGTGGGGAGGCCCAGTACTAGGGATTGAATTCAGGGCCACGGGCTTGTAAGGCAGATGCTACCACTAAAACTACGCCCCAGCCCCACTTTTTATACCACCCCTTTCCTTAAAGACCATTTGCTTTATTGTTCTTTTCTTTTTTTTTTTGAGGGGGGGTCGGTTGTGGGGCTTGAACTCAGGGCCTGAGCTCTTTGTGCTCTGCCACTTTTTTTAATTTTGTGGGTAAAATAAATAAATTTTGTGGGTAATGGAGCTTGAATTCTGGGCCCGGGCGCTATCCCTAAGCTCTTCAGCTCAAAGCTCCCCCGACTGCTACCCCTAGAGCCACAACCCCACTTCCCCTTTTCTAGAGATTAACTGGAGATAAGAGTCTCAAGGTCTTTAGTGCTCAGGCTGGCTTTGAACCTCGATCCTCAGACCTCAGTTTTGTGAGTAGCTAGGATTACAGGTGTGAGCCACGGTGCCTGGTTGTGCTCTGCCACTCTGAGCCACAATGCCACTTCTGGTTTTCTGGGGTCTCATGGGGACTTTCCTGCCCGGACTGGCTTTGAACGGTGATTCTCAGATCTCAGCCTCCTGAATCATTAAGATTACTGGCGTGAGTCACCAGAGCTGGGCTTGGGCATGCGCACTCTCTCTCTCTCTCTCTGTATACATATCTATTTTTTGAGCTAGGGTCTTGCTACGTAGCCTGGGTTAGGCTCCAACTTGTAACTGTCCTGCCTCAGTCTCCCAGGTGCAGTGATGCATGGTATATGCTGCCATGCGCTGGGAGGAGGGGCTCGTGGGAGGGAGCAGGGGAGCCCCGTGAGCGGGAGGCCGGTGGAAGGCCCTGAGCGGCAGTACCTGCAGCGCTGCTCCATCCGACGGGGCAAACTCCATGGACTTGAGGATGCTGGAAGACAAGGCGGAGAGTCATCTCCCAGGGCACCATCTGATCACGTCTCCAGAACAGCCAGCAGGCGAGTGCAGCTGTGCCAGCACCCAAGCCCTGCTACCTGGGGGCTGGAACATCCCGAGGGAAACAGCCAGGGAACTCCTGACCCCGCCCCCAGCTGCTGCCGTAGGCTGGCGTGGAACGGGCACTCATTTGGGCACTGGGAGAGAGAGGAAGTGTGGCTCCCCCTCTACCCATACCAGTGCCCCCTGGCTGGGGCCTTCCTGGCATCCAGGCCGGGGAGGACCTGTGTCCTTAACTGGCTCTGGGTCCCTCCCACTACTGGAGCGAGGCCGGGTACAGCCAGGCGAGAAGCCCACACATTCCTGAGCACTTTGTGCCGTGGGCTCCACCTTCCTGGAGAGCCTTCCAAGGGTGAGGACTCATCATCACCACCAGGAGACACCAGGACAAGCTGCTCTTTCCTTCGTGTGTGTGTGTGTGCGTGTGCGTGAGCGTGCGCGCACACACATGCATTCATGTGCCAATACTGGGACCTGAACTCCAGACCCTGTGCTCTTGCTCAGTATGTTTGCTCACGAATGGTGCTCTACCCTCTGAGTCAAGCCTCCAGCCTGCAACTATATGCTTAGTGCCTTGATGACCATGTCAGAAAAAGATAAGAGTCTCTGGGTTTATACAGGTCCAACTGTCTGCATCTGAACACCTGAAATCGGAAACGGTTTGAGTGTTGCTATGATGGCACAACTGGAAAATTCCAACACATTGCCAAAGGCCGGTGATGCTGCCTGTATAAGATGGGTGCAAAACAAACCAGCCACACTCGGGCTTAGGCCTTGTCCTCAAGGTATCTCTTTCAGTGCATGCAAATATTTCAAAACCTGGAGAAAACATAATTAAATCCAAAATACTCCTCACACAGTTCCAGCAGGAGATACTGAACCCACAGGCAAAGTGCACACACAACCATCTCCATTTATTCAGCAGATACCAGCAACCGGGCCGTCCTGACGCCTTAGCACTGCAGGGAATTGGACCTGTCCTGACCCGGGCCCTGTCAGCCTCACCTTACAGTCCTCCAGACTGCAGCCTCCTGAGTGGCTGGAATTATGTGCATGAGCACTGGTGCATGCCTTCAAGATCTAATTTTTCTTGGGGAAGCTGCTCCTGGCAGCTGTCCTCGGCATTGTTTAAAAATGTATATTTTTATTGTAATTCATAGAAGGGCTACATTATATTTGCCAGGTGGAAGGTGCATTTCTTCACAAACACTGCTACCTTTTTCGTGTCTTGGTCCCCATTTCTCTCCCATCACCCCTCCTCCCCTTTTTAAAGAAATTATTCATGGCTGGTACTCTACCACCTGAGCCACAGCTCTATTCCAGCTTTTCTGGTGGTTAACTGGAGATAAGCGTCTCACAGACTTTTCTGCCTGGGCTGGCTTTGAACCTCCAATCTTAATCTCTTGAGTAGCTACAATTACAGGTGTGAGCTACGGGTACCCGGCTATGCGCTCCACTTTTATGATTTTCTGTAGGGGCCATATTTCTTTGCGCACATCAGAATACATTAGCAATACTAGCAATAGTAATTAGCATGGTTCATTTTGTGATGCTGAGGTCAGAACCCAGTTTTCATGTGCTGGGGGCAGGGGGGGTGTGTGACCTGCCATCAAGTTAGTCCCCAGCCTTTGGTGTTTTGAGACAGGGTCTTCCTGTGTGGCCCAGGCCAGCCCTGGGCGTGAGCTGCCCCTAGTCTCTCCTCCGTGAATGCTGGTTGGGATTGTACACACGTACCCCGTGCCTGACTTGCTGAAATACATGAAACATACAACTTCTGCCAAGCTTGGGCAGGGTAAGACGTGGCAGTGCCCAGGGTGAGGCTATGGGCGGCTGAGGAGCTCAAGCACCCGGTGAGCCCCGTGTGCCCAGCTGTCGGTGGGTGACCCCAGGGGCTCTGGGGGCCCAGGCCACAGACATCTGTGTACTCACTTCAGCTCCTTCTTCACCTCTTCATAGTCAGCCTGGCCCTTGAGTTTCTCTTCCAGTTGCTGAAAACAGAAGAGGTTTGGTTAGTCGCCACGTCTGAGAGTGGACGGGTCAGGATGGCGTGTCCAGAGCCGTGTGGCTGCCCCGCGCAGGGCTTGGACCCCGCACACATGGAAGCACACAATGGCAACACCACTGTGTGTTCTCCTTTCTCCTCCAGCTTGACCTGGCTTGAGCGTGCAACATGCGTGCGTGTGGCCACCTGAGGTTTGACATGTGTAAAAGGAAGGGTGGCCCTGAAGTAGGAAGTGGGGTGGAGAAGTTCTACTGGGCAGAGCGAGTGTGGCAGCCCTGCCCAGGGGACCCAAGGATGGTGTCACTGCCGCCGCCTGCTGCTACAAGCTGGTGTCTTTGGACAGGTTCCAAGTGGTAGGGCTAGCCTTGAGCACAACAGCAAAAGGAGAGCGCCCGGGCTGAGTTCAAGCCCAAGAACCGGCGCACACACACAGACACACAAGCTCTAAGACATTCTGGAAGCGTGTGTGCGCTCACTGGGTGTGGCGTGGCGCTCTGCCCTCCTCGCGGGAAGAGCTTCTGGCACCACAGGTGCTTTTGGATGTCTGCCTTGACCTCTTCACAGGGAGCTGAGCCCCGAGGCCCGGGGCAGGATTCCAGGCTGGAGGAATGACTGCAAGGATTCTAGGTGTGCTTTTGGTTATGTTTGACTAGCTCCCCCCAAACCCCTAACGTTTGCCAGGCCAGTCGGCCTGCATGACCGTGTTAAATCTGAACCCATCTAATGTTGAGAAAGCCGCTCTGTCAACTCTTGGCGCAGCCCTGCTCCCGGGCTCCACTGGCACGTTCCTGTGTGTTTTCCACTGCCGGAAATTACTCTGCCTCACTCACTTGGAAGATTTCTTGCCAGCTTTATACAATGGTTTTCTCGGAGGGCTAGGATTTTATTTCCCCACAAAAGCATCTCTTAGCACCCTGCCAGCCAAATATCAGACACCCCCCAACAGAGCATGCTGGGACCCCAAACATCCTGGTACTCTACCACTGGAGCCACGGCCCTCGCCCGGTTTTTGGCTGGCTGCAGATGGAGTCTCTTGTACTTTCCTGGCCCGATCAACCCCAAACCACAATCTTCTAGATCTCACCCTCTCGAGTAGCTAGGGTGACAGGCAGGAGACACTGTTACCTGATTTGCTTTCAAGTCTTTATTCCGACTTGAATTCAGGAGACCCTGCGGCAGTTTTTATGAAAGCAGTTCTTGTGCCATGTGTGCTGTGGAATTCCAGATGTAGGAGCGGGTGTGTACCGTGTTTCTGTGCGCCCCTGCCCGGGAGCAGCGCTAGCTGCGGTCCCACAGCGGGGACTGGAAAGCAGGACTGGGGGCTGCATCTGATGATGTCACCAAGGTCTCTCCCAGGCCGGGGGTGTGGGTAGGGAAGGGGGAGACGCTCGTACTTGGACTCAACAGGTGCATGGGTGAGGGGTCGGGTGTGTGCGCGTGCGTGTGATTTTCCGTTTCTGATGGGTTTGCAGGGACACACCCAGTGTGGAGGGGGACGGCAGCCCGGCCGTGCCTCTCCCACGCTGTAGCCTTCCCGGGGCTGTGCGCCCTGTGGTCTGGGGAACCTGGCAGGTGTTTGGCGGCTACAAGGCTTATCTACTTCAAGATCTCCAGGTCTGGGTCAGACTTGAGAGGTCAGGAGCCGGGGCTTCATCTCAGCACACAGGGAATCCAGCCCTCATGTTAGCATCTGTCCTGGAGGGCCCTGGGGGAGGGGCAGCAGTGGGGGCTGGGCCTGGGCACAAACTCTAGGTGAGGAGGAGGAGGGTGTGATGGAGAGCTTGCTCTTTCCCTGGCCCCTACGGATGGAAGCCAGCGGAGGCCGGCAGGCACAAAGCAACTGGGCTGGGCTGCAGATCCACCCCTCAGCAGGCAGAGCCACCCGGTGGGCCCTGGGAGGGAGTAGCCCTCTTTCCCCTACTGGGGGCTCCGTGGAGCTCCCCAGGCCTGGGGCGGCGGCAGGGGACGGAGGGGAAGCATGCACAGCCGGGAGAAGGCGGTCGAATACAACACCACTGCCCGTGACTCCCGCGTGGGAGGCCGGCATCCCACCAGTCTTCCTTCTCCAGCCCTATCGTCACTCCTTTCTCTGGGGACTGTTCTTTTCTGAGTGCCGGTGAACAGGCTGCAGGTGACTGCCTAATTCTGCCACCTCTATTTTGGAGTGTTCCGACAGAAAGCCATGGAAGTTATCAAAAATAGCAGCCCTGTCAAGGCAGTCAGCTCTTTCATTAATTACCAGCGTGGAATTAGCCTCCGAGAGCAGCCGGGAGCGGCAGGAAGAGGCCTTCCATTCTGAGACCAGTTTCCACGTCTACTTAATTACCAGTGGTGGCTCACGCCTGTCATCCTAGCAACTCAGGAGGCTGAGATCTGAGGACTGCGGAGTGAAGCCAGTGCTGAAAGACCCTCGTCTCCAACGAACCAACCAGAAAACTGGACGTGGTCCTGTGGCTAGCCTTGAGCAAGAGCTCACGGACAGCACCCAGACCCAGAGTTCAAGCACCATGACAGTGAGGGAGAGAGTCACACTGTAGTCAGGGATTCACTGGCTAGGAACTGTGTCTGGGCCGGAGAGCCAATGTGTCAGCTACCCCAACATTCTAGCACGGTGGACAGAGCCATAATGCAATGTTAGAATTCACTCAGTGGGAGGGCGGGCTCAGGAGCGTCCGGTTGCCAAGGTAACGGGTGTCATTCACAAAGCACCCTCCTGGTCACCTCACCCTTGCCTCCACATCAGAGACCCAGGCCCTGAAAGGCCTCTCATTCAATTAGCTGCATCCCTTTGGGGGTGCAGGGGGTTGTGTGCTCATCTCTGTGGTGCAGTGGTGGGGAACTGGGCCTTTGGTGTGTGTCTTTATTCCTGGCGACAAGGGGTTAAGATAATTAAAATTAGTGCAGCCTTGTTACTAGTGGATATGTTTTGATTATTCGATCAGACAAAGAAGGGGAGCAGTGATTTTGGAGGAACCACTGTCGGATTGTCTCATTAACTGCGCAGTATTAAACAATTCCCCCAAGATACGGATAAAGAACATTAATTTGTGAAACTGCGTTTCATTTTTTTTGTAGAGGCAAACATTAAAACCTTTAACTGATTTAGGAGAAATTGCTTCATGATGAAAGACGGAAGGTCTGAAGCTTGGCTTCGGGGGGGCCCATGCCGGAGCACGGGGCACGGCCCCGAAACCACAGAAAAGGGAAGAAAGGCAAACTGCTTAATAGTACTGCTTCCCAGGGTCAGCAATGGCTACTGCAGGAGAAAATTAGATTAAATCTAGAAATAAAAAATGAATTGCAGTGCTCATGGGGCACGCTGATCAGCGAGGGGGGCCGCTGGAGCCAGGGGGCGCCGCCCCTCAGACTTAGCCCTGGTCGCGCATGGTTGCGCGTGCGGAAGATGAGGAGAGAAGAAGCAGGGCACCCCTGCGATCCCAGCACTCGCCACATGAAGCCTACTTAGGGGCTACTTAGTGACACTTTGTCTCAAAACTGTAGACTCTAACTATATTCTAAAGTTACTTTGTGTAGAAAACTTTTCTTCTATCTGGCCCCGTCTCTCCTCTGTGAGGGAGTCAGTGCCTGGCCTCAGATCCCGAGGGCCCAGCAATCCTCCCGCCTCAGTAGCTGGACTACAGAGGGGGCCACAGTTTCTGGCCTCCTTAACAGTCACAACTCCTCTGAGTGTGCACATGAACGGATGTGGGGGTCCCACGTCCCTCTGCGCACACTCAGGACACCCGGGGCCGTCCCTCCCTTGGCCTGGCCTCCAAGGAGGCGGCTTGCTTCTGATGGCGCAGCCCAGGCCGTCGTGCTCTGCGAATTCCACCTGAGCCCAGGGCCTGCGGTCTCCGATCTTGAGGTGTGGTCCTGCTTTGGTGTGAGAAACGCTCTGCGTGGGAGATGGGGGAGAGCCTGGGGCCTGGTTGCCTTGCAAGGCCACCTGGGCAGGAGGGACAGCACCCTTTTCCCTGTGTCTGGGCGGGAGGTGGCGCCAGGCCACGGAGCTACAGTCGAGGAGCAATGTCAGCCTAGGGGTTCACCCAGGGGACACGGGGCTGTCACGTGGTCCTGGAAGAGTTCTGGGGAGCTGAGTCCTCCAGCTGGACCTACGCTGCCCACAGGGAGCCCCGCGCTCAGGCTCTGGAGCTATAGGGCTGTAAAGCGGACCGGGCAGTGGGCAGAGAATGGCAGGGACGCCACTGTGCCACGGGCACCAGAGGCCCAGGCCGGGGCCAGCGGCGGGCCCTGTGGCCGTCCCGGGGGCAGTGGCGGTGATGCAGGGCCAGGGGCCTCACCTTGAGTGCGCTGTTCTTGGCGCTCAGCTGCTGCTCGAGCTGGGCGATCTGGCCGGCTGAGGTCTCGCGGAGCTTGCCGAGGCTGGCCTGCAGTCTCTGCACGTCTTCCACAAGCTGCGCGATCTCACGCTCCTTGGCAGCCAACTCAACTTCCAGGCTGGAGCGGGTCAGGACCTCAATGGCCTGCTCCTGCGCAGAAGGGAGGAATGACCGGGCCGCCCGCAGATAAGGCCAGGGGACTGGACTTGGAGAGGCGGGGCGGGGGCGGGGGCCTTGTGGACCGGAGCTGGGTCTGGGGAGCAGTGATCGAGAATGTCGTCAGAGCTCATGGATTTTCTACCCTGAGCTGGGAGTCAATGTGTTTTAGATTCGTTCTTAGCTTATCTAGAAGCAGAGATACTTTTCATCGAATGGACTCAGTCTGTGTTTTCACAACAGCGTTCAAGGACGTACAAGATGCCTGCGTGGCTGCCTTTGTTCAAAGTCTTAGGACAATTGGACGTTGTGATTAAAAGAAAAAAAAGAAAACAAAAATCCAACGCCTGAAAAATACTTAACATGGAGGAAGGGGCACTTAAAAAGGAGAAACGTCAAATTATCTGCTTCACAAAGACTGGCTCAGTACTTGTGTCAAGTTTAAAAAGCGATGCGAGGTGAGGTGTGGTGGTGTGTGCCTGAAACCCCAGCGCACGGGAGATGGAGGCAGGGTGATCCCTGCCGCCAGGAGGGCCTGAGCCATGTACGCAGACCTTGTCTCACAAGAAAAGGGAAAACGGGGTCCTGGCTGGGATCATGGACTCCCTCGGGCCTGGGCGGGGCTCAGGTGACGGCTGGCACCGGGCCGAGGTGCTGGCCGTTTCATACACAAGGCTCAGCACACTTCTGGGTAACCAGGCACCCAGGAAAATTACTTTGTCCAGCGGTCTATGGGACAGAGGAGCTGTGGATTGAGCACGGGCCTCTCCTTCCTCTGGCCTGATATTGGGCTCTGCACCCTGGGCCCATTGGCCCCCTGCTGGCTTCCTGATCAGGTACAGCCAGTGCAAGCCGACCCTCCCCCCACTCCCCCCACCACTGCCACCAGCCAGTCAGAGCTGGTGGGAGAAGATTCCAGAACCACTTGACATTTCAGTGACATTTCCACTGTCTTTGATAAAATTAACAGGAGGATAGACACTCTCTACCCAAACACATTGTCCGCCTGTCCTTTCTCCAGTGTGCAAGACCCTCATCACCACCCCCCCCCCCCAGCTCTGGACCAAACCCCATCACGCCATTGAATCTGTTTCCCAGCATCCCCTGGGGCTGTGCCCCATGAGGCAAGCGCATGTGTTAACGACTCCAGGGCTGGAGCCACAAGTGTGTCTCACAGAGTGGGTCCAGAGTGGTTGAGATGGCATTCCCACAGCCTTGGGGGCATGCTCAGGCCGCTGGCTCACTACCTCATTGCCTTCTGGGATGTCTGGACGGCCATGGCCCAGGACTCTGCCTGGTCCCCATAATGGGGCTTGAACTCAGAGCCTGGGTGCTGCCCCTTAGCTTTCTTGCTCCAGGCTGGCATCTATCACCTGAGCCACGGTGCCCCAGGGCCTTTCAAGCCCAGGCTGGCTGAGAACCACTGCCCTCAGACTGCAACTTCTGGAGTAGCTAGGATCTCAGCCATGCACCACTGGCTCCAACTATTTTTGGGGCCTGCTGTCCCCCATGGGGTGTCCTCTCCTCATTCACATAAAGCTACAACAACACCCTGTTCCATGGGGGCTAATGGCTGCCATAGCAACACAAGGATCACAAATGGGAGTCACTTATTTATGGAGTCAGAACTCAGGGTTCCAGGCTACCACGTGGGCTATACCCCCAGACCTTTGCCTTTAGTCTGTTTGTCTGATAGAACGTCAGGCTGCATTTTGCAGGGGCTAGCCTGGGTCCCTGGTCATCTGCTGCCACTCCAAGTAGCTGGGATTCTAGGCATGTGCGAGCACGCCTGCCTATGTGCCTGCTTAGGCTCCATTTCATTCCTTATTGTTCCTGAGTCCACTGGAAGCCAGGACACAACGGGGCCCCCGGAGCCTCTGCTCAGGGAAAGGACACCTACGGCCGTCAGGGCAGGGAACTCGAGAGAGTGGCAGGGCCATGCCACCCTTCCAGGGCACATGTGGATATTGAAGCTGGAGAGCAAGCTATAGGCAGGTCTCATCAGGTCTCATCGAGCCCTTGTAAAACACGCCTTGCTCCATTTACAGGGTGTGAGCCTAAGATTCCCTATTGCCCGAGCCACCCTCCAGCCCATTTGGCTTTTTCAGAGATGGTCTCTAGAAATGGTCTCTAGATTTTGCCCAGGGCTGCCTCCGGAGTAGCGGGGATTACAGGCGTGAGTCTCTGTGCCTGGCAGTAACATTTCCTTTTCACAGAGAGGGAAAGACAGAGACTCAGGGCGATGAGCTGCTTGCTTCAAATCCCTGCCTGAGACGACAGAGCTGGGTTGAAGGCAGAGGCAAGGATTAGGGTCTGGGGTACGGGCAGCACGGAGCCCCCGAGCAGCTGGGGAGCAGGGCGGGAGGGAGCTGGGGAGGTCCTGGCTGTGCACTGTGGAGGCGATGGGCTAATGGATGACCTCGTGGACTGTTCCCGTGAGGATGGACGCGAGCCCCGGGCCCCAGCGGGGAGGGTGGCGGTGGGCAGGGGCTACGCACCACGTCCGGGGCCTTCTGGATCTGCGAGGCCAGCTGGAGGGAGTGGTTAGCCGACGAGAGCTGCTCCCTCAGGGTCTCCGCCTCTCTCTGCGCCACCTCTGCCCTCTGAGGAACCAGGCACCGGGTGAGGGGAGGAAAAAGAACACTGGGCTTAACAAGTGACAATTATTACAAGAACATTCATCAATCCATGCCTCACTGGCTGTAATTGATTTTCCTAAACACTCAAGCTAATAAATGCTTGGGAAAAAAAAAAAAAACATACAATGTGATGGATTTTTATTTTAAACAGTACAAGGAAGAAATAATTGAGCGATTATGACAGTAATTTAACGCTAGGAGTGAGGAGTCCCCTGCTGATGCGGGCGCTCGGCCCACTGAATTTCCCAGACTGAATAACTACGTGGAAACCGAGGCTGCTGATTCAATTTCCTCCCATTCTCATGGACCGGGAGATTTTACTGCAGCCTCACTCCCGGGACGGATTCTCATGGGTATGGCGGGAATTAAAGACACTGCAGCCTCCTCTCCCCACGCAGGCACAATGCTGTGGATGTTTTCCTCCCAGACCGTTTCCACAAGTGTGAGGGTGTCAGTGCCACCCCTCTGTATGGGCCAGCCTGGTCTCTGCCTGTTTAACCCTTCACTGGGGCGACACTGGCATGGCCGGCCAGTCAGCCGGGCTGGCCACTGCTGGGCACCGTGAGCTAAACGGCCCAGGGGTGGAGGGGGGGTCCTGACCCAGGAAGCTGGGGCTCCTGCAAAGCCAGGCTTCCCCTGGAGGCAGCAGCCGGGGGAGAGGCCTGGCAGGGAGTCCATGCCAGTGCTCGGTGAGTCTGCATCTTCCCATCCACAGAACAGGTCTTCATGTTCAAGAGCCAAGTCAGGTGGACAGAGTGTAGTGGCAGTCTGTGGTTCTGGGAGGGACAGCCACTGCCAGAAATGTGGATGAGGGTGCAGGGCCGAGCCAAGAGGCTCGGGGACTCGGGGGGGGGGGGGGTGTTGGTGGCCTTGAAGCCCTGGGCGCTAGCAGGGTCCTGCAGGGCACAGTCATGGCTGCCTAGGCCAGGCCAGACCAAGGGCTGCCCGCCTGGTTCCCAGAGAGCTCCCGGCAAGGCCTCAGCTTCACAGGGTGCTGGCTGACTCCGCCCCTGCCCCATGCACAGGCCAGGGCAGCTGGCATGTGACCCGGATAGCAAGGAATACGTCTGGGTCATGATAACCGCTCAGTATGTGTGTGAATGCGTGAATGGACGTGTGCCTGTGTGACTTGAACTCAGGGTCAGGTCACTGTACTTTTGACGCCTCCCCCCACACGCTGGCGGCACACAGGGCCACTCCCAGCGATTAGTCAGAGATAAGACTCTCACAGAGTTTCCTGCCTGGGCTGGCTTTGAACCCCCATCCTCAGATCTCCGCCTCCTGAGTGGCTGGGATTACAGGCGTGAGCTGCAGTGCCCAGCTACTGTTCAGTACGGAGGCTACAGATTAAGTTGCTCTCTAATAAACAAGGTTAAATGGCTAGACAGACAGGGCTGTGTTCCCGGTGTGGCAGCATTCACCTGTAGCACCTGCGCCGGGGAGGTGGCAGGTGCAGGTAGGGTTTCAGGCCAGTTACACTGAGACCCTGGCTCCACAAAACAACACATACACACAGTGCGTGCATGGGCCACTCTTGGCCTGTCCCTTCTCTATCTAGGTTTGCATCCGGAGGGTTTGTGTGAGAGGTTAAACAGGCGCACGAATAGAATAAAATAAAAACTGGCTGGGAGCTTGGCCTAGTGGTTAAAGTGCTTGCCTAGCATGCACAAAGACCTGGGTTCAATTCCTCGGTACCACATACATAGAAAAAAGCCATAAGCGGTGCTGTGGCTCAAGTGGTAGAGCTCTAGTCTTGAGAAAACCCAAGGACAGTGCTCAGGCCCTGAGTTCAAGGCCCAGGACTGGCAAAAAAAAGAAAAAGAAAGAAAGAGAGAAAGAGAGAGAGAGAGAGAGAGAGAGAGAGAGAGAGAGAGAGAGAGAGAGAGAGAGAGAGAGAGAGAAAGGGCAGGGCCAGACTTGACTGGCAGCTGGGGTGAGGAGCTGGTTCTGGTTTAGCATCCTGGGCAGAGGCCGGGGGCCACCTGTTCAGAGGCTCTCCTCCCTCCCCCAGGGCCGCAGCGTGTCCTCGGCCTGCGCCTACCAAGGTCAGGAAGCAGGAGGCTCCAAGTTCAGTTCCCAGCACCCCCCCATAGGTATGAAGAAAGACCTGAGCCGGGGGCCCCCCTGCTTCCACAGCAGCCTCGGACCCACCAGGCCAGCAGTGAGGAGGGGAACGGCTTGGCTGAGAAGCCTGGTGTGGCTTGGCAGCGGGCTGGGTGGCGGGGAGGGCGTGGCCAGTGGCCCGCTCACACTGGGAAACTCCAGGCAGCGCTGCAGGTACATTTCAGGGTGCTATGCCTTATAAGACATCTCAGCGGAGGTCGCCGCCGGTGAGGGGCAAACATGGGTGTCAGGAAGTGGGGAGATCCCGGGCTGCTCTTGAGCTTGACCTCACAAACCCAGCCCTCCTCACCCACCACACCGGCCTCCAGGGGACATGAGACTGGGAGCCCTGGGCAAAAGCCGTTACGTGCCCCAAAACTAGCATTGACGGCTCCTGGGGCTCTGGTGGGGAGGCACTGCCCCCCACCCCGTCCCCACGGCTGCCTGCGATTCGGCTCTTTCTACCTCCTTCCGCCTCCACGGTGAGGCCCATGCAATCAGGGGCCCCTCCGCAGGCCAAGCCGACCCCTCTTCTCTCCTTTATGCTCCCCACCCCTTCCTCTGCC